>NW_024884844.1:4848689-5329019 GCF_019232065.1 Centrocercus urophasianus
GCGGAGCGGAGCGGAGCGCGGGGCTGCAGGCAGCGCCGCTCCGCGCGCCTCTGGCAGGGACAGCAGCGGCCCGCCCCGGCTCGCGCCTCTTTGTACTCCCCATTCAACCGGGCGCCGGCCGCGCCGGCCCCCGCCCCCGCCCCCCGCCGGCCCCCATTGGCGCGCCCCCCGCCGCTGCCCGCCGCCATTGGGCGTCGCCGCCGGCCCGCCGACCAATCGGTGCGGCCGGAGGGCGGGCGGGGGTGTGCCGCCGCAGCGCGGCCGTTAACCGCTTCGGCGCGGGCGTTGGTCCCGCCCTTGAGGCTCTGCCTGAGGGGCGGCCCGGGCATGGGGGTGCCCACCGTGACGGGAGGCGAAAGGGGCTCCGGCTCCGCGTTCTGCCCCGTCCGGGGGGTTCTGGCTCCCGGAGGAGAGCGTTGCACCCACGAGGTGAAAGCATGAGAAACGGAGGCGGCACCGCGGGCCGCGCCGCTGAGAGGCAGAGGAAGGTAAAGCCTGAAGGACTGTCCCAGTCTCGGGCGGCTGTGACCGCGTCGATAAAACAGGGCTTGGAGGAGGGTGATTATGATGATGAATGGCAGATAATGAACGCCACAGATAGCCATCCATAGAGTTCATGAAAGTTTGGGCACTGAGGAAACGAGATGAGTGCGTGTGCAATTTTGACACAGTTGCATGTTCATCAGTCAGTCACAGTGAAAGCAAAATAACATACCTTGGATGGAAAAAAAATCTTTCAAAAATGCCTAACGATCCTTAAAAGAAGGCTCAGACAGTTAATACACTCCCTGTTAACAAATACACACAGAACTGTTACCCTGTCCTCTGGTGACTTGGCCATTCTAATGACTCCTGACAGGTGTCTGCATCTGTACAGCTCAGTTCTGTCCCAGCTATGACCTCAGTCCATACAGGTGGTCTTTGTGTTCTAATCTGTGAAATGAGAACACTTACTTGTCCTGTTTACACTGCAGTGCCCAAACGAAGCAACTTCCACCTCCCCTGCTAGTAGAGTCACATATTTCACTCTCTGCAGCCTTCATGATTCATGCAAGTATTAAAACCAAAATTCTAAAATAGCTATGCTCCCTAAATTAGTAAAGCCACTGTAAGACACGTTCTTGGTCCTCTCACCGACTATCTCTGCGCACTCCGAAATAGCTTTCTGAAACCTAATGAGAGAACCCAACCCAGAGACATGAAATACTGAAATTGAACAAGCTGCTATTACATAGTTTCTGCTTTCGCTCTCCACCCCATAATCTGATGATTCACAAGGAATAGAGCCAAAAGCGAGCAGAAAATTATGAAAATATAAAAACACAGTCATTAAAAAAAATTAAAAAACAAGACCAAAACAGCCTGATTCATCACTGACTCAGGTTTCCTAGGGTCACATAAAAGCCTGTCAGATCAAGGTGCTTACTGAATCGGAATTATCAGCTTTTTCTTTAGTAGCATCCACAGCATTTAACCCCAAATGCAGAACTAAAAATATTTGCATTTCTATGCTGTTTAGGTTAAGTTAGATCCGGGACACACAAACACAACACGGGATTGTGAAATTCACCTTCATGCATAGAATTCATGTGATCATTTGAAGGGATTTTATGTAAGCCCGACATGAAGGAAAAAGCAGTTGAGGATTCGATTTCTTCAAAAAGACTGCAATAAGAATTATTAAATATAGCCTTGCTTTAGTCTTGCAGGCTCCCCTGCAGATAACATCAGAAGAACGTTACCATGGCTGAAATAGTTGTCCTGTATGCTGCCTGTATACAGCTCAGAGTTCAACAGTTACATTTTTGGCACCAGCTATACAATTTTTGGCTGGTTTATCAAGTACATTTGCACAGGCTATAGTGACGCTTGGTATTAAGTTTCACTTATAAAACTTATCTGCAGCACAAACACAAACGGACACCAATATTCAAGGTCACCCATACTTGAATTGGCAGTAAGCAAAACACCAGCCACACATCAGCTTCCACTGCCAGAAAAGCTAGTACACCTGACAAGCAGGGGCCAGTTGCATTTTTGCCAATCAGACTTACCACTTATTTCAAGTCTCCTCAGCTTCGTACACTGAAAGAAGTGGACTGATGTTGTCATAGCTACGTGAGAAACCAATTCCTTTTATTAAGTGAGGGTGGGGAAAAAAGAAGGTGCATAGAAGAGCATTATTCTGTGCACAAGGTGACCAACAAGACCTAGCTTCAAATGTTTTCACTGAACGTTGTGCTCCCCTCCTCATTTACTCAGACATGGGATGAGCATGTGCAATGGCTCATGGTATGGTCTGCACAAAAGCACATACAAGCTGCAGGAATTTCTCTGAGGCTTCTGCCATTCTTTCAAATGTGGCTGGTAATATTCCGGTAAACACACGAGAAAAAAGAATGATTGCCTTCTGTTTTCATCATGAAGCCAGGCTTTGAAAAATACTATACAAAGAAACTATTATATTCACAAGTTGTTAGAAGTTTCCCAATTGTGCAATGGGCAGATAACACTACATTGCACAGTACTTTTATTAATTCAAATACATGTAATAGGACGCCAGTGGTCATTTATCATGCAAACAAGTACAGGTTTGAAACTTAGAACTGAGAATAACTAAATCATATGATTTACATCTATGGTACATATCAATTTTTACATCTTTCTACCAGCAATTTAGTTCTGCAAAATTTGGCAAGCTGTAACCTGCAGTCACACGTCACCAGGAACCCAGAGTACTCCTGGCCCTTGAATGCTCATGTCTGCCTCACATTTGTTTGCACCTGTTAGGAGCAGAACAGTTTTCCATGTCCTTTGATTTGACAGTCCTTTTTGAAGAATAAAGCAACTACATTCAGATTGCAGTTTTTTTCTGGTAGGGCTTGGACAATATCACAACTGTTAACTTCCAGTACTTACTAAGCAAATGAACCAGTGGTGTCTTACCTTCAATATCCCAGCCATTTTCTTGTGATGCAAAAGAAGCTTTCTTTAAAAAGTATTTATTTTTGCTGTTTATTTGCTAACTTCAGAACAGTTAAAGCACTTTATTCTCTCAACTTATTTTGCAACTACTCTTACTGTCTAGCAAGGCAATCCAGTAAGCACATATAGAATCATCATAGAATCATAGAATGGCCTGAGTTAAAAAGGACCACAATGATCATCAAGTCTCAACCCCCCTGCTATGTGCAGGGTCACCAAGCATCAGACCAGGCTGCCCAGAGCCACATCCAGCCTGGCCTTTAATGCAGCCAGGGATGGGGCATCCACAACCTCCTATAGCAAAGCAGCAGCATGCTGTAATTGTAAAATCATTACAGCAGCATGAGAATGAAGAATGTTTTCCTCTCAGATGAACTCGATGCTTCCTGTATGCATTGACAGTGTTCTGTCCCATATACTGTTTTGCATTCTTTGTTCTACTGAAACAGCACCTTCCCATGCTATGAAGAGCAATGAGAAAGTAAATAGCTTTTACAAATGCATCCTCTGGAGAGGATGAAATTGGTTTCAACTACTTCTTTTATTCAGCTAAGGAAACATGTGAACATTTATCCCATTCAGCTCCATTGCTTCTGAAAAGCAATATGCTAAGGTTTGAAACATTAGAGGAATAAAACCTAGAACAATTTAAATTGCACTGAAAAGCTGAGTAGGGAAACACAATTAATAGCCAGCCTAGAAGCTTTCCTGAAAATACTTTATACACAGGAACAGTGCACTAAAACAGCACACCTAAGCCATGTGTGCCATCCCCACCACCACAAACAAGCAATAAACACTCAGTGTGGAATGAAAGGAACTTCGTGTCAGCAGCACATTAGAAAAAAAACGTATCAGCACTTCCATTTAAAGCTATCATTCTACCTTTTAATTAAAAAAAAAAAAAAAAAAAAAAAAAAAGAACTACTGGATACCAAAGAAAAAAGACAAGTTTGAGGTTTTGCCAGTTCCAAAGTGTTTTTCAGGAACTCAGTAGCTCAGTATACTCCAGTACCTCTCCTCTTCTTCCAGCTCATCTCTGTATTTAGAATATCATCTAGTAGACAAACCCAGCACTCAGTATCATTGTTTTTCTTCAGTAAATGAAGAGTTTGTATTTTACCTGAAGGGACCTTTAACTAAACAGCCAACTTTTTTCACAAAGTTATCTTTTATTTAGCTAAATGGAAAGCCCTCCACTTCCTATATCATCCTCCAATGGATATTTTTTTGCAAGCTCACAATTCAGATTACACAGCCACCACAATTCCACAAGTTCAGGTGATCAAACTAGAAAACTATCAGTGTTAACTGTTTAACACAGGGTCAGAGTAAGTGATGTATATGTATTTTAACAGTGCCTAAATAGCAGCTAGATGATTTGCAATAGTCTGGGCAGACCGTCTGAAGCAGCGAGTCAAAAGACAGGAAAAAATGCAGCTCAGGGTCCACAATTCTGCAAAATAAGCCTCTGCAGATTCTAATAATGAATTTCACATTACAAACATCCTTCTGTAGAACCAGGTAATGTCTAATTTTTATGTACAAACTAGACTGAATTCACAGTTTATCATGACACCTTAGAGTTTGTGCCTTGGCAAGTATATAACTAGACATGGAAGTGTTTTTAAATGTTGTTAATTTTCTTTTTATAGCAGATTGAAATAATATGCATCTACATAAGAACAGAAAATTTAGGGATAATACTGTCTGTAACATCTTTTTTCCTAACATTAGCAATTATCAATGTATCAAAGAGAAAAGCACACAACTGGCAATGCCAAGTTGATTTGTGAAAACAACTTGGCTTGAGAAAAAGGCTTGAGAATCTTTTACACCAGCAAAAGAAAGCATTATTTTGGAAAAGAGTGACCAATAAGATTAGAAACATTTAAAATTTTCTATTCAAATTTTTAATTCCAACTGCTTCAGGGAAGCCTTCAGGAACCACCACAGAAGCTTTATTCATTCTCTTTCACCACACTTGTCAGAAGACATCTAGAAGTGTAGAAGTGTGTTAGTTTAGGAAGCAAAGCTTGAAAAGCTTGAGATATAGAATAGAATGTCCAAAAAATCAAGCCTCGAGCCTGGAAATCAACCCCAACTTTCCAGAAATGCTCACTCCAGTCCAAAGAAATCACACATATTCACTCCTTTGTATTTTACATCAAACACACCAGCGCAGAGCCTTGCGTGGGTCTTATGTCAGCAACTGCCTATGATTTATTTACGATAAGCCTTAAATAAGAGCAAGAACTTAACTTACTTATAAGCACAGAATCCTTACTTTTTCAGACTTCTTAATGTTGCCCTAGGTAGCTAAAATTGTTTCCACACACGCTGCTTTCAGACTGCAAAGAAGAAACATGTAACTAGTCATAGTTATTCTAAGACAGAAATGGAGCACCACTCTTCACAGCATAACATTTCAAAGTAGTTTTTAATTGCAGAGTCCCAGCTATCATGCATAGGGTATGTGCTGATGCTGTTATGACAACATTATTTCATCCCTTCTGCAGTGAAACAAAAAAATCATTGTAGTTGTGTAATCTTATGACAAGCATATGCCTAGAATAATAGCATGCACTCTGCAACTGGTGCTCAGTTCCTATTAGAGGATTATAACTTGTTATTTATGAGCATTAATGGCATCTAGACACAGCATTTAAATCTCTCTCAGGAAGTGTCAAAAATGCTAAGAACGTTGCTGTGGTAGCAGACATGTTATATTTAGTAAATGAACTCCGAAATATTCTGCTGCATTATTTAAGCATTCCACTATCTTAACAATACTCAAAAGATTTTGTTTTTGTAGAAAAGCATCATCACCATCTAGAGAGCGGGTAACAGCAGAACAAAGAGCTGCCGTTCTAGCGAGGATCCTGCAGGAAGCCCTAAGTTGGAACGTTCATACAGTCAGTGAACATGTTATGAATACTTCTTTTAGAAGTCAGCCCTTGTAACAGCATTAAGCATCTACTGTGACTTTCATTTGAGCTCCAGAAGTGAGGTATGCTTGGGAAACTTGGGCACTGCAAGGTACAGGCTTACATCAGATGAGTAAAAACACAGCCCTAATTCACATTTACTAAGTAACTGCTCATATTCCTTAAACAGCACCAATACAGCATATTTTGTTTGGAATTCTTTTATTTGGATTATAGCAATTAGTATCACTGGTCAGTAGGCCAAATCCAGGCAGAGAGCACACAATCAGTTTCACAAGGCAACAACACAGACTAGTATTTTAGCATAGAAACCATTTCACCGCATTGCCAAGTAGAAATATCTTCCAAACATGCATAAAATGTTATGCTTAATCTTTCAGAGCTCCACGTAATACCAGATTCCTAAATATACAAAAAATACATTTAACTTATAATAATCTTAGTGAATCAGACTTATAAAATTACAACTTTATTCTTCACAACATAGAAAAAAATACAAAAATGACTGTATAGAGTTTTCCCCAAAATTTCACCGAGAAATATACATCAAAGCACATGATTTGATGTATACTCATGACAATTTTAAGATGAAAGATAGGTTTTTAAATGACACTGCAGATTGGTCTACACAGATGCCAACCTTGCTATTGGTAAATAAAAAAACTTGGATAGAAACATTGCATTGTGAAAAATTACAATTTACCTGCACTGTGGTCTGCATTGTAATTCACTGTAATTTACACTATGAACATTTCTACAATTCCAGTTGTAAGCTCGACACTGGTAAGAACCTTGGTCTTTTAGAGGGTAAGGACTAACTTGGTCAAAGCTGGCATGGTAGAACACAAAGTACCATCAACTGAACCAGTGTACATAACACAAAGACAACCAAAGCAGAAAACATCTGCTGCAGCAGTTTGGTGATGCTGATAGAAAACATGCAAGCCTAGTAAATAGTCTGTGGGGGAAAAAAAAAAAAAACAACTTGTAGATTTGTGACAAAGAGTACTAACCAAAGCTTTTATTATAAAATTCCCATACTGCATTACAGCAGTAACTGAAGAGGGGAAATTTGCTTATTAAGATGGCAAAAAACACACGTGACCAAAGTCAGTGCTAGGGAAAACCCTAACAATACTAGGGAACTGCACTACAGCTTGTACTCAGGATCACCTTCCAGTGATTCCCATGGAAGCCCGACATGAGCAAGCACTAAATGTTCCGTAGTTCAGCTTTTTCTTTTAGAAGAAAAATGAACTCTTTTTCTCAAAAGGCTAAAGGCAAATTAATAATTTCATTTAAATATTTCATAGTAAAGCTTACTCAGCAAGGAGGCTGGTTGTACAAGCCTCTTCCATATCAGCAGTTCTCTCTGCTTCTCCATATAGCTCATGCTATCTATCTAATACAGATCTGTACTGCATCTTTCTCATCAATAGAGCTACGAGTTTGTTTCATACAGCAGTATTACACTGCTACCATTTTTTCCCTGGAAATTGGAATTACAAAGTTGAATCCAATCTCGGCTTGACTGTGTCTAAATACTAGAAAAACTGAAGGAGTCAAATACCCACAACATCCAATAACCAGAATCTATCATGAAATCACATTTTTCAGATGACATTCTTCAGAAATGCTGTCACAAACATCTTTGATAGCATGAACAAGCAAAAGGAGATGTTTTGTTCAGATGTGGAAATTCTAAACAATGAGTTCAGTATAATGCAACATTTCTCAGACAACCAGAGCAAAGAAATACACAGGCTAATAGAGAAATGAATTTGAATTGTTTCATTTTTGAATGCAGAACCCCTCTGAAGTTAAATGTTGCCACAGTATTTTTGCTTACAGCCTACAACTGTCTACAAAAGATTCAAAATAGAAGCAAAGATCATTACTGTCTCTTATCCTCTTCCAGCATCTAACAGTCAGATCTGTTTTGAACAGGAAAGTTGTCACATGTCACCGAGTGCTAGGAATGTCCAGCCAGACATTTTGATGGAACCAAAAGGAATGACTGAAAATTGCAGGATTTTGTGTTTTTTTTAATTTAATATAGCTCTGACAAATGTGAAGATAAAGAGCAATTGTAAATGCGGCTCTGCATCAGCACTAGAACAAAGAGGCACTGCACTTAGTACTTACTGCCCTACGTTTAGGGAGAACTGCAAGGTGTCACACACAAGTAATTGGGACACAGATATGGACTGTGCCCAGGGGGAGGTAGGTGCTGGTGGGCATTAAATAGTCACACCTTATTTATGCAGCAAATCATGATGTTACAAAAGAGAAGTCAGACATACCCTTGTCTAGTTGTCTAGTAGCTCCAAACGGGCAAGGACAGTACTATTCCACTTTCAATATGTGATACAGCAGTGACCATTAGTTACATTTCCTTTTGCCTTTGATTAGACATCTGTTCGTTCCCCTGGTCCCTATGTGCCTTTTAATTTACTGCCCCATCCCAGTAAACATTTTTGTTCATATTTTGGGCCACTGCTCACACAGCAGCAGTGGATTCTGCTTCACCACATGGCTCAGTCCTTTCATTTTCTGCTTTGTGTTCCCGAGGGAAGGTTTAGCCTGAGAAACCTGAGCAAGCACCTTGGAAAAATCTGTCTTTCCATGCTCTTCTGCTGTTTCAAAAGAGCAGATAAGGGAAAGCTAGCCCAATCTGTAAAAGCAGCAAGTAACACATGAAATAATCTGCTTTCAAAAATGTACTTGTTATTTAGGGTTTTTACAAGGGCTTTTTTCAGCAGCTGAGTGCCTAGAACTGCCTGCTTGGATGTTCTAGAGTGATGTACATTAATCAGCTAAGAAAAGTCATGTTGAAGAACATGTCCTCAGGTGATGCCACAGTAGACCAAAGAGTTCTTCACACTAAGATGAGTACCACTGAAATAGTGGACAATGACCAGAGATGATAACTTAAAGTCAAAAATGGAGAAGCTTCACCTGTTTTGGGGTGACTCGCCTCCTTATATTCTTAGATTAATTACTGATATCACAAGAAATATTACAGTTAGTAATTTTTATTTCTTCAATATTTAAAGAAGCATCCAGGGCTGCAGTACTTCAAGGAGTTTTAATGTTTCAGATAAGCATTATAGCCTCTGAATTAACATTAACATTTGAGTAATCAGCTTAAACAAAATCTTCAAAGAACGCTCTCTGCTCAGACACCCTACTGTTTCAATTCCTAATGAACCACGTTCCCCTCATTTCCCATAATTGCTTTCCTGTTCTTGTTTCCATCACCTTTTAAATACACAACCTACCCTTTTGAATTCAAACACTGCCTGGATTACATTCTCCACTGGAGTCTCTGACAAAATCCTAAAGCATTCCAGAGCATATTGTTTGCTTCCACAGCAATACATACAGTTTCTGGCATGCAGTCAAGCACTTCAAAAAAAAGAGAGGTATCAGTGACACAATCCCAATTCAGGCATTTGGTGTGTACAATTTCATCATTCACACTGTAACCTTCAGGCATCTAATAACAAAAATGAAAACCATTTAGCACAACATTTAATAATGAAAAGTAAAAGGCTACCTGCCAAGCCAGATAAAGTTTAGAAGTTTTCTGAAGCACTGCAAGCTGAAAATTATTTGAATGTTTCACATCGTGGAATTTCAGTGAAATCAGATTTATTGGTTATTCTTGCTAATTTTTTACCTCTGACAGTTTTATCTTGGTATATTCACTATAAATATGCTGGGTATTGAAAATCTGCAGCATTTGGATGTTTGAAAAGTTCTGAAAAAATTGAAATTACTCCGACTTCTTGTGTTCCTCAGTGTGGGAAAGCACCTTTCGCCTCTGATGTAGCATGTGAAAATACAGCTGGGGAAAGACTGAAGAGAAAACAGACAAAGGAAGAAGTCAGGCTTCTGTGTTGGTGTAACACACACTCATATACTCAAGGTCAGTGATTCTGTTAAAAGAAAATCTGCTTTTCCACTCTGGTCAAATCATCTACTGGCTAAAAACAAGCAATACTGCCCTTAGACTTCAGGTGTTATTTAATCTTTCTTAGAACTATGCCATTTTTAATTAAAGGCAAAATACATTTCATAATTAACTTTGCACATACAAGAAGAATGACAAAAATTCTTGAACTGCATGCATACAACAAAAATAAACTGCTTTGTGAGGAGGAAAAATAAAGCACCATGAGAAATGGAAGTCAACTGAAAGAATGAAATTCACAGATTTGTTTCATATCTTATGATTGCAGTGTCTCTTTTTCAGGATCTAAAAAAAACTTTATACACACTGTTGCCTCTTGCATCTCTACCCTTCTGCAAAGCTTTTTTCATCCTATTTCTAAGGTTACATTACACACTATGTTTGCAGAAGAATGAACTAGGGGACGCCAAAAGGCAAAAGCTTCCATCTTTGTGAACAATGTGAAAATAAAACAAGGTCAATATCAACACAGATGACATCAGTTACACTTGCCTAGTGTTTGCCATGAGTGAGACAACCAAAGACTACTTAACTCATATATACATTTTTTTTTAAGGTTAGCATTTTGATATTTAAAGCCAGATAAATGGTAAGATGCAACTATCAAGAACATTAATCTTATTTTTTAACAATGGATTTAAAACTTGCTTTCTTCATGATGTTAACTTTCCCAAAATTTTTAAGGCCTTCAGTGGGTTCAGAAGACAAACTTCCTGCACAATTTGCTTTTATGAACAACTGCAATGATTGCGGCTTTTCTTACATCTCTGGAACAGCACAGGAATATCTGCCTGTGGAAAGGTGCCTAAGACTTCTTAAGTCCATGCAGTCAGTTCTCAGACTTAAGTAAGAAACCAATTCACAAGAATTTAAAAAAAGACTGAATTCAGGTTACACAGCCAGCATAGGGTAACGAATTACAAAATACCTGAGACTGCGATTTTAATGGAGAAACAGGGCTAAAATTACTTGAGTTCAGTGTGCTGCCCTCTCATGCGGTCTGTCAGTTGTGATCAAGCAATCTCATAAGAAGTAATTCATATTTGTGTTTATTAGGGGAGGAACAAAAGTTATTGTTCTGGCTCCTTGGAGTTAGTAATACCAGTGTTTTTGGAGGATGGAGACAAATAGCTACACATGCATAAAAAGAATTTCCAGCAGGAAAAAGTTACGAATTTTGATGTCCAAAATAGTTCACAGGCAGAACAAGTGCTTAAAGACTGCCACACTACTGAAATCTAAATCTCAGAATATGATCTGTCACTCAGCATAAGCAACAAGGTTCATATAAACACAGCTACAGAGATAGCTAGCAGCAGTGTCACTGCATTATTTTGCACATTAAACTTCTATTCGCACATCTAAATTGGCTGAAGACCTAATGCTCTTAATCACTAAGCAGCAAAGCCAAACCTTCACCTGTAAAAACATTCACCAAAGACAGTTTCAACTCAAGTTAATTCAACAGAAATGCCTCCCCAGCCATTACTGCAAAAGCAATTCTTATTCCTGAGCCACATTTTAAGAAACAAACTGCTTTAAATCTTGTTCTCCTGGAAGTCTGTAAATGGGAGCAAAATGAAGACGTCAGTGTTTGCTAAGTACTACGGTTATTTTATGTATCAAATGTAAGAGAAAAAACACATATTGCTATATTACAAGCATTGCTAAGAAACAACTCCTGCATCTTTAACTCTGACTTCTTTCTTTAAACAATGTCCAAAATGAATTTTGCAAAATTATTTGTATACATGCTAATCCCACACTTGCTAGCTTTTTCTGATACTGCTTTTAATATCAAAGAACTAACAAACTTGTACTTACTTGGAATGTAAGAGATCATAACCAGGATCAGGAATGTGTAATAGTCAAAAGAAAAGTTGTACTTATTAGGTAAACTAATGGAATACAAGCCAGACTGCCTGACGAAGGGTAATGCAGCATATATTGTGAGTAATTCACCAGAGACTCCCATTGGATACAAAATTATAAACAAAGTGTACCTAGAACAAAACATTTAAGAACAGGATTAAAAGTTGTGACAAAGAACTGAAGTACCACTACGGATATTCAACTTCTAAGTCCTTAACTTCGATTTGATTTGAGCATGGCAGTGTACGGACATCAATGCAAGACAAAACACTGACATCAGCAACCACTTTTGAAGTATTTAAGGACAATCTTTGAGAATCTGAACTGTATCTTTCAAACAATTCCCCCACCTCCATACTTCTTTACTTTGACCTCCAAACTCTTTAGTTGGGAACATATTATTAAAATAGGGCCAGTCAGTATTAATTAACGAGCTCCACTGTTTCAGGTACAACCCTCAGATTCAATGGTTACTGGTAAATATTGGTTTACTTACCATAATCACTTTGTAAATGGTACTGAGTTCTGATAAAGTACTTCCAGCTAACATTTAATACATTCTTAATACAGAAATCTGTTGGAAGGAAGCTAGGAAGTCACTTTCACTAACAGAACAATTACCCTGAGAACGTAACTTGCTCTGCTGCAACTGTGTTACAAGAGAAACACCCACATCAAAACGGAGCTTCAAGACTATTTTTTACTTTTATTTTTTTTAAATTGCCACCTACCTGGCCCATTTAATGAGATAAGGGAGATGGTTTAACAAGCTAAAGGTGTAAAAAGAGTAACGGATTATCTCTGTGATTGTCCAGGCCACTACAAACAACAGGACACTGTCTTCAGTTTGTACCTGCAAGGAAGAAGCAAAAGCTTAAATACAGAACACAAGTGTTGCTGATTATTCACCAGACTTAAACACCCCAAAGAAAGTAATTTCCATGGGCTGCTTTATTGCATCAGTTTAGAAAACAGACTCCAGGAAAAAGCTTAAAAGCAACATTAGTAACGACAGCAAAAAAATCCCTTGTCATGCTCCATATTTTTCTAGCTGGCTTAAGAATAGCTTTGCTGATCAGATACTGAGAACAGCTTGTAACTTTTCCACTCCTCTACAGTACCAAGTTCTGCTTCAGTCCTGTGACTGCTCAAGTGAGAAACTAGCTCTAAATTCCGAGCAGCAGCAAGGCAGCAATCAGCAGGACACAGGCTCAGAGCAGAGAGCCAGCAGCTCAGGTTGACCCACTTCAGACAAACTTGACAACTACCTGCTGCATCCCTCCCTGCTCCTTCTCCCAGCTTACTGCATGCAACATTGTTCCTTTAAACGTTATGCTCAAGGCACCACTTTGTTTCACAGGTTTACCCCCCTTAGAGCTTGAACTGCAAATGCATGTTAGGGAAACAGCTCCTACTCCCCTCATGTTTTGAAGATTAACCTTCAAAAGCACGTATTTTAAAATGAACCATTAGATTTGGGAGCATAATTATGAGTTTCAGATGGATAGCAGATATGAGGAATTATATAGGGTCACATACCTGCACAATAAACTCCAGAGAGTGAACAATTTTTTTATGCAGCACCCTCCCCACCCAACAGAAGCACGATGTGAATTCTCAGCTGTCTGAGTACCTTCAGCCCAAATTCTGTAGACCGTGGGAACAAAAAGAGCTCAACTACAAGGAGCTGCATTTATTTTTTTCCTCCAACTCTTGAAAAAAGGGAAAAGGAAGTCAGTAGGTGTGGGTGGTACACCCTATTCATCTTGGGCAGAGTACATGTACAAACAAAGGAACAAGAAAATATATGGGCGAGCAGAAACCTTTTAATAGGAAGGGACTGATCATATACTTGTGTACAAAAAAGTTCACAAGCATTACTCATTAAAAAATCCCTTTGTTACAGAGACCACAGAATCCAAGAAGAATTGTATAAAAATGTTGGAAATCCTGTGAAGTACAATTACTGGTATTCTATATTCTGCTGCGTGGAACAATTAAAGTCACTCTCATTGCGTTCTGCATCCAACATACCTCATCCTTTTTCACTTGAAACCGATAATTTCCTTATGTATTAGTCTACCACACAGGACCATAAAAGAACAATATTCAAAACCTATTTGAAGATTTTCAGAGAAGAAACCAAATTTATTTTTCACACTACCTGAGTAACCAGAAAAGGATCCTAACTCTGTTTTGTGGTCTGCTTTACAAAGACAACTTAGTTCTCAACCTGGAAGTCAGCATCACTTCACAGATGATGCTGTTCCCAAGGAGCAACATGCCTCACAAGCACTCCAGAGCTGCATCTTCTGGTCAGATCAGGACGAGCAGCTCAGTGAGTAAGCTAAACTTATGCATCACAGATTTCAACTTGTGCTTTGAAACTGCACTTCTTTCCCTAACTATGGAAGTCAGTAAAACCAACAAATGAAAATTTGTAGCTTGAAGAGGCACACGAAGAAGCAAACAAGAAACTGTTAGACCAACAGTGACTGATGCACATAGAAGGAGATAGAATTGAAATTGTAGCTGCCAGATGATTGCAGGACTTTTAACAATGCTTTCTCAAGTCTAGTCTTTTCCATCAACCTTAGTACTGGAAATCACTGAAACAGCTCACACCATCAAAAACAAAAGGGTCACTTAACAGGGAATTACAGACCGTGTCTTACAGCTTGTGTCCTTACTTAAAGAAGGAGGAACACTGGAAACTGGTAGTTGCTTTGTATAAAAGTGACCTATGAACTTTTCAAACACTTTTCTAATGAAGAGCAAATTGTGCACTTTATCAACACATTTTAACCACATTCCACAGCTCACAATTAAAAAGTATATTTCTTACACGCTAATGGATCTGTTGAAAAACTGTCACTATTAGAGCTTCTCTTTGAGGACTGACAATTTCTCCATACTTTAGATAAAGATGTTTGAGATGTACATTATCAAACTCCTGGGAACTGATTTACAAAACAGTCCCTCAAGAGCCTTATTCATTTAGGCACTGCCAATGCTGCATTTGCATCATTCCTCTTCCAACCTCTATGTAAAGAGAATAATACAGCCAATCAACAGCAGACCCTTTTTAAACCACAAATCCCAGTGCTGCCCTCAGAACCCAATTTTTCTTCCTCTACTTTTTCACTCCAGTCTTTGAAGGTGGCATTAGAAAAAGTTTTACGCTTTATATACAACTTATTTGTCCAACTCCCTTAATTAGGGGGAATTTTACCACAGGTATAATTTTTGGCATGTGTTTCCAGTTATCATCCAGGGGGCCTTGAACATATTTTAGCTTGCCATCATGACTGGAAGTAACAAACAAAGAGAATTTACAGCCTTTGAAGGTGCAAAACTGGGATTCAGAATTGGGAATCAATGAAATAAAGCCTAAGATGCTTTTACTGTTCTTCTTATGCACAAAAGTTACACACAAGAGTTGAAAGGTATAAGATGTCATAAACCTAGAAATATGGAGAAAGCTAGAGAATTAAGAGTAACAGTCTGGCAAATAGTTTAGTGATAATTTCAGCTAAATACATCATAAAACAGAATGATGAAAACAGCAGCACTGTGCAACAGAGATGCTGAAACACACCTGTCTCCAGAGTCCACAGCTTGGGTTTTGTGGTATATCAGTGAAAAAACACTGCAGCCTCACAAGATGTATAAAGGGCCTGACAGACATTTGTGTTGTACAGAATTACTCAAACTTTACACACATGTAAAGCAGTGATAAATTAGGCATGTCAGCTACACTCACCAATTTGGTGTCCAGAACTTCCCAGCGTGTGCTTCTTATTTAAATTAAAATGCTCTTCAATCTTAAGTGTAAGAATCCTTTACTATTGATGAAAGATGGCAAGTTTGCAGATGCTGGAGTCTTAATTATCTGCTCAATAAGCTGTACGTGTCCTCCTCACACCGTGCTTTTTGATTGCATTCTAGAAAGGTTCCTCCAAATATATACAGTGCTACCTTTGTAACACCATCTTTAAGCCACAGCTAGCACCTTTTCTAATTAGCTGTCAGAACCAGGTCCAACACTGAACTCCACAAAGGCCTTCTGTGATGGCACCAGATGATCTTACTGTTCACATGAAATCAAAAAGACAATTTTGAACTGAAAGGCAACTTGTTTTCCGCTCCCTATCTTCTTTCAGCCCTTCATCCCTCATTCTCTTCTCTCTTTCGCAGAGGAAACAGTAATGTTCCCCAAACCAATTCCTTTCCAATATAATGACAAAATGCTATTTTCTGGAGTACAGGTGCTATATTACACACCAGGCCCTGCTCCACTATGTTAACAGCTAATTACGTTGGGGAGATGGAGGGAAATCTAATCACTACTCCAAGAAGTGTGCGGTGCTTTAACATTTGCCATGCTTTAACATTTATAATAAATACTGAATTTAACAACACATCAGTCCTAAATTCAACAAAAAGCACAAACATGTTAGTGGCAAGAAGCATGCTTCAAATCACATCAAGTATCTCCAAGTGTATTTGGGCAGAAAGAAGGGATGCAAGACGGATTTTTCTTCTTTTAACCTCATTAGATATGAAACAGTCTGAAAAAGCAAGATATTGAACAGCTCTCACTCAAGAAGCCAAGGGAGGAAAACTGAGTTTTATTTTATGAGAACCTCATCATGCAACTGCATAGCTTACAAGTTCCATAAGCTGTGTGAGAATTTAATCCTGGACTTCATCATGGAGCTCACTTGGCGCAGGCAGCCCTTCAGAAAGAGTAGAACACGTGTGACATTTGAAATACACCTCCTCAGGAGAGACTGCAGGCTCTCTGCTTAGGGTGAAGACAGACTGATGGGGGAAAGAACATCACCTCTTCACTTGACTTAATACTTCTAAAGTCAGAGGTGAAAAGCTCACCACAGGGCTCTATCATTCTTATGCCTACTTTCTGAGACATTAAAAAAAGGAACACAGAAGACAGTCTCTCTCAAGATTTTAAGCAATCACACAAGCGTGAGGGAAAAAAACCACGTGCAATATTATTGGAATGATCCTTGGTAAAAACTGAATGTTGGGCTAAACTTTCTTGTGTATCCCCTCTTGTTTCACTGTTGCTTTTTTTCTAGTAAAAACGTGGGGATAAGTTTAAAAATGCCCAACCCATGATCACTTTGCAGACTTATCTAGCATTTATCTCCACCAAGCTGCAGAGAATGGAACGCTTCTATGAGCACCAAAAATGAAATCTGCCAGAACATAAATATTTACATGATTTTGAGCCTCTTGAGAAAAATAACACTCATTCAAGTCGCACAAAACCAAGGTTCCACATGGACAACCTCTGTAACATCACAAAGGGAAGTTAATTATTAGGATCTATAGAGACTTACGTTCCTCTGCATACAAATGGTCATTTTGATAACAGATGCTGGAGTAAGGAAGAGAAAGCAGCTTCCCTACTTGGCAAGCAAACTCCTTAGGACATTCTCCATGTCAAGCCACAAAGTATCTTCCATAGGCACACATGACAACACTGGATGTCTGTCCTTCAGTCAGCCATGCTGACTGTGAATCAAGACTGATTTGTTTCCTTAGGGAGACAAAAAGATCAGCTGGCTACACTAACAGCATAGATGCAGCACACGTGAACCACCACAAAGTATTTATATGATGTGAAGTCAGTCAGCACGATCTGTATCAGTTAAAGCATGTTCACACATTAAAATAGCCATCCACTGGGAATAATTTTGAAGTGATTGCTTCCAGAAGATTCTGCAGACATTAGTGAAAAGTACAGTGATATTTAGTATGGTAAGCAATGTGAAACAACCAGAAACTCAAATCTACACTTGAATGCAAGAAAGACTGACAAGAGACAGAGGGGAGATCATCCTGGAAAAGAGATCATGGAAAACATGTAAGAATTGCCATGAACAAACATTTGAGTAGGAGCTTCCATATGCTGTGGACCAGCAAGTAAATCATGTACAGAAGAGACAGTGAGGACACTTTGATATTGCTCCAGCAAGATCAATACCAGGATGCTGTCCCAAGTCCTGGGGTCCAGATGGCACACTGGGACCTCTTCAACTTGCAGTAAAGACTACAAAAGCTGGGAGAGATTCAAACTTCGGTCTGATTTTCAAGAAAAAAATGTCAATCTTATTCCTTCGATCCACATAAAGTCCATTCCACACGATGTGAAACAACAGAAGACATTTGCAGGAAAACAAGTCAGCAATCAACAAACGCTTTTCAGCATGGGCCATTAGTTATTGTAGTCTATTTTGTAGCATAACTTACCTCTTTTACACTATGTGTTACTGCCCAGGTCAGGAAAACCCTTGACATCACTTGGAAAGCAGTCAGAACAACAGAAGAGGGAACAATGCCTGGAAGATATTTTGCAATTAGTAAATATCCCTGACCATTGGAATGAGGGCGGGGAAATAAAGCACAGCTAAGTCAAAGTCCACTTACTCAAAGTTTTTGGAAGGAAATCATTTTTTCTTTTTTAAATTTGAGTATGAAGCCTGGCCCATGGTGTATTCACACAGCCCAGCACTACACTGTCCCCAGACCAAGACTTTGTATACCAAAATGAAAGTCATTGCTCATTGCACAACACAGCTGAACGAGATAGCCTTTGGGACACAATCTCTCAAATACAATCTGATTCATTAAAATAAGCAACAACATAATTTTTGTTACTATGATTCAGAAGGTAAAACCAACAGAGATGTTTTGCAGAGTGTAATACCCCCCAGAGCAGCAAATAAAAAAATCCTTATCTATAAAAAAGGCTGACTAGGAACCAACCAAGCTTATGTCACAATAAGACAAACAAGGTTGTTTTGTTATGGCCAAGACAATGTCAGTCTAAGCCAAAAACATGAGATCAAATGCAATGGCTCACTAGCTACAATTTATGTAAACTGTACTCACCTCTAATTATTTATGAATTGTTCTAAAAAGGTACAGACAATTTTCAACTTGGCACTTTCAAAACATCTGTCACCTAACACTGTGCATGCCAGAGCAGCTCTTGGCAGACAGAGGGCTCCCCAGCCCAGAACCAAGCAGTAAGCCTTGCTCTGACCTCTGCCACATACTGCACTAAGCCTCCCACCTTCCACAGAAAATCCTCCAGCTCTGACAAGTTCTCCCTTTCCCAGGAAGTTCTCAGTTGAGAACAGGCTGTCTGCATCATGGCTTAAAGGTGGAGCTCTTATATCCCTCCTAACAAAGCAGGCTAAAGCAAAGTCAACCAGCTTATCAGAGGATTACTGGGAAGCAGTTCTGCAGGCACCTGGAACACAGGACTACGTCTCCTGCCATCCACTTGTGTAGAGATGTATTGTAAAGACCACGGAAAAAATAATCCAAGGGAATTTTTATACCTTTACGAGTCATCATCTGCAAACAAGTTTCGTTTAAGAAAACAGTAAGGCGTTGGTGCTCCAGTGTTTCAGCATTATAGCTTTGGAATTGTAAAATAACATTTTATTTGCAAGTTTTTTGGCCTAGGGTTCTGATGTTTAACTTATCCTTCTTGCCACCTGCTAAACACTGTTTCCAAATCCATCAAAAATAATATTTTTAAAGCAAGTATGGACTATTCAGGTTAAGAACAACAACAAAAAGCAGCAACTGAGATTTAGTAAAATAAAATGGAATTAGAAGGACCACATTGGCTGGCAGCACAGGTAACTCTATGACACATTCCTGTTTGTGACAGTCCTATTAGCCTTAATAGCTCATACCTCTGTTTTTCTGAATGATTACAATGGCTGCATATTCAGACCCTGAATGTTAAGTTCTGTGTTGGAATACCCAGCACTAAAAAAGAATGCACACAGCTCTTTTCTGCTTGGTTAACCTGACAGGAGTCTACAGGCTGCCCTCTACAAGGCAACAATTTCAGAGCAACTGAACTATTGAGGAAGGCAAGCAATACCACATCAAACACAGAATTACGCTGCCCTCTGCTGACAAATTTATGAATATGCTTTTAAGTTTTCCAGCAACCACATTTAATTACTCAGAAAAGTCTTTTGCACAAAAAGTCAGTATGAGCTTACAGGTCCTGAAGAACCCTCTAGTATGTCGAAGGCTTATAAGCAAAAAAGCAGCTCTGTAGCTGCATCTTTAGGAAACTTTAATGCTACCTTACTCTTCAAACAGAACATAGCAAACATTCACACAGGAGCTCAGGCATTTACATTTAAAATCACAATACCAAGTACCTGAACATAAGACTGTCTTTTTGAGCAGACAGTTGTTCAGAGAAACCAGAGCTAAGCACATGCAAGCACTGCTCACTTCTAAAGCACTGCATCTTTGATCTTACTGTGATTTCTATGCTCTCTGTCCTATAATCAAACAATCCAGATGCTAAGGTGAAAATGCTCACTACTGATGACAACTAACCAGAGAAGATGCGACCTTTCCTTCAGACGTGAGGCTCTTCAGGCTGACTGACCCACGATATCGCTGCCTGGGCCACTGACACACAACTACACTCCTGCTACCAAGCTCACAGCGTTAGGTTAGCAAGAATTGTCAACTCAAGTCTTTGGTAATTCTCAGTCTCACTGATACTTCCATTAAAGCATAACTGAATCTGTGATAAAGTGATTTCCCTCTACCCAGTTATACAGCACAAGCCTATGTGCTACAGCATAGGCAAAGCTCAAGTGCCTGGAATGTTGTTTTTATTGGGTTTTAAGTTATTTGTAGCTAGAAATGATGTTGGAGAAAAGACAGTTTGGTACAGAAGATTATAGGATGGAGAGAATGGAGAGTCATGACCTCCTATAAAGCATTTGTAAACTGCTTTAAGAGTTGTAACAGTGGAAGGATGTAGATAAAAAATAGAATGTCAAGTAATATCAAGTGAAAAACTGTTATATGTTACTTTCTTTTCTGTGATTTAACTTGTCAAATATTCAGTAAAAAAAAAACAACAACAACAAAAAAAAACAAACGTACTTCAAGCAAACATTAAAAAGTTGTGTAGGATTTAAACCTGAAAATTCACAGAGCATAATATAGTGCTGAACCACTGCTAAAATTGCTGTTTTCTATGAAAGGAATAAAACTGAATGTTTGCAAGCTTACCAAAAGCACAGTGCAGAATCTAGAACAAAAAGAGAAACTGAAATTACTAACATTTCAAAAGAAGCAATTCAGAAACATTGTCCAATTCTACCATAAGAGCTTTAGATTCCATAGAGGAATTTCAAATATTAAGCCAACTGTTCAGCTCTGCTACCCAAGAGAAACAGCAGATAAACAGCAGACCAAAAGGCAACACAGTCAGCGTTTGTGCGATGTACTTGTAGAGTTACATTTACCTCCAAGTTACCTTACAAGTGCTAATGAAAAAGCAGGCACCCAGAAAGAACTGTTCACAGGCTGCTTTGTTTCTGCTAAACAAAACACTGATGAGTATTCTGACGTACCTCTAGCAAGGCTCCAGTTTGGAAGAATTTCAGGGGCTTTTCTATGGAGTAGTAAAGGCTATGGTAGCTGCCTTTAGCCAGGTATGCTCGAACTAGCCCAACGGCAATCACAAGCCACCTGAAAGAGAGAACAACGTCTGAGATAAGGAGGCATTAAGTAGAGCATAAATACAAAGAAACCCTTGACGCTTCTCTCAATACATGGCAGAGCAGCAGATACAGAACTGTGTTGAAATACACCAACTTTTTGCCTGCCTTCTGCAACTTCGCAGTGCAACACACAAAACATTCAATAGCTGGATTCTCTGCAAATCTATTAAATTAAATACTATGTTTTTTAAAACATCCTGCAGCATCAACATGATGACAGTATCTTTAATACCTAGGTTTACTTTTTAATGAGCTGTATTTTAGTTACAGAAGGTACTCATGAAATTTTAAACAAGATTGGCATCACATTTTGTTTAGCTTAAGCAGAAAACCATTTACTGTGAGTCAAATCTCTCTCATTATACTATGATTTAAAGAACTAGGACATAAGCAAGCAAGAATCAGAAAGCAACCTTAATGTTTCAGTTCCAAGTAGACCCTTAGGCTTTATGACAGACCATCCATCCATTTCCAAGATGTACTTTATGAGAGTCTTAAATAAGTAACTCCAAGACAACTGGGCCTGCCTATATAACTTCAACTTCATTATGAAGAACATGACCTGCCAGCCCTGCTCACTGACTCCTCAGCTAATATAGGAAGTAAAGCTGAAAATCCTTACTGGCAGTTCCCTGGCTTTTCACTGCCTGGATCTCCCTCAGGCTGCCCTCACCTACTCTGGATACCAGCCCACCTCATTTCCACCTCCTTCCAAAGCCAGAAGTGCTGTTACAAAGGCAGTGCTGAGCCCCTGGGTGTCTCTGCTCACACTAGAGCACCTCACTGGAAGTATTTGCAGACAGAAAGTGCACAACAGCCTTTTACCCTTTGAAAAAGAAAATCGCAGCTGTGATTTTGGAAAGGAATTTCTTCTCATTTCCCGGTAATTTACAGCACTTTAGATGCTTGTATGTACCACATTACTTTAGCTATTACAAAGTGTGTACAAATGTTCTCCCAAATATTATGCTGAGTTACATGAAATGCACTTTAAAGTGCAGATTTTTCAGTAATAAGCAACTCTGACATCCAAGCTTGTTTTTGTAGGAATGCATGTTAGTACAACCAGCTATTCCATTTCTGCCTGGACTTCTCAGAAGGTGAGCACCTAAGAACAGAAGTCAGAGTGGGGAAGAGATGGGGAGTGAGGAACAAGCTCTTTTTTCTCATAGTAAGAAGCTGTTTCAGCTAAAGTAGTCTCGTGCAACCAAAACAATCCTTTGCCAAGTAATTCCCACTGATAAAGAATCAGATGAATGTGGTATTTGGACGCAGCGCAAAGCACTACAGCATTAAGGACTCCCTTGCAGCACTGACTGCTCCTCCTTTAGAGCAACAGCGCACAGCAGGCTGTCACTGCTGTGTTCCTCTGATCTTCCCTGCCTATTGAGCAGTGTCACTAAATTGAGCAACTTGTCAGGTTGCACAAGATACGGGTTCCTGTTTGTGCCTGCAGACATCTGCTCTCACCTGAGGAACTCGCTTTGCTCACCTCCTCCATCCTCCCCAGCAGAACTGCTGTTAGCTCACACCAAAGCAGCATCTGCACAACGGTCCGTTTGGGACTGAAGCTCTTAGCACCTCTAGCCCGCTTCTGTGTTTCTTACATAGTTCTCCACTTCCAGTGACAAGGAAAAACAGAAGAGAAGTGGGTGAACACAGTAACACCAACCAAGAAAGAAGCTTGGAGAGAAGTTTAGAAGGGCAAGCCGCCCCAATGCCTCATGAAAGCAAAGCCAGGAGCTCATTTATACAGACTTTCTCTGACGTGCATCTACCTGATACACCAGCTGCATGTCATTCAGTAACTGCCACACGTGAACTTTAAGCTAGACTTCTCATACTCTCCGATTGCCCCAAATTAAGGAAAACGAATATGGCATACACAATTAATGCTTTCAGATGCTCAGACCTGACAAGCAGACATAGTGTTCAGGACCTTAGTTTAATTCCTTAGCTTAGCTTAAAAGCGTGCCAACTTCACCAGAGTACTGCTTTGTTAATGCAAAAAGAGAACATGGCAAAGCTACACACAGAGCCTGCAAAGGGGAGAGTGCACTGTGACTCCCAGCAACTGCTCACAGCAAAGCTCCTAACCCAGAGTGCTCCTTGCTCAGCACTGACAACATCAACCGGCAAATTCTAAAGCTGCTGTATTAAGACTGATTTTGCTGAGTGAAATCCTTCTGAAATTCATTGTTTGTATCACTGTCAGTTACTTCTGCCCACAAGTACAGTCAGCTATGGCACTGAACTACAAATAAGTGACACCGTCATGTTTTAAGCAACTTATCCAACATATGCACGCTAACCAACAGTGGGAGCCCACTCCCAGCACTCAGAGATTTCAGTCAGCCATGGGTTTTAGGAAATAATCTCTGTTCTGCAGCTATGCTTCCAGAATGAGATCAGGTGCCAGGCTGGGCACAGCTCTGCTTCATGTGGCTACAGGACAACAGCACTGACTGAAGGCAAAGCTGCTGTGTGTTTTACAGCACCGCTTCACCCTCTGCGCCTCTCAGAGATGTCAGTGCTTTCATTTCATGGTTCTCCAACACAATGCAGTGCAGGGAGTTCAGCCTGAGTGTTCCAACTGACACAGGGACAGTCAGCAACTACTGCCATCACCTGTGCAGGGATCTCACAGGGAGAACAGAGCTTCTGCAACCGACTCCTGGAAAACAACCTTATTATGTGACAACAGGGAGCCAATATGGATTTATGGCACTTCATTCTGGTTTCCAACACCTGGATTTGTTTTCATTTTTTTTTTTCTCCTGAGGAAGTGTTAGCTTGCTACAATCAGGAGCTCTCTTGCCACAGTAAAAGGTCACGATGCTGAAAAAACCTTTCCATTCCTACTGCAAGTTTTCATCTCAGATTTATGAGATTTTTTAATACTGGTAAGTCAAGTATCTGTACACCAACAGACAGGTAAGCATGTTCAGTTCAGAGAAGTGGCCAGAGAGGTTCAATTGTTAATGCTGTGCCTTATTGTTCAGGTAATTTAATATTTCTGAGTGATGGGGAAGAAAAAAAAGAGATTAAATCGCATCAGACTGGTAGACAATTCTCTCTCTCCCTCTAAGAACCCTGCACACATCACATGGAGCCACAAATCTCAGCAGTGCCGTTGCACAACCACACACCTGCTGGGTGAGCACAGCACTCTGCCCCGCGGTCAGCTTTGCTCCGAAGGAGTGCGATGGCTTCAGAAGCTGGAGCAGCACGAGCTGGCAGCGGTGAGCTGCGGGATGCACCAGCCCCATCCCGGCACATCTCACCTACGTCGTTTCTGCACGCAGCCCCCGGAGCAGCCGGGCCCGGCTCCCGGCCCGCAGCCCTCAGCCAGGGGTGCCGGCTCTCCCCTTTTAAGGCTCTTCTCTCCTCCCATCCGAACCGCCTCCATCTTTCAAAAGTTACTTCCATTGTCATCCAACTTGCGCCGATACTCTACAGCCACTTAAAAACGTAGCGACGAAGTCCCGTTTGCCGGCCGTCTCTGCCACCGCAGTGCCGAACGCACCCCGCCCCGCTCCGCTCCCTCTGCCGCGCGCGGCGCCGCACGGCGCCAACAGCATCGCCCCGCGGCCGGAGCAAGGAGGGCCGGGGGAATCCCGGGCACCGGAGCTTCGCCTTTCTTTGCCGCTACAGAGGCATTGCCCACGTTAGGGCGCACCTCCGCCGAGAACGGCCGGGCCCACGGCGCGGGCCGAGGAGGACACGGCGGCGTGCGCGGCTCCGGCCGGGAGCTGGGCCGGGCACCGTACGCGCCCGTTCCGGAGCGGAGCAGCCCGCGGAGCAGCCCGCACCCACGCGAACCCTCCGGGGCTGCGGCCGCCCGGCACGCGCTACGGGACGGCGCTCCGCAGAGCGGCGCGGAGTTAAAGCCTCCCCGGAGCGCGAGGCGGCGGGACTTCTCTCCGCACCAGGACGGCCCCCCGCCCGGCTCCTTACCCCGCCGTCATCACCACGTTGTAAATGACGAGGTAGGCCGTGGCCAGGGCTCCCGGGCCCTTCCTCCGCCTCGGCTGTTGCCCGCCGTAGCCGTTGTCCGCCCGGCTACTGCCGCCCGCAGCCGCCATGTTGCGGCGCTCCCGAGCCTCCGCCCGCTCTCGGCGCACGGCGGGAGCGAGGGGCGGGGTCTTCCCGGCCTGTGCGCGGAGCCGCCGCCGCCATCTTGGAGGAGGTCCGAGCGGGATCCGAGCCGAGGGCTGGGGGTTGAGTGCTGCCGGTGCCTTTGGGCCTCAAAGCGCAGGTTACAAATCGCGCCCCGCTGGATGAAGCAGGGCGGCGAATTCCTCAGAGAAATCAGTGGGTTCTTTTTCCAGAATGGTTTGTGAGAGTTTTCGGACAGCGATTTGTTAGCGCCGTGTTCTCAGCCTTCCCAAGAAATATTCCCAGAAATGCTACACAAGCGGCTCACCTATTATTCACAGATACAACTGCAAAATTCGGTGTTGTCACAGCTCGGCACTGCAGAGAGCTGTGACAGCCCGTGCCGGTCACTGCCCGAGCAGACAGAGGCGCTGCAGCAATCCGCCTGCCTTGCACGGAACTTGCAGGTGTCTCCTCACCCACCCGCTGTGCGCGCTGGCTGCTCGTTAGCGACAGGACTCTAATTAGGTCAATTAGGTTTCTGCAAATCCAGAAACTCAACCAGTGAAAACCTGCCCGTTCCAAATCTCCAATGTCACTTAACAAGACTGAATTTTGTACTAAAGGCAAACAAAAAGAATGAAGCGATCCAACCTGTGCAGCATGTTGCATAACCTCTGCTTCTGGGGGTTGTTTCAACCCTACCACGCCCAAAGTGTGGCTTCTCTGCAAATATTTTACAAGCTGGACAAGGATTGTAGGAAGAGGTAACACCTTTTATGAGACCAATTGGAATAGCTGGCAAAATTAGGGTTGTAAATACATGAAGATGCCTTCTGTTGAGATAGAATAGCCTTTCTCCCGTTTTTCAAACTGATAACAACAACAACAAAAGGTTAAATACAAGTTGGGATGAACTGCTTAAAGCTGAATTAGGTACTGTATCACACCGTTATGTATCACACCATTTCTGGTTGTGTTTTCATGCAGATGGAAGAAGGGATGTTAACAGGAGGCTACAGAAGGATGGTAAGCTCAGTACATGCTTGGAGAAAAAGAGGCAGTTTATAGCCTGTAGGACTATTAAAGGAGGAGAGGGAATGGGACATCTCTGTAGTGCCACCAATGCGGAGTTTACAGCTTTATTACCTACCCAGCACATGCCCTGCAGATCTTGCCATGCCCACGTCCTAGGCGATCAAAGCCGTACCTTTTGCTGCTTTACAGATGTGCCTATCCAAATGGAAATCAGCAGTCAGTGAACAAGCATTCACAAGGTGGTGGTGGAGCCCATCTTGCGAAGATGTTTCAAGGGCTGAAGGTTTGCTCAAGAAACGTATTGCTACAAGCAGGTGTTTCACAATCTTTGCTTTAGGGAGTTTCTATGTGGTTCTGCCAGGTCCATGCTGCCTCGAACTGCATGTTAAAAGAAGTCAGCATAAGAGCAGCACAAGTATACATGCTGAATGCTGTTATCTTTACAATTTCTAGGAACATTGGTATGAATATGTGTCTACTTTTTGACTTTTCTATTTTTTTCTTCTTTTTTTTTTTTTTTTTTTTTTTTTTTTTTTTTCTCCTGCAGACTTCCTGAACTGTAAATTTCCCCATCATAAGGAATTCTTAGCTGTAAGAGAAGAGCAGAGGTGCAGTGGCATCCCATCCCATTCGTGTTTGCAGTCACTGTGAGATACGCAGTAACACTGCAGACCTGTAAGTAGTGCCAGCCCCACGCTGCACCTGATGGCACTTGGGCACAGCAGCCTCCTGCTGCACTCACAAAACAGGGCGAGTGCAGCAGCACCGCAAAGACTGAGCAGGTTTCACTGTTGTCACCTCACCCATTTCTGTGCCAGGCAGGTGTGAGGACAGGATAGGAAAAGACCACTGCTGTCGGTTTCCTTCAGCGCTGTGAACACAGTAACGCCTGCAATAGAGTATACAAGTAGTGTGCTTTGTGGTATTATTTATTTAGGAACTGTGAGTAACTACAGCCGTAGCGTTCTCATCTTTGCAATTCTGGGAAAACATTAGCATATTTTTATTAAGGTACAAAATACACCCCATTGTTGCCTAAAACATTTTAAAACGTGAGAAAAGCTCTGTATGTTCTAAATCAGATTAAAAACCTTTCTGTATAAGGAATCGTGGCAATACTGTGTTTAGTATAACAAGAGTTCTTTATCAATGGAAAAGGAAAAGACATGCTGGCAATCTGAACTTAGCAACAAAGAATAAAGCAATTAAAAACCACTGTGTCATCCACATTAGTTGAGCTTTGAATGCAGAAGAGCAAATCATATGAAACACGTACACAACTCGGTAATATCAAACAACCTAAGGCTGATATTGTACACACCTGTAATAAAGTACACTGCCTACTTAACTGTGAGGACTTAAGGTATTCTTTTGAAGAGGTAACCTTTGAAATTGTTGCACTTTACACACAAAGTGGAAAAGAATCACTTTTGGAATGATACATAAATGTAAGAAAGACATGCTGCTTTTGGATTATGCATATCACCTTACAGCCTCTGATATTACCTCTGAACAGCAACAACAAAAAATAAAAAGTGCCAATACTGTGAAAGGAAAGCAAAGTTATTAAGTCTTGAGTGCGTTAACCATTTCTGAAAGAAAGCCTGGGCTTTGGGGTTTTCTGTTTCTTTTTGTTTTTTTCTGCATTTTTTAAAAAGGCAACAGCCTTACTGGTGCAGGTTCTAGACAAAACAAGACAGTCAAGCTCATAGGGTACAAATAGGTCCTATATACGTTAAGATTCTTTGGAAACTGCTAAGTATAAAGGAGTTTGTAATCCAGATTACTATCTTTTTGGCTACTCCAAAAAATCTGCGGGAGTTTCCAGCTTATCATCAGTTGAAATCTGTTTTGCAATTGCCAAATAAATGCAAGTAAGATTTTAACTAACCTGGGATTCCATTCACACACCTGCATGTCAGAGCCATTCACTGACGGTGCCATAACCTATGTCTCAGAGCAGCATATATATAAACCAATAGGTCATTATTAAAATGACCAGAGAAAAAAAGAAAAAAGAAAAAAGAAAAAAAGAAAATCACCAAAACAAAACAGAAGATATTCTGTCTTTGTGCTTTCAGTCTGTTTCTTAAGCAGGCGTCTGTAAGCACCCTGACGTGCCGAGTTCTATAAGGGAAAGCTGACAGGGTACCATCAGCTGGTTAAGCACCAGGAGTACCTTAGCAAAGCCCACCGATGTTTCAGCTCAGCCAGCATTAGAGCTGCACCAACAGCAGGGCAGTAAATATCTTGGAACGATGTTTAAACCAGATGAGAAATGAACCGTGGCAGCACACAAATTGCAACACGGGCTGTCTCAGACCTTCCCTTATAGGAGGCACTGCTCTGGGAGCAGTTTCTTTGGACTGGAGTGATTCACTGCACGTCTGGCAAATGATTCCTTGTAAAGTAGACCTTAGGGAGCCCACTTAGCTGCAGTTTTGGCTGAGAAAATGATGGTATGGAGCAATGAGCTCAGTAAACAGACCTTTTCTTTAAGAAGCTCAGAATATAATTGTAGACTTGTTTTCCATACGTTCTAATTTTAAAGATAGACTGGACAACTTACTCAATGACTTGCTTAAATGCTAGTAACTTAATTGCCTGCTGATTTCAATTAATGCCCGTACATAAAGCAAACAGGTATCAACTGATCATGCTGAAAAAACAACCCCTCAAAGACCTATGTATCACACAAGGTGCTTTTGTTAACTTGGTTTTCTGAGCCTTATAAGGAGAGTCTTTAAATATATTTTCTTTTTTTTTTTTCTTTGAGCCTTGTTTCATTCTTCCTCCTCCTCTTCATCTTCTTCTCCTTCTCCCTCTTCTTTCTCTTTATCCATTGTTTCCACAAGGAGTTCTGCGGTGCATGTGGCTTCCCCAAGGCTGTTAACAGCTTTGCAGGTGTATTTGGCATCATCGTCCCCACATACTTCAGAAATAGTCAAAGAACAGTTCCCTTCCTCATCATAATCTATCTGGAAGTGACGGGACTCCTTGACAGGCTGATCATCTTTGAACCACATTACCTCAGGGTCAGGATAGCCTGCAATAGCGGAGAGAGACCAGCAATTGCAATAAATGAGTATTAACTCATCCGTCATTACTTTCAACTCCGATTCCACATCTGTGTATGGACATGCTGGTACAGAAATATTTCATTGAGTTTTATGTAAAATAAATGCAAATGACCTGAGGTCTTTTTTACTTTACATTTGCCTGAAACAATCTTATTATGAAGAGCAAAAATGGAAGCTAGCTCTGAGGTACAAACTAGTTACCACTTAAAACTGCTTTTAAAGTGACTGGAGAAAGCTTTTCATACGTCTTGGTCGTCAGCCGGGATGGGACTCATAATGGTGTATTTGAAGCTTCCCTTGTGCTACAGCTTCTGTGGAACCCGCAGTTCCCAATGCTGACGTTTAGCGTTTTGAGGGGACGGTGTCTGGGGCTACAACTGCAGTTCATTATCCTTCTCGGGCTGCTTTGTATCGGCAGGTCTGAACTTTCCTCCTCCCAGTCTGAGCCTTACACTCCAGCCTGTCCTGTAAGGTGACCGGGGCACTCCTGCTTCCCACTTCCCTTTGTTAGGTTAAGCAAGAGAGTCTGAGAAAAGCGTTTCAGTTATGCAGCTCTACAGGAGTTTCCGAGCCTTTTGTGAAGCAAATGGCTCTGCTGTACTCCAGCAGCCAGAGCAGGGCTGTACAGTCCATGCTGAAGAACAATCCCTTATACAGTACTCTTGGCTGCAGTAACAAACTGAAGGCTGTCTCAGCCAAGTTCTGCACTGTGATGGGAGGGTGGCTTTCTACCGAACAGAAATAAAGGGCCAGAATCCCTAATGTACAGCAAACGTTACAGTGATGCACTGGAAAGTATGGACCGTGGCCATGTACATCCATCTATTTATTCCATGCAGTACTTAGGCACATACCCCTCACGCTGAGCATCCATCAGCAACAATAATCCATCCTCACATCTCCGCTGTGAGGTAGGAAACACAGGCAGTGAAAGAGATTAGGAGCACAGAAACAAACAAGCAGAAGGTCAGTGAGGCAGTTTCTGAACCTAATTCAAAGGTTAGATATTGTCTAACTTTTCACACATGCAGTATGGTGCTAGCGGTATCCATTTTAACGGCTCTTCTCTTCCTCATATCCAGTTTTCATTGACAGCTGTGACACAGAAACCTCGATCTCACTGCAGCAGAAATGCTCACAGGATCTGCCTTCACACTGCGAGACTGGCCAAGCTAAGCTCTTTCAGTGACTGCTCAGAAACTTACTCTATCTGCATATTCCAGGCTGAATTTTCTTTCTTGATCTTGCAAATTAAAAAAAAATAAAATCACACAGTATTTGCTAGATGTGACTTTTGCCACCAGCACAGTGATATTATCATCACTACTTCTGCAAATGTAGTTAGGGATTTCTTTACCTTTACCACAATGCATGCACGATTTAAAGTGATCTCGAGGGCACCTGAGACCCGTCAGTCATTTCAGACAATGACCCCTTTTTGTTCTTAGTTTCTGGCAAGCAGTCTTTGCAGTCTTTATGAGTGTACTTTTGCAACCTGTGGTATTACACTGCATCTTGTTTTTATTGCTTCCACCCTCAAAAATCATCTTGCTGTTCCCACTTGGCATTCTGAATTAGTGACTCACACAGTGACTCTACGAGGCTGCTGTTCTATGGCAAGCACAGAACAAGCCCATGCTGCTCGAAAGTTCTGTTACTGCAAAACATCCATGCTGTGACATGCAGATATTGGTGAAGAAAAATGATACCAACACAACAATTAAAAAGAAAGAAAAGAAGAAAAAAAAAGAGCTAGGTTACAGCACAGTGCAGAACGGTGGCAGGGAAGGAAAGAAAGAAATAATGCTTATTCAGTGTACCTTCGATTTTGCAGTCAAACCTAGCAGCACTTCCTTCCACAACCTCCATATCAAGGATTGTTTTAGTAAAATATGGCTTTACGTGGGGCTTTTCTTCAGCCACTTCTTCAAGGAAAGCATCTGGAGGAGAGTGAAAATATTGTTGTTTTATGGTTTTTTAGGGCATATTCTCAAAAAACGCATTTCATTTATTTTTAACCAGGCGGTAATGAAAGCTGCTTTTATTTCATTTCACTTAATTCTTTGGAGCTGATGGGACAGAGAGGACGTGAGCTGCACAGCTGTGTGCCAGTCTGTCACAGCAGCACAAATATTCAGACCATAAATAGAATGAAATCAACATGCAGGCCACTGTGCTATGAATAACCTTTAATTTTTCCTTGAATTTGTTTGTAATCAAGATCAGACTTCTGCTGGTCTGAGGGGAAAACCGCTTCAGCTCGGATCAGCCTAGGTGGGTACATCAGAATGACTTGCAGGATCTTCAGAAGTGTCAAACATCTGCACTTCTGATTGAAATGCACCACAAATCCTCACTTCTAATGGGGACGTAGGAGAATAATGTGGACACTTTATTTAAAAACTTCTATCTGAGTAGCACGGTTCACCCATCGTACAGCTCTTGGTCACAGCAAGTGTTAATGCTTCACTGCTTGCTCGCTCTCATGAGGAGCTCATACATCACTGCAAGTTTTGTATAAACATGCATTCCCAAACTGATACAGCGTGCAGCTGAAAAATCTGCCTTAATTCTTTGCCTTTAAAAAGAAAACAGTTTGCTTCCACTACTGAGGCTGGGGAATTTAGAGTATCAGAATATGAGAACTATGACTTTTTGATAGATTTCTTTAAAAGAAAAAAAGAAACATAATAACAGAGACAGAGTGCAGAAATAACCAACTCAACAGTCAGTCTCTTCTAGCGTTTTGCTAAGAGTTTTCCTAAGGTTCCTGAAGAGGTAAAAATGAATTGCAGCGAAGTTCCTTACCTTCATTCTCTACTTTGTCTGCATTTATCGGGCTGGTAGGCGAGCTCCCAGAGGCCTTCCTCCCACTCATACCAGAAATCATTGCCATGGATGACAGTCTTCCTATTGCTCGGACAGCATGGCCTGTTTTCTAAGACATAACACAAAAGGCTTCTGATCAATCCAATCCAAAAGGCATGTGATTTTCTGTGACAATGGTGCTTCGTACAAATTAGCTGGGATCTCTGCAAACCGCGCTGGAATTGTTGGAGAAACTGCTTATATATAGCTCTGATGTTTTAGGAGAGACAGAGCAGGCTGGTCTGAATTACCAAATTTAGTTGCAGATATAAACTTCCCCTGATGAACTCATACCTAAATGAATGTCTCTGTTAGCTGAGGATAAGAAGCGCTGTGCAAGAGGGGAGCCAGCAAGAAAGCTATGCACTGTTTAACTGCAACTTAGCTCTGGTGGTGGATGGGTTTCTCCATAGCCTTATGGGCTGGACTGAGTTTCATCAGAATGAATAAGCAGCTAATATGAAACGAATGAGAAAGTACCATCTGCATGATGGAAGCAGACCTCTGACAGGCTCAAGAACCTACTGCCAGGGTACTAAAATACACTCAAACCACAGTGCCTGTAGTACGGACACGTGTGTTTTGTACAGCTTGCATGATCTCCTAAGAAACACTTAAAATAGAACCTAAGGGGAAATACAAGGTTGATTTAACATAAAGTGAGTATTCTGTAGGCTACTAAAAAGCTGAATCCAGATTTTATGTCTCAGCTACTCTAACTATCAGAATGGCAGAGATGGACTGAGAATAACAGCTCCAGCATTAAGAAACAAGAAGATACAGAGAAAAAAAACACATGAAATAAAATCATTAAACCAACGTGACAGTCCTAAGAAAAGCTGAGTGCCTCTACAGGACAGGACTTGGGTAGTTCAGTTCAGGTTTGTTAAGGATAACAAAAACCCCTCAGCAGTGCAGGGAGGAAGGAGTCAGAACCCCACAAGAGGCAAATCTATGCTTGGACTCATCTGCCTGTAGCAGTGGAACAGTCGCATTACACGCATGGCACAGCCTCCCCCTGCTCACCCCGGACACCCACACCGCTGTGCTGCACTCACGCACAGCCCACATGGGAGTTTCCCTTGCAGAAACTGCCTGGCACGGCTTATTTCTTGGAATCACAAACATTAGAAATACAGAGACTTATTAGGACAACAAGCCCACTGGTACATCCTCTTCATTACCTGCCATTTTCTTCTGGCCATATATTTCTTCATCCTATCTTTGGAAAGTTTTTTGGCTTCCATGTTTTTGGTGTCTTTTTGCAGCCATGGGTGCTGAAGACATTGAGTACAATTTAAGCGACTCCTGTTTTTATATAAAAAGACCAGTCAGTGTTGCCATTAATGACAGCTGCTTTAGCATTATTTCCCTCTCTCTTTTCTCAAAGCTGATCTTTCTGTTTCCTAAATTTAGCAGCACAGATCACATGGCACTGCTTTCCCAGCCATGCTTACTTCCCAAGCTCACTTTCTCAATTTCTGGATTTCTTTTTTTTTTTTTTTTTGAGAGAGAGAGAGCTGTGCATTTTCAAGTGTGACCAAAACATTATAAAACAGAGCATGAAAAGCCATATGCTTTAGGCATGGAGCACATACAACAGAGCCACAATGGCGATGATGCAGCTACCTCGTGCCTGCAGAACCCTGTCCCAGATCTCTCCCTCACTTCTAGAATTTTCCCCATTTCCACCACTTAATAGCCTCCCTTCCATACAGCACCAAGCATGTAATAAAACAGCAGTGTCCAAATCTCTGGTTGCACCCATTCTCCACTTTGTGATCACAGAATCATAAAGGTTTGAAAAGACCTTTAAGATCATCCAGTCCTACCATCAGCCCACCCCCACTGACCACGTCCCTCATTGCTACAGCTCCACAGTTCATGGACATCTCCAGGGACAGTGACTCTGTTGCTTCCCTGTGCGTGCACACCCCGTAGCCCTCTGCTCTCTATCAATCCCATTGAAACTCATTGCAAGAAGAAGGCATTCTTGCTTTGTTCAGTCTGCTGTAAGCAGGGTTTCCCACTCTATTTTTTTTCTTGTCCAGCTGCTAGATTTATACTGTGGTACTTAGAGGCACCACATCCAAAAAGCCACAAAAGGAAACAGACCTAGCGAAACTGCAGCCCATTCAGATCAAGGCAGAATACTGATGCAGCAATCTGTAGTTCTTATGTGGTGGCCACACTGCAGCAAAGGCACAGTGGGCACACAGAGCCTCAGGACCCACCCAGCCTGAGGGAAAGCAAAAGCAGACAGTGCGGGTGATTAAAATAAGCACTCCATTCAGCCCCTGCACTGTGAAATAAACGCCAGCTGCACGCAGGAGAAGGGCACGCAGAGCTCCTTATAAAGTATTGCCAGAGGTGCCTGCAGCGATGCGGCAGTTTGCAGCAGGGGAAACAAGACTGGCAAGTTTGGCTAAATGCAAACATAGAGAGTGTATCAAGTCCAACTGCTTTACTTCATGTCTTTCTTCAGTAGATTGCTGATAAAGTCCTTGGCATCATCAGAGATTTCATCAAAAGCCTCATCGTCGAAGTCCCACGTGGCCGAGGTGACATTGGCCAGGGTCTCGTTGTCGTTGTCTCCCATGAAGGGAGAAAGCCCGCTGACCCTGGGGTAGAACAGACAGACGGACACAAGGCAAACAGCGTCAGTTTGCGAACGGAATTAAATTAGTGTGCGACATCCCCTGTGTCCTGCAGGTCTGTGTCAGTCAAAGCTTACGACAAAAAAAAAACCACAAAAAACTCAAAAGTTAACTACAGCTGGGGATACAGGTATGGGGAAGGGACCTGATATTTTACTGCAAAGCTGAGAGGAATGATTTTGCTCTTTCTTTCTCACTTCCCAAGACTTCTGAGGAGTGAAGCAGCACGAGGTGAAAATGGAGACTGAAATGACTTGTGTCGTTCTGCATAAATAATATTGCCATCTTGACACCAAAGTCAGTTGGTAGCTTTTGTGTGCGAGTGTGCATTCACAGTGCCTTTCCTACCTTTAGCATCAAACCAAGTGTTTGGTACATTTTATTCCATTTACTTCTGTAGAGAGAGCCTGGGAAGAAAGGTGCAGCATGAAATAATGATATTCCCAGGACTACTTTGTAAACACAGTCACACACGTCTTTCTCCCCGAGTTATACTGCCAGATAAAACAGACCTACTTCACAGCAGGTTGTAAAGCTGTGCAGATGCATCCAGAAGTAGTTTGGTCTTTACGTTCTCAATCAGTCATGATGGTGCTTGAAATGGAGATCATACTCTTTTATAGCATAAGTTGAGCTTTCCAGGCTTTTAACTCAGTATAACTGATAAATGGCAAGTGAAAGGCAATTACAGAACATCACGGTCTCATTTCTGCAGTGTATGTTTCTGTAGCTGAGCTGTGTCGTTCATTATACTGTACCTTTGTGCAGCCAGATTCTTCTGATATCTGTCTAGATCAGCCTGTCAGTGAACACCTTCAGACGAAAGGCTGGTTTATTCCTTGAAACTGCAAGTTGGACAGTTGCCCATGTCTCCATCCTGGCATGCAATCTGCCCGATAACCTATTCTCAGTCACATTTTGTGGACTTTATTTCCTTTCTCTGTGCAATCACGTTAACCATTCTCTTAAACAATCAATACATTTCAATAGTAGTACTTTTTTTTTTTTTTTAAACTTGGAAAATTAAGTGGGCATTATTAGGGTTCTGGAAATATTATATGGAAAAATATTGTGATGCTTCTGAATATTACAGAAGAGATTGGTAAGAAAGGAGATTGGGAACAAATAAAGTTAGCGACTAGATGAATAATGTTAGTATAATCCCCTGCTAAGCTGTTTTGCTACTCTTTTGTTACTAATTACATTCAAAATCTCATCCAGACTTTTTTCCTAAGGATTTCACTTCCCTAAGCCAAGCAGAAAGATGCATTCTTTGAAGTTGCAGGCAGGGCAGATATGAAATCTTTTACCATTTCTGGAAGTTGTGTGCAGTGCAGCAGAGTGCAGAACCCTGCACATATACCTCAGAAATTTGCTAGTAATAATACATGAGGATGAAGATAAAGGGTTGCTTTCTTCTCAGGAAGAAGGTAAATCACATCAGAAGGCATCTTCTGTTTTATTTTTCAGTATCTAGGGTGCATTCAAATACAACAGTGAAGCCTGCCTTTATAACTGCATAAGGTGGCATAAATTTATGCACATATCATAGGCACGAATTGCAGAAAGCAGAAAGATTAATACGCACACACAAAAGTACTCCAATAAAACAACCTACTTTACTGTAACCGTTCTCTGACTTTGACACAGTTTACTGGAAGAGACACATGTTATACCTGACAGCACTGCAGAGCTGCTGCAGCCACCACAGAATGAGGGACCCTGCTCTGCCCTCATGCACATCAGCAGCCGTGGGCAGGTGCGTTGCTGATGCAAAAACTCCTTCCTAGAATCCACAAAGCCCTCCTGCAGAGCCTTACAGCTACCCCCACTACAATATTTAAGCACTTTCCTATTAACAACAACAAATATTCTCTTTCTGTAATGTTTTAGGAGGTGAAAAGCTCTCATCCGTATCACCGTTCTTACAGGTCTGATTTCTAAGTTGTCTCTTTTGTGACTATGTAGCAAGCACAGTAGTCTCTCAACCAATTCAGTGGCTTACCAAAAGGCTCACATTTTATACTAACAAAAGCTCTGTGAAATATTTATTTAATTCACCATCAATTTAGGAGATGCTCTTCATGCTGCTAAACTTCCAGAGGAAACACTTGGGTAGCCAGAGCAAAACCAATCCCACTTTGTAGAAGGATAGCAAATGTGACCTTTGCATAGTATTACCACAAATAGTATTATGCAGCTCTTGTGCTGTAATAATAGTTTGGCCCATGTCCAGAGGTTAAAGCTGCTTATTGAGAGATCACTCCCATGCTGCAGGGACTGCTACAGATGGTGCCCATTGCTCCACACTGATATTGCAGGTGCGGGGTCTGGAGAGACATGTAGCTTTCTGGGCAAAGGGATGGCATGTCACACACAGCTTTTGACAGATGAGTGATACATAGGAGGAGATTAGAGTGGTAAAAAATAGTTGGGTTGCTTTAGTTGGCTTTATTTTATTTTATTTATTTATTTTTTTTAAAGAAGAATTGCACAACAGGATTATCTGCTATAATCTTATCTGCTTTCATAGGATCAAACCACTCCACGCATTTGTTTAATTACCTGACTGATACCCATTAATCTGCCATTTCCAAACACCGCTGTAACAGTGCCTCTTCAAAGGCTTCAGTGAACATATTTTTGCATTTCTGAATGTGCTGTTGTAAATTTATAAGCTGAAAATAACCTTGTCAGTCCACCACAGATTGTGAATCAGTTGCTTTGTCATGAAAATACCTGTAAGAAGAACTGGATCCTTGTGTATAGTCAGAAAGCAAAAGAAAAACAAGCCCAGAAACTTATGCAGGTTATACTCAGAAATTCTTTTCTTTATCACAGATCTCACTGACCTAAGTCTTGGTTGTTCATTTCTTAATAGCCATTTAAAGTAATAATGGCTGAGCAACTCTTTTGACAGATTATGGAAACAATTTCCTTTTGGAATGCTGAAGCTAAGTGATAAAGATGAGCTACCTCTCCAGAAAATTAATACTGAGCTTACACTGTGAAGCTACTCTTAGACAAGAAGCAAGATGTTTACTGAAAACATTTTTCCAGCTACTTAAGCAGGCATCTTCCTGGCATGTTGGAACCATTTGTTTAGAAAGTTTTTCAAGGTTTCCACTTCTAAATAAAGAAGAAAGATATTTTATTCTCAAGGCAACCCTTAGCGTTTCTTTGCCTGTTCTAATGAAACTCTGACTGCACATATAGAAATGCCAAGATCAGAAGGGTCCAATGTGGTCCCCAGTCACCAGTGCCTACATAACAACAACCACAGCTTTTCACTTGGGAGCCTTTGTGCCAGAATTGTCTCCAACCCAGGAAAGATGGGCTTGCTGCATGTCTCGTAAAATGGTGCTCTGAGCATTACTCTGCAAGAAGAGTTTCCAACAGCAACTGATTTGTTCTGACACCGAGCTTCTGCCTACAGTTTTTGCATTGCAGTAACAGTGAAAAAAGTAACAATTTTCAGTATGAAGAGTTACCTCTGCCTTGTGGCAGGTTATGCCACATAAGCCCATTTATGCAGAGGTGATAATGGCTGCACCCTGGAGATCATGGAGTAGTTGAATGCTTTTACAAATAAAGCTTACAATAGATTCATTTGTTGGAGATGTGCATCCGCTGTACTAAACAACCACTTCCTTAGAGCAGGGCTGACTCACTCCTACACTGGTGATTGCAAGGAAGAAATGGACAACTGATGCCCACGTAAAGGAACACAGCTCATTGCTGAAGCCATGCCAGTACTCTGGCATCCTTGTTTTACATGCTCAGTGGATTAGTGTGGAATCACACTTTGCCAGTGCTGCTGACCAAATAATTCATTTTCTTTTGAGCGTTAGACTTGGCATTAAAGGCCTCTTAGCTTGCTTTGTTGAAGAAAAAAAGAATGCTCTCTTATCTTTATATTAACGAGGCTTAAATTTTTAATATAGTATAGAGCCAAGTGCAAGACAGCAAAGGCATCGAAGCCCTGAATATGCACACTCAAAAGATGAAGGATGCTAAAAGGTCTTTCAACTGACCTAACTGCTGAACGACAGAGGAAAAGGAGCAGCGATGAATTAGACAGTAAATGAAAATGAATGTCTGAAGAATCAGGGTATGTATCACTAGGCAGACAATGAACTTGTATTAGTTAGATTCCAAGGTGACAGAAGGAAAAGTGCTATCTTCTGTCAGTGTGAATACAGAGCTAAGATCTTTGGCTGAAATCTGGGTAGAAAAAAATAAAATTTAGAAATTGTTTCAGATTAATAAATATTAGAAGCACTGGCTATCCAAATGGATCACTGGAAAGAACTGGAAATAGAAAAGCCACAAACAAGTATTTCTGCCTGGACTAAATTGGACAGAAAGAGCTGGAAAGAATTCAGGAGGTTTTAACCTTCATTAGATAAAGGTTACAGCAAACGCAAAAAGAAACACTGAAATAGACATAAATGGAGATGATATACACAAGCTATAATATTTGTGGCCTGTTACTTCAAAGGCAATAGATCAACTTAAGTATGTGGAACAGTACTGTGATGCAGAACAGGACAGAGAGCAAGATAAAAGTGGAAGATAAAAAGCATGAGGTGGAGAATACAAACAGGGAAATTTAAGGAAGAATAGAGAGTGATGAAGAGATGGGACTGAATCAGTTATCCAAAAAGATTAAAAGGATTTAGTTTGTGGCTTAGAAATGTGGAAAGGATACTCGTGAGCTGTAGGATGGAATTAAGTAAATCATGCTGTAAGGGAGATATGCAGCAGAGTGCAATACCTGTACTTCTGTCTGTATGGCAGGAGAGAGGTTTACCTGAAGGGTTTTGGCGGAATGACTTCACCCTGTTCCTTACTTGAGGAAACATCCCACCTAATAATTATTCTGTAGGGAAGACCCTTCACCCACAGAGATCTCTTAAGTAGCTCTTAAGCTCTGCTGCACCTGGGCTGTTTGTTGGTTGTGCAGGGCATACTGGAAGCATGTTTCTCTCTAGGCAGGTTGCCTCCCTCTCAACTGTCCCAAATCCTATCATGAAAGAGATGCTGGCAAGTCTCTCAGCATTCCCTGCAACTTCACTTAAAGCATGTGCTGGGCACAGCAACTCTGGGCCATCAGCTGTCTGGAGCAGCCTTGTGCTTATGTCCAGTGCCACTGCAGTGCTCAACTCTTCTTTCATGATCTGACTCACCACATCAGCAAGAGAGGGCACAAATGCTGAGGTACGAGCACAGCGATGGTACGGGAGGCAGACACCACGTGAGCGAGTCTTAGAGTTCATACATGAGATCTGGCAGTTCTGAGCATGCAATCAAAACAGGAAAGCAGAGTTACAGTTAATGAGAGATCCAATTCTCAATGACTTTTATTTGCATTCTGTAATGATGATGTGATGGTCCCTTTTGGATAATGGCTCTGAGTTGAAAGATGGCAAAAATAGCTGGGCTTTAAGGAAGTGAAGACAGACTGGGAGCCTGTCCCTCCGGGTGGGGAGGGAAAGTCCAAGTGATGACTCAGCTCCTCACAGCTCTCCCCAGCCACCATTACTTTGTTCTTATGGCAAGAAAGACAAATGCTGATTAGTACTGCTAATCGTTATTGTGGCAATAGTTTACGCATGAAAAAGGAGATTTTCATTGCATTTGGGTAATGTAAGTTTACCCTCATGAGGATTTAAATGAGCTTAAAGACATCTTTACAAACAAGTTATTTTGTGAAGTATTTCACAAGGCATATCAGATCAGATGCAACACCTCTCCAATCCCACCAGCATACAAATTTCTTCACTTCTGATGGCACAGAGGAACTGGGAAGAAACATTTCTGCCCCTGCCAGCAGACTGATCTTTGGCAAGACATTTCACAGTTGTTTCACCTGTTCCCTTCGCCCTATGATGTTGACGACATGACCAGTGTGCACTGTATGGGAGCAGAAGCCTTGGCTTGGTTTCCCTTGGGAACACACACAACTGCCATTGCCAACTTTTGCCACACATGCCTGACATTTCTCAAAAGAAATAGCCTGCTGATATTTCAAGCACACAAAAACTCATCGTATACTTTGGTTAGAAACCTCAAATATGTTTGTCTTATTTGAATAGTTTGTTTCTCAACGTGTAAAAGGCCTCTAGAGGGCAATGCAGCATCGATTTCACTGGTGATTTTTTCGTTGCTGCACAGGCAGTTTGAGATCTCCATACCACTCTTCTAGTGCTCAGTAACACAGGAGACCTCAGAAGTTAGAGAAATAAATGCATTTGTCTTCTGAGTACAGCTTGTGTGGTCTAAATTATTTGAACTACGGGATGATCCAAATGAGCTTTCAAGATCCAGAAAAAAAATGCTGGTACTAAATGGAAAATGAAGGTCCTGTAAACAAACTGGCAGAGCAAAGTGACCTTGAAGAGTATAGCACACTTCACATATGCAACAGAAGATAACAGAAGTATTCGTCTTGGCTGGGAGTAAGAGAGATAATGCAGTAGCTTTTGCACAGGACGAGGAAGAAAATGATGTTGCTTAGTCTGGAAACGAGGAGGATATGAGAACAAGAATAGGCTGACAAGTAAGAATGAGCAGAGATGAGGGGAAAATCTCCACATCACCAGGTGTCAAGGATGAGGCCAGGCAGGGAGAAGAGGGTTCTTCCAGAAAAGAAAGCAAGTTACTGACAGAAGCCTGGTAAGAAAACAAGTGAAAAGAAGATCTTCTACTTACTTGCTATTGAAACTGCAGTGAGGGAAAAACAACCACACTCCAGACTGAGTTTCATCTCATTCATTTATGTAGCATCACATTTGCAAAGTCACAGTAGGAAGAAGATTGATTGCTGTTCTAGGCATGAGACCTGGGAGGTGTTATTTCCACAGACATTTCTCTAAACCCACTGAAGTGCATAATGACATGTTGTCAACATAAAGACTGCACCAAGTACCACAATGTGTAACCAGGAGCTGCAGCCAACTGTTCTTTAAAATATGTCCACAAGGTTGATCCATGCTGCTTTTAAAATGAATTTATTCAGTGGTTTGCACTTAATAATAAATCAAAACGCACTGTGAACAGATACAGTAACGCTGGGATATTTTAGTCTGTCCCGTGGGAGATGTAATCTGAATGGAAAGACCTCAGAATTACACAAAAATTTTCTCTTTTGAGAATAAAAGAATGAGATGAGTTACGAGCACACGCCCAAACATGTTACTTAAACAGCTGGGAAGGAAAAACACTTTGAAATCAATAATTAAATACGATCGCATTGGCTTTTAAATGAGAAACGTGGTTGGTTTGTGATGTAAGATGTATAACACTAAATGGCTAAATTTCTACATCTGCTAATTCTGTAGTTCACTGCTTCAGAGATCAGAGATATTTTATTAACCATGCTGGAGCTTTTAAATGTAATATAAAAGGCCTGAAATGTGGAGAACACCCATAAGCTGGTGGAAATTTCATATGTTCAGAAACTGTTGGGATTGAGATCAAGAATAGCGAAGATACTCACAGGATGTAGCAGATGACTCCTATACTCCACATATCTGTTTCGTATCCAATAGGTTCATAGTTTATAACTTCTGGAGCCACAAACTCAGGTGTCCCAAAGAGAACTTTGAGAGAACCTGCACTTTCTGTGAAAGATGAAAGAGAAAACCATTAATCGCCGCATTTGAATTTTTAAAAACTATTCTCCAGGAACAGAAAAAAACAAAAAAGTTTTTGCACATATGCTTGTGGTATTGTTAACGATTCTAATCAGAAAAACTAAATCATGAGTGAGCTGCTATTTTCTTAGCTGGAACATAAATAATAATTATAAAAAAGGGAGTTATATATTAAGCATCCTCTAACACACAACATGGTGCAAGACACAAAATAAGGAGGTTGTATTGCAAAGAGTTCACACAGTTTCACAAGAGGATTTCTGGATTCCAGGGTCAGAAAAGGGTTTTAACAAATTGTCTAAGATTTTTAAAGCTTAGGGATCTGCATGTTATGGCAGAAATACAGTAATGATAACATTATAATAAGAAATAATTATTTTATTATAACATATTTTTATAGCTCAAACAGGAAATAGAATCAGTGTTGGGTTGCACACTTTTTAACTGAAGCAGCACATTTTCATTGATGCTCATTTCAAATAAAATGGGAAGAAGAAGAAAAGAATAAGCAAGCACGGGCAGGAAGGAAGCTGAAAAGAATACAGCAGGGGTTGGGAAAAAAAATCACTTTCAATTAAAAAAAATGTTTTCTAGAAGTAGAAAAATCTCAGGAAATAAATTGTTTCTGACTTGAGGCAAGCTTGGATTTGGGTTAAGAAACTCATGTCCAGTCTGCACATGTACTTGAATAATCAGCCTTAAGTGAGATCCATTATGTTGCATTTATCTTGTGTGCAAGAGGAGCATCTAGATGAGGCACTGTACAATGACAGAGGGGAACCATTCCTCTCCCAAAGAGATTACCATCTACACAAAGCAGATATGTATGGGAAGAAAGGCAGATGTAACAGATTCCAGTCCTGCATCTGTTCAGGTATCCACACATACAGAGATTTGCAGCTTGGCCATCAAGAGAAAAGCTTGAAAAAAAAAACCCCACCAAATAAATCATGGGTCAAAGTTTTGAGAAGACTCCGCTAAAAGCTACTTGCCCACAATTCTGAATCATGGGAGAAATTTTTGTTGACCTGAACTCCCATTACCACACTTTTCAACATAATCATACAAACAAGCTGCTACTTTTTCAAGTTATGTAAATTCCCAACACACAAAATGAAAATTGAGGGATATTGAGGGGTTAATGACTTCCCTACAGATTAAGCAGCACACTTGTAGCAAATTTAAGCACAACTACAGTGAATTATTCACAGTTGCACCAGTTCCCCATTGTAAATGCTGTGATGATAGAAAATTCATTGTGGAAACCTCATTTTCACATGCTACCTCTGCTTTAAGAAGCCTCTATCTACAGAGGCAGGTCATTTCTGAGATGGAAACAGCGAGAAGGAAACTGCCTTGTTCCCTGCATGCAAGTTCACCAACACCGAGATCCTTCCTGCTGGCTGACTGGCCTTCAAAATAGCTTTTTTACACCGAAAGGCAGATCCTTTTGTTCTGTACCCAACCTAAACTGATTTAGCTAAGAACCAGGCCAATATATTGTATACAGGAAGCCTGAGATACTGTTTTCATCACTGCTTTCTTTCTAAGGTCAGCATCCACATGTATTTACAATGGTACTTATGAAAAAGTACCAAAATTTGTCACAAAGCACCCATTTTTCTAAAAGCTTCATCACAATCGTCTGAATCTCAGGCTCAGATGTTTCACATCCAAGTTTGGAAGCTTTTCTGTGCACTGTGTAAACTACCACGAGCCAGCGTGTATGCAGAAGGCTGGTGTACTAAATGTGCTGCCCATGGATCACATAAATGTTTTTTGAAAGCATGGCATTTGAGTGCAAGCATACAGTGTGAAAGAACTGATACAGCATTTTGTGCATATAAAAGAAAAAAAGAAAAAAGACCTTTCCAGGGCAATAATATGCCAGTTCTTTACCCAGATGTTTATGAGCCTGGTACACAAGTAGGATCTGTGTTTGGATATCATTCAGTTCAGACAGAAAGTTGACGGGCTCCCGACACAGTATATCATCAGCTGATTAATAAAAAAATCTTTACAGTACTCAAAAACCATTCTCTTCCCCTCAAGAAGTTTATCTTGAACAATTTTCTACATGTGTTCCTCGGCACACCAAAAAAGGTCAGGAAAATATCCCACTGCAGTTTGGTATTTCCTGACAGTAGAAGAGAACTAATTAGCAGCAGAAAACAGAGCAGAAGGAGCTGATCCTAATTTCTTTTAAACTGAAAGAAACATGGAATATTTGAAGCCATTCACTCACATTATTACAAAAAATTACAAATAAATCTCAGTTAGCTGAAATGCAAAATCGGTCACTGTTCCCTTTGGCAGTTCCTTGGCTGAATGCTGTCTGCTGCCTCGGGGTATGGTGGGAGTACAAGGGCTCCTAATCCCACGTCTGTCAGACCAAAGTGAATTGGACAGTCAATTCCAAAATCACAAAGCTTGAAGGAACACAAGTGAAGGAATGTGCTGTCAGTGCACCATGTAGCACAGCTGGCAAAAAGAGGCCACCTGTGCAGGATGGCAGGCTATGAAAGAAACAGCAAGAACTTTGCAAGAAAGAGTAACATATTAAGCCAGATGAACATACAGTATTGTAAAATCGAAATCAGGTTCAGTGCTCATAAGTCTCAACCTTCTATATATTAAACAAAAAAAAAAAAAATTATAGATAGGTTGGAGATTTGCTATACAGGACATAATTATAGCAGCTCACCAACCAGGGTCTACTGTGCAGCATACAATAATGCCACTACATTACCAGAAAAATGGAAAGCTTAATGGGTGTGAACAGACTGCTGACAGTAGGATCTTCCTCTTGCTAAATGCGAGTTTAACTGTGGTTTCACATTATTAAAGTAGCTGAAGAAGTTTCTATAAAAACACCTTCTGTGGCTACATGCATATCTCCTGTTGATGAAACCTGCTGGAATACCTGCAGATGAAGTCTTTCACATGTCTGATAACAAAACCCTTACCAACACAAAACAGTTCTCCTGCTTCCCTAACAAGAGCAAGACCCAGCTTGTGCTCCCAGAAAACCATGGGCTCCATGCTGACGAAGGAATAGAATTGGCACTGCTCTATTTTAATGAATGGAATAAACACCTTTTTCTCTGAATTCAGTGTCCATGTTACTGAGATTCATGTAATGCCCTTTTGGAATTCCATCACCTGAAAATCTGATGAGTAGATTTGTCTCCTGTATTCATTCAATGCACCATTTTTGGTTTGTTTTAGTAAAAATACATTCTTGGGCATCTATTATTTTTAATTATCAAAAGAACTGGGTTGAGCAGCAGGTAGGCAGACAACAAAAAGCAGAAGGCTGTAATTTCAAACTCCACTGTTACAATAATAATTGTTCTGTTTTATAATAAGCACTAAATATAATTTTGACTAAAGAGGGAAGGAGGGAAAGTTACTACTAAGAATCTATCTGTGGGCCTCCTCATCTAGAGAGCAGCAATGCATGTGAACTGTCTGAATCAAATGAATGGCAAATGAGTGAGAAATCTCAGTTCACAATTCATAGTATCACAGAATCACTGAGGTTAGAAAAGACCTCTAAGACCATTAAGTCTTTTAGCTTTCTAGAGCTGAGGTGACACTGATGGAGGAACCCTCCAAGGCCTTGCACTTTTAAATTGCAGATCATGTTGAAAAACTTACTCCAGAATGAATGATAAGAAGCTGCTGAAAGCAGCTTTGGAAGAGAAGATGATTGTCAAATGGGCCTTTTTTTTCTTTCTTTTCAATTCTGTTAGGCTATTTTTAAGTAGTGACAATTTATTAATTGTTTTGAGCCCAACCTAAACACAGCTTTTTTATGGCATTCCTCACATATTTAACATAAACAACAATGTGCTGCTGGTTAGGATGGGAAGTTGTAACATTAATGGTGAAGTGTAAATTGAATGCAACTGTCCATATTCAAAAGTCTTTGAGAGCATCACTTTAAAGTCTGCTTTAAAAAAGTCTCAAGTATTTGTAACTTTCATGGGATTCAGGTTTCATTCTATTACTTATAGTCAGAAAGTTTTACAGTTTCCTAGAGTAAATGTAAGTATCTGTTCATGTTAGTACTACTATATATTTCACCACGTAACCTACAGTTATACTCCTGGCCACAGAAGCAAATAGCTGCTTTGTAAACACTTCACTACCAACTCCTTTTGAAGATGAGGAGCTCCCGTCTCTTTCTGGAACATCTTATTTTCCCTTTTTATATTTTTTTCCTAAAACCATTCTTACTTATATGAAAAATGTCTGTTTACTCTTTTATACAGAAGAATATAATATTGATATAATATTAAATTACTGTTTTTCCTGCTCTTTTCCCCATGCCATACTGAAGTAGACAGAAAAGTTATTACCTAATCTTCTTGCAAGTCCGAAGTCAATGAGTTTAATACTTGTACCAGTCTTGTTGACACACATAATATTTTCTGGCTTCAAATCCAAATGGACAATACCCTGCTTATGGATGTACTCAACTCCTGCTGAAATCTGTCTCATATATTTAATGCATTCTCTCTCTGTCAGTTCAAAGTCTTCATCAATGATTCGTTCAAAGAGTTCTCCTCCTGAAACCCTATGAAAGACAAAGAAAAAAAAAGAAAAGGACTTATGTAGCCTTTTCATTTCCTTCACACAAATGCAAATAATTCAAGCATTCCTTCAGGATGCAATCCATATTTTTTTCATAGCATTATCTGAACACACAACTGTTACACAGGAAGATTCACCTCTTGTGTATAGCATAAGACAATAGGTTTTGCTATTCTGAAGTCTTTTTTCCCAGGTCAGGACTGTGAAACAGCCACATTATTGTCCCAGCCCGCAAGGAGATAGCTGGGTTTACATCTTGCCTCTAGCATGCAGCCTCTTGCACCAGGCCCTAAGGTGTGTGCAAAGTGGTTGCCACCCAACTGACATAATTATTATTTGTAATATAAATTACTGCTTGTAATACCATCCCACACTCCAAACTTATGCTTCTCACTGCTCCCATTTCTACACAAGTGCAGATAATATCTTTTAGAAATAAAGTAAACTACAGTATAGGATATGAGGAGAAAAAAGTGTGGATCAAGAGTGTGATAGCAAAGTACAGGATGGGTTGCAGAAAAGGAAAACAAAACTTCTAGTGATTAACAAAAAGGAGTTTGGGAAGAAGAGAGACAGAGGGTGCCAAAGAATGTCTGACGAGGGAAGAATTAAAATGATATGGTTAATTGGAATGCAAAGCTCAAAGGGTAAATAACTGACCCAAGTGAGCTCAGTGGGAATTTCCCCTTAGCTATGGCAGGGCAAGGATATATCCCACAACTCTTTCAGTGCAGGTATTTCCACCTGAGCCATCGTAACACTCCTTGTAAGTCAGCTCCATGTTTATGCTCATTTAAGATGTTAAATAAGAGGTCTTCACAGGGTAGAAACTCAGAACTGTTTGTGGAATGAAAGTGGCACATTTCACCCAGATTTAGTGAAACAAAATGCAAGGGCATTTTTATTTATTTATTTGTTTTTAATTCTGAGTAATCACTCAACTGGTTCATCATCTGCTCATGTCCAAAGATGGGAAATACTTTTTTTTTATTTTTATGAAGATAAATGACCCACACAGAATAGAGCAAATGCTGCAGAGCAGCTTTGCTATTAGAAATCAGTTCTAGTTGAAACATTCCATGGTCTTTATATGGCTTAATATTTTGCAACATTCATGCTTATTGCCAAATGTAATTCCATGTTTCAGTTACAGAAAGAAAACACATAAGTAAAAAATGGCTTTGCAGTGTTTGCAGATTGTCAGATACATACTTATGTCCTAAACTGAAACTGAAACATCTGGAGTTCTGGACACACGTGTTACTTTGGCTATAATATTTTAGAAGATATATAATCAGAAATGCCACTGCAGTTTCTACTAATATGGAAATTAAAAAGAACAGCATATGCTTCACAAACACAGGGTTACACTGGATTACAGCACATTTGTAACATGAGGTGTTTGTGAAAACATCTGCTTGCAAAATGCTGATAACTGGAGCACTCTGCAATTCCACACGGTAACTATCCTGACACTGAAAAAGTAAAGGCTCCTTTTTGACTACTAACATGAGTAACGATCAGTTCTTTTTAACAGAAAGCTGTCATACTTTTCAGATCCCTAAAATGAAATTTTTCCAGAAGTTGTGCCATTGCCTCAAGTGTCACTTTATCATATTATTTGGAAATGAGTTACAGTTAATGCATCTGCATATTGCTTTTCCTTTAGAACCTCTAGACACCATGGTAACATCATTACATTAAACTTCAAGTGCGTGAACAGAATATATGTTTTTCCATTTATGTCCTGATGGAAATCCAGTTTAATTTTTCATGGGTTAGGAAGCTGAACTGAACCAAAGCAGACAAGGTCCTGCACACACACAGCAGTAGCAGCTTCCTTCACACAGCTGCATCAGAATCTGTCTGATCAGGTCAGTGTGAGGAAAATACTTTTCTCTACAGAGGCACAGAACACACATTTAGAAGTGTTTGATTTTGTGAGTAAGACTTTGTCATGGAGGAACAGTAAGAAGAATCTATGTTGGAACTGCCCGGGCAAATACTCACTACATTTTAATACATCTCTCTTTGAAACAACGACCTTGTGCCAGCTTTAATCACACCAAGTGGGACACGCAAAGGTTACGGCTGCGATTCTGCTTTAATAATTTTGATTTTCAACACAATAATCTTATTATCCATGTCAAAATAAACTATCTGAAGTATGCAAAAAAGGCACTTGAAGGCACTCAGCTCCCAATGCTGAATGCCATTTACCACATGCTACTGGTTTCTCATGTTCGTTTTCCACTGAGATACTTATTTTGGAAGAAGTACTTTCTTTATATACAACAAGGAAATGCCTGAGATTGCACATGAGTTCCAGCAGACAGAAAGGATGATTTTCAGAGAAGAATGGATTGATTTCATTTGCTGTAATAGTTGACTCAAAATGAGTCATCAAAAAAATCTAAATTTATTATAGATGTAACACTATGGAAATTTTCATGTGAGGCTTCAAAACCACTGTAGCCATCCATCCCAAACTAAAATCTCATCATAATTAGATTGGTCAGCAAAACTAGTTTACATTGGTATTTTTGTATATTTTTTTATAACCTCCTTTTGTTACCAGAGGGGAACTAATGGAGTGTAAAGCCATATGCAATTCAAACCTCTTTATACATTTCGTTGTTTTCCATTAGGCCTGCCAGCTCCCAGTTCCAAGCTAAGTAGGGCTCCCTTCTCTTACCATCATCAGCCCGTTCAACTGAATCTAAAAATAAAAGCACTGTCTTGCACACAAGTACTAAGGTTGTATAACGGACTTCCAGCCTCTGAAATATGCCAATGCAATAGCAGCTTTTACATCATTGAGACAAGTGCCAAGGAAGCAAATATAGATAAAGTCTCTTTTGCTCCTAACAATTTATATCTTGTTCAGCAGTCCCAGCCAGCAAGGAACCTGCTTCTCCTTGCAGCAGACAGCACGTGGATGTGCAGCTGTCTGCCTGGAGAAGCAGCATGGTGGCTGATGTAACTTTTTGGAAGAACACATCAACACGGATCAGGATTTCATTTTCTTTCCAGCTGCTACTGCCACAAGTATGGGATTCACACTAAGCAGGTGTGCTATGCATGATGCAAACATCACGCTGGTCATGTGTGCTCCTTCTTTGTGCTTCTGAAGTCTGACCTTTACTTTCCACCCCACACCATGCAGGTTCTTACAATGAATTCTGCTGCATGAACATGTTCTCAGCTTTCACTTTTCCTGAAGAAAAAAGTGTCTGCTGTCCTCACACCCCTAATTCCCACCCCACTGAGAAGCTCTATAGCACTGTGCTTATCTGTGGACATTTTTTGGATGGTGCTCTGTTACAAATAAATATTTTACAATCAGTATTTATGTTGTTGCTGGAAAAACACATCAGACAAAACCCTTAAGATATCTTAAAAATCTCACAATCGGATATGAAGACTAAAGTACTCCCAATGCCTCCTGTACTATAAATTTGCCTAGATGAGTTTGTCAGGTAAACCCAAATATTTTGTTAGAATATAGCTCTGAAATTTGCATTTTCAAGCATATTTTTCCCCTCTAACAGCATGTTATGAACTAATATTCAGTTCTTTGTAAGAGACAACTGGTCAGTGAAACTTGTGACATTGACACAAACTTCTTCAATACCTGTTTAGAACTGCCTGAAGAAAGATATTTTTCTACTTCTTAAGCATCTTTTGGTTCTAAATGTGAGACTGAATTACAGTTAACTTTTCTTCTCTCCTGTCCTAAGCTGGCAATAGAAGAGTGAGCTGCAGAAAAGCACCACGCACACCGGACCAAAAACAAACTCGATAAAGGCTGCAATGCATCTTCACTGTTTTTGTGGCGTTACTTACACATCTTAAATGATTTAGATAAATGATCAGAAAAGTTTCTGAGGTCTGAAAACCCACTTTTGACAGTCTCCCATGTCTAGATATGTTGCTACTTTTGTATGCATAATTAATTTCAATGTTACTAACTTTGTTAGTACAATCTGTGATTCTATGTTCTGCTTTATACTTACATTTCCAATACCATAACGATGTTGGCTTTTTCTTCAAAGGCATCTACGCATTGCACGAGCTTTGGGTGATGTAGACAGTTCATGATGCTGATTTCATCCCTTATGTTTTCTTTTTCCTTTGCAGAATATGCTTTGAAAAATTTTCCTGCCCACACTTTTCCAGTCTTCTTTTCAACAAGCCTAAAGACTTGTCCAAATTTCCCCCTGAAAACATACATCTATTTCCATAAAATGTTTTCACAACGTATTGTCCACCATGACCAGTAACATTTTACAAAATATTCCTGTGCAACCACATCCGTCTGAAATAAAAAAATACTGCCATATCAGGTACTCTTCCATACTGATTTTATGGAAAATAACCTACGAGACATTTTGATGAGTACCATATTTAGAGAGACTCCAGTTATACATTTCTTTCATACAAGAAATTTTAAAAATGGATGCCTAAAACCAGGCTTTCATTCACGTGACTCTAGTTCTTCTGCACACCTTTTTCTGCAAGTCATACATCTCTGCAGGGTAGCAGAGAGGAAACACCTCAGCTATGATATGACATTTCAAGATGAAGGTGAAATTAGAATTTGAATGTAAGGGTCTCAAGTACTTTTGATTCACTTTGTTGCATAAGCACAATTGCACCTATGTGATACACTTAACAATTAGAAGTGACAGATCTGTTAAGTGAAGCATACAACATCCCTGGCCTTCAGCACCACCAGCAGCACAAATTGCTCAAAGATTACCATGGCATGCAATTCACATAGCCATGAATTTGAGCACTGAGAAACGCAGCCAGGCTAATCACTGACCTTCACTGAGCAATTCTATTAATGCTCTTGGGATTATGACCACTGTCAGCAGAGATCCTAGCCTGTGGGCAGGATAATCTTGTTACCACTAATGGGTATAATGGAAACGCAAGTGCACAGTGTGTTCTTCTTTTCTCAGCTAGACTTCAGAGCATTGAACAGTGAACGAATCCTCTCATTTTATTCATACTTGTGCCCAATTTCCCTTGCAAGAAATGCATGTAATGTCTATTAAAAATATCAATTAATAGAAATAAAGGGTCTTTATGTACTGGAGGTTTACATATATTAGAATCTATTTTTACAGCAACAGACAAGCCTTGCTGGAGTGCTAGGAGTGCAAGACACTGTCAGAGTGAGAGTGCCTGAACTTTATAATTGCCTCATAGCTTGGAAAACAAGGTGTCTTCAAAGGCACGACAAAGTACTTACGATCCCAGTCTTTCTTCAATATTATAGACATCTGAAACCTTCTGTTCAGTGTTGATAGTAACTGTCCGATAGTTGACCTCTGTTTCTTTCCCTTCTACAAACAAGGATTAGGGACCATGATTAAAACCTCCATAAAACACGAATTAAAATTACAACTTTTCATTTGTTCTGATTAAAATATGAAATTCTTACCATCGTCAGATAGCTCTGCTTCCTCCTCTTTAAGTTCTTCTGTGAAGAGAATAAAGACATGAATAGCTCATTAAATAGGGTATGGTACTTAAAAACAATGCCCATGTTATTCACAGTAACATGTGTAACTGGTAAACTCTATGGCTAAGCATCAAAAACAGGCAGGGAATTAACTTCACAATGAAAAACTCTTCGCCACTCCTTCATTTCTACTCATTACATAGTCAGAATCTAGTCACTGTTTCTTGATAAATAAAGTTCACTTGTTTTGCAGTGCTTGGCTTTTTACTTCCCTACTAGAAACATGAGCATTCTGAATCAATTCACAGTCACCTAATAAATTGCTTTAGGAATGCCTTAGTGAAATAGAAAATAAATTAAATATATTAAAATCGAAAACTACGCTTCTGATTTGATGACAAATCCTGTTCTGGCTTTTTAAAGCAATTTTGTCTTTGCAAGACCAAGAGCAAAGCACGGTCGTACACAGAATGATTTCCTGCAGAGCTCCAGACACATTTTTCAGACTCAAGACAACTAGAAAATTTGGAGAGCGTGCACCTTCCTGAGTATGACTGAGCTTTGAAATTGATGGTATCCAAATGTTCTGCAGGACCCAAAGGCAGGCAAAGATGTTAGCAAGCTCAATGGCACAAGACAGTGAAAACTGGCCTGAGTGTCCCAGTTTTTAATTCTTGTGTACTTGAACTGCCAGTAGGTTTTTATGTTATTTCTTATGTTGCCTGCAAGAATGAAGCAAAGGGGCCATTGCTGGAATGCTGTTATATATTACGTACACTGCTTGGACTTGTTCCTAAGACCTGTGGCTATGACCAGCAATTTGAGCAACTGCAAAGACAGTTCCAGAAACCTGAACAACTCTCCCTGTAATTGACTAAGCTGCAGTTTTTCATTGTAGAGTGCAAGCCCAACCAAGTGATTTATCCCCACTGTGTCAACTAATTTATGTTGTGAAACGTTAATGTGATACCCTGTATGCCATCATGAACTTCAGAATATAGAGCTAGGTGCAGTAGCTGACAAGAAAACAACAGAAAGACAGGGTGAAGGGGGCACAGAAACTGGTCTGAGATGGGCATCACCTATCTAACATATAAGGCTGCATCTGTATTTTGGTGGCAAAGTCAATCAGGTCTACAATCTGTTCCTAAAGCCCTCCTCTCTTTTTGCAGGATTTGCAATCCCTTGTATGTCCCAGCACAGAGTAGCTGCTTTGCAGTCATTTACCAGAAGAGCAGGGAGGGAAGCAAGCCCTCCCTATGCATGGGTAGCTGTCCTCAGATCTTCCTCAGCTAGAAACCACACTTACAGAGAGCACATCACATTTTCCTCCCCTTTTAAGGGCTGTATAAGGGAGCTGATCCCAACCTTGCTGCCAGCTGTTAGCATATGCCAAATAGTGATTAGACAGACAAAGAAGTCAGTTCCCTGTTCTGAAGCGACACGATATTGAAGACATGAACTGGAAACATTTTGGTCCCCCAGTGGAAGCCTAAATTAAATAAATAGAATGTATCTGAGCTCGGTAAGCTCTGAGTAGCTGTGCTAGAAGCCTTCCCAATGGCACCAGTTTTCCTCAAACATGGCAATGTCTACTTCAATATGTTCTGACTTTCAACTTTATTTTAAAGCTACTTTCTTGAAATTAAGGGTGAAGAGTTACCCACACATTTCTTCACTAGGATTTTGTTGGGATTGTTGATATGTACCAGCCACCTCAGTGTGAAAATTAGTATTCACTCTTTCTGACAGTAATGGAAAATCCCCTGTTACTCAGCTAAGTGTTTACATAGATGACAATTTAATGTCCTGACTTTCAGAGTTGCTGAACACATGCATTTTCCACTGCCTCTAATTAAAGCTATACCCATGCACTTGAAAAATCACGCTCTATATGACTTGTCCTTTCTTTATGCTAGCTGCAGCATCAAGAACAAAAAAACAAGAAGCTCTGGAATTGAGAACACAAAGACAACCCACCCTCCTGCAAACAAATTGCAATTTCTTCTCACCCAAAGAAACATTTTGCTATTAAAAATATTTATCACAATAATTTGCACACTCTATAGGCTCTTTGTATTAAATCTATGTATAAAAACTGTTGGTCTTAAAAAATAGCTTGTTTGCTTTGGTCCAGTATGCTTGGTCTCAGGAAAAGTCACGTCCCCAGTTCTAAAAGATGTTTGCCCTGCAACTAAAGAAAGAGGGCATTCAAACACAGGGAAATTTACTATGAAGTGTTAATAATATCTCACTTTCTTTCAATTTTATTGCTACTCTTAATGGTATTTTTCCCTCTTTGAAGAGAATCTGCATCCTGATTTACATCAGATTCTAAATCTTCTTAATAGAGGAAAGTAATTTCTCAGAAAGCATCCAAGTATCCACTCAAAGAAGAACACAATCTATTTTGTTTAGAAGTGCCCACTGAGAGGCTTACAGAGCTTTCTGGCGCTGCGCCACCTTGCTATCATTTTGCCTTTCTGCGGCAATGGAAGATATCATCACAAGGATTATCTGAGACACTCAAAACTCCAATGCTCTGCATACACAAGTAAGGAAGGAGAGATACAACACGTTGGCCAAGCCTTAAAGACTGGAAATATGGAAAAAAACCATCATTTTGGTATACAGTTCTGGGATTTCCAGTGTGGTAGGGGTATAGATGTGATTCTTGCACAGTAAGTAGTTGTGGAAATCTACATACAATATCTGTTTTGTAAAAAATAATGTTGATTTTTTTATGTGTGTTCAAAATATTTGTACAAGTTTCAGAATAATTTCTAAAATGCACCAGCTCTTCCCATTAGCCCTTTGAGGCAAACAGTAAGAGTCAAGAGATAGTAAACAGTATTTTTACATTTCTATCTAAGTGGAATCAAAAATATTGTTAGCATCCACACAACACTGCAAACTCAACATGCTAAGCAGGATACAAGTGTTGAATTCACAAAATCAAGAGTATTAGGAGCAACAGGACAGAAGGTGCTCTACCATGCTGGCGTCTGAAGCATGGCAACCACACCTAGGTATGAGACACTCAGTTTCTGTTGTGTATTCAGCGCTTGGCTAGCGGCAAGCAAATGTGCTTTTTCCCAAAGCAAATTTCTTAAAAGTTCTCTTTAAATCTCACCTTCTTGTTTCTCTCCAACTTTTACCACCTCAGATTCCTGACTGGGCTCACTGATGCCGTACACGTTAGCAGCTCGCACACGGAATTTGTACTCCCGGTCAGCCTGCAGGTCCTGCACGTTGAAAGACGTGCTGCGGCAGGTAGTGAGGTCTGTCCATTTGTTATCCACTGAGTTCCAGATCTCCACAGTGTAGGACTGCACCGCGCTTCCACCATCGTAAGAGGAGCCGTACCATGAAAGAGTGAGGGAGGAACTCCGTATGTCTGATGCACAAGGTGTTCCAGCAGGCGGGTCTGGTTTATCTGTAAAAACGTATACACAGAGCACGTTCGATGCAATTGTACGTGTAAGAGGCAGGACTTCTGTAGGGGATTACTGGCACCTCCATGTCATTTCTCTGCTTCACATGTTTGTATTAGAGTAAGGAAACAGCTGCAACACAGTCAGACATAGAAACCTGAACAAAAATAAGTGCCAGTCCCATTTGGGCCTCAGCATGGGCTGTTCAGTCCCTGGGAGTCTAGCTAAGCCATGCTGAAGCCTAACGCCCCTCACAGCTATCATTACAGGAACTACTGAGACTAAAACCAGTCACAGATATGCCCCCATGTACTGAAAGAAAACCTCCCTCACAGACCTTGAAGGATGATGTCTGCCAATAATTTATTGAACTTCTTTGCCTGTGAGCAGATTTCAGAAGCTCAGTGTGCTTTTTGTTGGAAAGAAATTCAACTTACACTCATTATTTAAATATCGAGACTTTCAGATCACGTACATTTTGGAAACTACTGGGGAAGGAGAACACAGAAACTTCAAACTGCTGTTCCTATCTTAGAGACTTATTCAGATACTCCTTATTTGCATGGCTAGAGCCAATATCACTAGAACCTGGTGTGCAGATGAGCAACCAGCTATGCAGGAGTGTGACAATACAAAAACCTTGAAGTTATACAACTTTTTCAAAATTAAGTTTAATCATTAACTATTTACTGAAATGAATTTTCTCCTAAGGCAAAAAAAAAAAAAGCAAAAAAATAAAAAAGCCAACTTTTTCAAAAAATAACTGATTAAAACAAGGGTTATGGAAGTTAAGCACTTTGAAAGACTTAAGGGGAACAAAATATCTTCTCTGGGAATAATCCTCTCAGAAGTAATCTAGCAAAACCTACAAAATAATGATGATGTTGATCTGGGTGAACTAGTGGACTAAGGCTGAATGAAAAATCATGGGATGGGATAAAATGACAGAAGATAAAAATAAAAAGATAGTGTTATGCTACAAATAGCAGTTGCAATGGACGCTGACTGATAAAACACCATTCCCTTTTGCTGGTAAAACTGCCAATGGACATTATTACATTTTCCTTAAGAGGCAGAGCTGCCAAACCAGCCAAAAAATACAGCTAATTTTCTTAGCAGTAAAAACGTCAAAATACTGGTGAAATTGATGCGCACTTTGATAAAACATTAACGTGGTGGACTATATCAGTTATCTCTCCATACTGAAATTATCATTCCTAGGAAAATGACTGAGCAGACAGAAGTGGCCACAGTTTGCCACAACCATGCCTTTGGTTCTGGGACTGAAAGACCTCTCTGACTCCTGTGGTTTTGCTCACAGAGAAGGAAAATAAGATAGCCTAATCTGATCAAGACAGTTAAACATCATTTCACTGACTGGAACAGGGCCATCCCTTTTCTACAGAGTTCCATAGACCAATAATTTCCCTGCAAGTCAGCTGAAGTCAGTTATCGTTGGATATCCACCTTCCTCCACAGTTTATATGTACTAGGAGATGTGTAAATAGAATTTTTAAGTATGCGGGAAAACATTGAGAGGTAACAAGAGATACGAGAACCAAGGCTTTATAGATGGCTGCAACATGACAATGCCCATGTGGAAGAGAGATTGATGGCCAGAGCAGAGGTTGTTTGCACTACTTTTGGCAACATGTAGAACACTGTTCCACTAAGAGTCATTATTATATGTACATCATTTGTTAAACAAAATAGAGACATGATGTCCTTAACCTCTGGAATGGCTTCTTGCCTTGCTTAGTTGTCACATTTTACTGGCCTCACTCTCTGGCAAAATATAAAGGACTACTGACAAGTACAAATTTACAGAAGACTAGGACAGAATCACAGTCTCCTGATGCCTGAAGAGAGGCAGCCATATTCTCTGGAACAGTTCTGCCCCAGCCTCCTCAGAGTGGCAAGAAGTGAGAGTTCGGTGCTCACATTCACTATACCACCCTTTTACAATACTGCATCAGGCTCCAGAGAAGTGCTTGCGTTGTACACATGACAGTCAACTGTTTATCACTACAAATTATTAACCATACAGAACTTGCAGGGAACAATATTGCCTGTGTCCTCTTGAAAAATCTGCTCAGAAGAATATTTGGATATATGTCATATTTTCTCCTATAGAATCATAACTACATCATCACAGAATGCAGATTTAAGAACTTGGTTAACGACTGACTTATCCTAAATCCAAGCAGAACAGTGCAGTTCCTGATAGCAAGGGCAAACACTCTGAAGAAAAACCTACGCCAGTAGTGTATCACACACGAGAGATGTCTGTTTGGATTTGTCAAAGTAGCACAGGTTCTCTGACACCTGCCATGCACACAGCTGAATGTGGGCAGTAAGGGTTTATTTTAAAGAAAAGGAAAAAAAAGATATTGCTTGTTCTAATACTAAGACCTGTTTTAAGAGATAAGGCTAGGTTATAGAGTTCCGTACATTTGATAGCTTCTGACCACAGCTCTACAATGAATCCATATTTAGTATTACATATGTCTAATTAATTAGGTCTGGTATTAGATATGGAGATTGGCAGCCCTGCCTGTGGTAGGGCTGTTGGAGCTTGATGATCCTTAAGGTTCCTTCCTACCCAAGCCATTATATGATTCTCAGTATCCCAAGGCACAGTTACCTTGGTGGTCTCTCTTTCCATTTCCACTTACCTGGATAATGGCAACACATTTCGTCAGCACAGTTTGCAAAAGCAAGGCTTATGCACGTGAGCACTGAGAAGAGAACATTCATGGCCAAGGGGATGTCAGCTGTCAACAAAATGCTACATAATTTTAATTTAATATCTGCCAATCTTGAGAATATTTCTACTGCAGTATTTTTTTTTTCCCCAGTAAGAAAAATAAGTGATTTTTGACTTTTGAATGAGTGAACCCTGGCTGGACTTGCTCAAGCCAGAAAGATGCACTTTTGATTTGAAACCTACCATGTGCTGCTGCTTGCAGATCTGCTCAATGTATGCATATGGAGCTAGTAGCTGCTGTGGGAGATCATAAACAAGAAAGCCTAATCTTTGCTCTTTCTTAATATGACAGATGTATATATAGCATTTTAACGTTGTTAAAATTATTTTATATCAGACTGGATGGTATTCCACAGCTCTTCACATTCAGAGAATTTGCAGATGGTCTCTCCATGTGTCTGTTTTGTTTCTCAGTAGTTTATTCCATGGGGATTTTAAAGGTTACCCTTTTCATCTGTCTGTATTGAAAGCTAGGATACTTTGCCAAACTACATTCCCTTCTGGAATATGAAATATCTATCAGCACAATTAACTGCTTCCAATAAAAATATCCAGTGAGATGGGGTGTGGAGTTCCCTATTTTGTCCTTCTGTTTTGGTGCTTATTGCACCATTCATGTCCTTGAGCTGAACATCTTCACTATTTCATTTGTTTCATGTGCCATCTTTTGCACTTGTATACATCACACTTAGGCTTATATTACAAGAACTTTACGTAGACTTCATTAGACTACAATTTTGTTCTTGCTATTCTGCATTAAACCATAGCTTCAAGTCAAAATGTGAACTAGAAACAAGTAAGTGCATTGAAAAATACACTGCTCCTTGTGAACACTTCCATAGGAAATATTGGTAGGGGGAGCTATTGATTTAAAACATCAATATCTAAATTCAGCTTCACTATTGTTTGCAGCAAAAGAAAAAATGTATGTTCTCTATCAGATGTCTTATCTATGCAAAATCAGGGACATTCCAGTCTTGGCCAGTTTGCATCATGCGTATAACAACAAAACAAAGACTTAGCTATGCTTTATGGTATTCTGGATGGTGTCCATAAAATTGGCTGTACCCACAGTACTGTTGAACTTGGTAAGAACCTTAAAAACTTCACTTTCCTTTGTAGCGGACAGTACTTACACTTCTTTTACTAGGATATGTGTTCACCTTATTTGACTAATAGAATAATTGCAAAAGTGAACAAGGCAAGCTAGGGGTTAAACAGTTACACATTAAGTGTGTCACAGGCACAAAGCTCCTCAGGTAATCGCAGGGTTGCCCTGAACTGGCTCACAAAGGCCAGCTGCAAGCAAAGGAGAAGGCCAATCAGCCAACTTGGCCTCCAACCTGCCAAGGGACTGTTCTGCACAGCTGCATGGAAACTGCATACAGTCACAGTCACTAACACTGCAGGGAAGATGGAAGTAGCAGCTCCTGTGTGCTATACTCTGCACAGGAAAGTAAGAGGAGCGTGGAGGTGATGTGAAAGAGGTCATCTGCTCTCCTCCATCTGTGCTCCAGCAGCTATGCACAGATTAGAAAAGAAGCTACTTTGCAGCCAAAGGAGACATAAATTACTGCTAATCCAGAGCAAGAAGGGGAAGTGAGGAGGTCAGATTCACTTTATTCTCTGTGACACTCTTTCCTCAGGGTAGAAGGTAAAGTCACAAGCTGGCCTCACATGAAATGTATAAGCCACATTTAAGAACATGCTGGGATTGAAACAAGCACTTATCTACTCCCAGATTGAATTCTGCTGCACTCCTTCCTCAGATTCTCAGAAATACTTTGGTAAACGGTTTGAATATATATTCTGCAGTAACCTTTAATTATTTTTTATTTGTATACACTGAAAAGCATAAAGCATGTGCGTGCACAACATTTATCATAGAACCAAACTCAAAGTCCTTGTCTTTTTTAGTGGTCTACAAACCCAAATTCCTCCTCCTAAGGAACTTTCTCTCTTCCTGTATGGAGGCAAACCCCAGCTCATACAGTGCACCCGCATAATATGAAACTGTGCCACCCAGATTCTCACTGACTTCTCAACACTGCTCAATTTACAGAGCCTGCAGAACAAGTACCACTCCAGGAGACCAAAAAAGGCAGTGTTCTCCTTATCTAACTCAGAGTGCAGGGAAATGGCGACTGCTCTGCTGTTTGATGTGAGGGTTAGCCCAAGCCCAAGCTGAGCTCCAGGGCTTGGTGCGTATTAGGAGCTCACAGGGTTCTGCTGCTCTCTTAAGCTGTTGCAGTAGAAAACCTCTGGAAATGCAGAACAGTATCACTGCAGTCCCTGAAAAGATTAATGTTTCTTTTACTGACAGAGTAAGTCAGCACCAAAGCAATGTCTCTGAAGTAGTTTTCTTTATCTGTTCTCAAAATTCGTTTGGTTTCTTTCTAAACCCAGTTATCATATTACTGTACAATACTATTATTAGCTATTGTGATATTTGTCTGTCAGATAAAGAATAGACAGAAAGAAACAATTTAATTCCATTCCACAAGATGTTTAGCCAGAGAAGGTATTTAATATGCTGCAAAAGCCAGCTGAACACTGTCCATGCCGACAGCACTGGCAGAGACTTCATTTGAAATTCATCAGCAGGAGAAAAGCGAAACCATAAAAGGCCATAACTGAACTCTGCATTATTGCTGACAGAGCTTGGGGTCACGGCAGACTTCTCAGCTGTGCTTGGAAAACTATGCCCTGCAGATTTTTTTTTCCAAAGGAGGGAACTGGTATAAGTAGAGAGATTGCTACCCCTTTCTATACTATATTACGCAGTAATATCCTGCTGGATGTTACTGTACCACAGGTTTGACATAAACTAGAAGAGAATTCCTGTATTCTCCCATAGAACAACACAAGGGAAGAGGAAATTTTCTCCTACTGAAGCAGACTCTGCAGCAGGAGCCAACGACCTCATGGACAAGGTCCCTTAGCTCCGGGGATTTCCACAGCTACAGCTTTGTCAGAGTATGAAATTCTCCTCTCCCCTTTAATGCATACAGAAGACTTGCGCTAGCCTCCATGAATTGGGGCCCTTCCCTACAGCTCTAGCTGTTATTTAAACACTGCATTTTCTAGACCTGTGGATAAAATAGCTCGTGAACACAGAAGGCCTGCAGCACTGCTTTGTGTCGTCTTTTCCCAATTTGCCAGTGGGGTGACTAAGGCATGCAGGAGTGCAATGACCTTGCCCAAGGACATGCAGGAGAATGGAACAGGGAATGAAACCAGAGCTCAGCACTCCTACACATATGCCCACAGCACAAGAACATCTCCTTCTGCCATGGGCCCAAGGTACAAACAAATATATCTAATGCATTCTCAGAAGCCCATTTTCTAAACCATCTGCTACGCCCCTGAGTCAACAAGCTATTCAGATTACTCACGTGCTACACATTGGGCAGCTGGTTTGATAACTGGTTGAATGAGAGCTCTGACACCTGCCTAGTGAAAAGCAAGGTGAGTTTTAAGACTTGGTGAGATGTAAGCTGATACCAAGTCTTTGCAGTGTGAGTTTAGGTCCTAGGAACACTGAGTTCATGTGCGGAACTGGAGTCATGATGAATCAATCATTCCTTGATTGAACTAAGGAATTCCTAGTATTTAACAGCAGGTAAAATACAGGAAGTTCGAGAATATTTCCTTTACTTTTCTGGGAAAGAACAAGTGGAGATAAGTATGAGGAAAAAAACGAATTAGATTGTTCTGTTGGAATTTCTCCTAGCGGAAATGACATTGAAACTAGATGGGCCTTCAGAGAACAAAGGGATCAGTGTACCAGCACTGATGGATAAGGCAACATATGCTGTTTGTCCTTTATGTGCTCTAATCTTGCAGTCATAATTTAGTTTTGATGTGGCTGCAGAGTTGGGCCACCAAGCAGTAGAGGGGAGACTTGACAGTGAGAGTTACAACACTCCTGAATAACAACAACAGAAACATAACCATCAGCAGCATAAGACATCTCTTCTTTAACTGTCAGTCTCATTGCCCTTTAACAGAAAACTGATGACAAAAATCCTCCAGCAATCCGAAGGAACTTAAAAGGTGAAAGGTTAGAGGTCAAATCCACCCACATACTGTTAGGAAATTCATTGCATTCTTGGACCCTAGATGTAAACAGGGAATCACATGGCTTCCGCAAGATATAATCTGGTGCTCCTCAAAAGAGGCTGAAAAAAGTTTCAGAAGCAGTCATGTCAGTGCTTTGGAGCTGCCTTGTTTTCTGTTGAAGTTTCTATGCTTGCTTCACCAATACCTGCACTTGCTTTGCCAGACAGGGACACACCGTTTCTGACACTGCTGGATCCACTCACTGAGCAGCTAGCCCCAAGCCAGACCTCTCAGGTACTCACAGAAATGCTGATAGTGCCACTGTTAACTGATGATTATGCTACTGCATTTCCTTACAGTAGAATTTAAGGGCAAAGAACTAATGCTAGTACAGCTATATTCCTTTCTGAATCAGAACTAAGTCCTTCATGTAATAATTAGTAAGTCTGCCACTATGTTCACTGACTACTGAAGTTAGTGTTAATCTTATTCTAATGGAAATTCTCAAGTTAATTTTTTCATTTTTGCTTGGGAGACTGCTCACACATATTCTGCTAAAGGCATGGAAGTAAGTTTTGCCACAGAATACGATTTCTCCATCCTCACTCAAGCAGGGAATCACAGCAACACACAGAGCAGCAGGTATTAATGAAGTCATATTATACTGCTTGCACATCTGTATGGAACGTGCTTATATGTAAGTATACTTAAGTTCATGGCTTATCGCTGTTCAAACAGTGCATGAGGACACAGAGTGTACATTACATACACAACTGCTTAGCATAATAAATATACCAGAACAATTATCTTTGAGCTTTTCAGATTGTAAAGATATTGCTCTTATTCTTTTCCATGTACCTGTCATACAGCTCACTGATCACCACCATAATTTTTATACAACTCTACAACTGAAACAGTACAAATTTAAAGGACTTAAAATACTTAGTTGATTAAATTTGTGCCCCAGGTAGGCAGTACTTGTGCTTTTAGTTCTGTATGAAAAATCTTCACCAATACCAAAAGTATTCACCAAACACTTCAATACCCCTGTATATTAGGCATGGAAACATTAAGCATTTTGCCCAAAATCATGAAAGCAGTTTATAGCACAGCTGCCAAATAGACCACTTATTCTCCTTGACAAATTCTCCTCATTAAATACTATTATTTTTTTTACTCTGTCACACTACTCAGCTAATATGAAGACCAAGTTTATTTTTCAAAAATGGTTGCAGACTGAGGCATTCCTGTCACACACCTAAAAGGTTCAGAAACAGCATTTTGATATATTTACTCAGATACAGCCAATAAATGGCATGAAAGGAATGAATATTTCCTGCTATCACCCTAGAGTGAGGGCTCTGCCTTTCTTAAATCAGTCCTATTGTACATTCTGCACATCACTGGCTCACTTAATATAGCTTTGGCAGCAGAAGTCTGCTTTAATCTGAGACAGTGTCTGCTGTGAATCATTAGCTCAGTCCCACATCAGTATGATTTGGATTTGGAGCAGAGACATGCTGCAAAAATCCCCCTAGACTGATGTTTCAACTAATGGAATTGCTTAATTGAGAGAGCTAATTTTGACAATAGAGAAAAACTCAACACGGGCATTTTGAGAACAGTCTGTTCTTTAAGGGCAACTTGGATGTCTTCCACTTCAGGTCTCTGAGTATTATTAGTGCTTATACAGTCACAAAGTTCCACACTGAATCAATGGTAAGCTCAAACTCTGTCCCTGTGGCTCATCATCACCTCACACTGCCAGTCAGTTTAAAGGGTCTCCTCTAACTTAACTAAATGCTTGTGCATCTGTTCTGTGGATTGGAGCAGCTTATTCTGGAGGCTGAGTTTAATGGATAAGTGGTTTGATACATAGATATGGATAACTGGTTTGATCCATGAGCTCATAGATATTAATTATAATTGCAAAAAAAAGAATTAAGAAAAAAAAATCATTAGAACAAAGTTGGGATTCTTTCAAGTGCTTCTTTTCCCATCATACACTCCTCAGACTCCGAGCGTCAGAATCACTGCCTAGATTAGTTAAGCTTGCAGATGAAATCTACTCTCCAGCACTAGGGCTTTCTCCATCTTAAGAATGTGGGAGTAAAGGCAAGTTTCTTCCCAGTACTTTGAACAGAGCAGAGAGTACAAAGAGGTGAGGATGAGCTTTGCTATACTAAGAGCTCTCACGTTTTGCATACTTAGAGAAGTACAGATTCCCCATTCTGACTACAACCTCGGAGAAAAGACAACACCTTCCATCATTTCAAAGTGCAGCGTGAAGGATTTTTCTCAGTAGTGAGATTCAAACCTACCTCCTTAGAAGGGAGACATTTTTACCACTCTTCCTCATGTTTTGGGGTACCCGAATTAAAGAATCTGGCCTTAAAATGCATATAGAGCAAACTAGGAGCCCTTGTCATGCTTCTGGTAGTGCTGACATCAGTGAGACATCCCACTGAAGGGCTTGGCAATTTTACAAAAAGGAATTCATTCTTGTCATCAGCCAAAATACATGTCAAACTTGAACACATTGTAAGGATTTTTCGCTCAACTCTCCTAAAAGCATCTCTGTGAATCCCACTGTTCTCTGGCACATTTCTCACTTATGGAAAAGCAGGAGGCTGAGATGAAGCTTTATAAGGTTATAGAATTCAAAGACTTTCAAACCAATTAACTTCAACGGATATAAAACAGTGACTTATATAATGATGAGGCAAGGCTCACTTAATGACAAGATCATAGGAACTGTTGCACCAATTCAGCTAGAAAAAAATCCATCTTGCCCAATAACCTACATTTAGCAGCCTGTAGCAGCTGCCCAGGAAGGAGTAATAAAAAGGAAAATGTGAAGAGCAAATGATCTCCTGCCATACCTCTGGCTGCTAGTCAGTTGTGCTGGGGCTTAGATCACAAAAGCCGTAGCCAGAATAATATATACGATGGTTATTTGAGGACCAATCCTTCATGGCGTTTATTTTTAACCTAGCTATACTTCTGACATGTACAAGCTACTATTGGAAGGACTGATATGATTTATGTATATATCAAGCGAAAATGCTTACTTATGTTCTATGGCATGTTGCTGGCACCTATGTGATATTTATACTCATTTATTGTTATTTTTAACTGCACCCAGTGCCGGAGATTGGGCAAAAGAAACTAAATAATCAGGTGGCCTGTGTCGAAAATATACTCAATAGTGTGCAATTGAAGATATTCTCTCTTACATAGTGGTTGTTGTAACTGGAAGTGTGATTCTACTAATTAAACTTTGCACATTGCCCATTTCACTGGATTGCTGGAATAAATTTCCAGTCCAACTTGGATTAGTGGTATTTTGCCATGGATTTCACTGGAGTCAGATTTTTACCTTTGGCATTATGCACACATTGCTTACTTACTCACTAGCCCACAGTCTGTTAAGACAGCAGAGCCAATGCAGTAATGACTATGTGGTAGGATGAAGAATTGCTATTTGAATTAGAATTTGTCCAAATGCCTGGGCTCTTCCCTTGCCAAGGAAGGGGTCCTTATGTCAAGACACCTCTGCAGGCCACAAAGAACAGAGCCTATGAACAGAAGGAAGCAGACTGATGTTTTAACCAGATCTCAATCTCTGCTTGTAGAAATTTCTTAGATTTGCATGGGAACCATTTGCTGCATATCCATGTCAAGATGGGTCAATTGCCCCTTGCAAAACTCTGTATCACAGCCTAGATTTCTCTGATACTCACCAGGGCAGCAGTTAAATCTCCAAACACACTGAAACTGTCTGCCAGTCTAAAATTATCTCTGTCTGTCCACAGTCTGCTACAACAAACTTGATGCTCTGAAGCTGTCATCTGATATGGCTTTTTGAAACTTTAAAATGCTCTCACTCTCATAGCTTACATGCATATTTAAGAATATATGTGTGATACAGACATCCGAATATGAAGGGCTTTATATTCAAAACAGACTGTTTCTACCCATCACTTTTTGCTTCTGTAAAACAAAGGTAGGAATTGCAATTACAAGGACAAGACCTCCCTCCTCCAAGCAACCGGATGTTTTCAAGTTGCCAGTTTAAGAGAAGCCATCTCAGCCCTTCCTAAACCAGCACTTCTAAAATTTGCAGCCTGGCAAACATCTGATGTTTTTTTAAAGAATTGGTTTTTTGCTTCTTTCTTCTTAACTTATCTGATGGTTTTATTTATTTATTTTTTTGCATATCATCATATACACTATTAAACAAATACAGAGCAATGTCTAGAATAACTCTATATCATTATTACAGACTCACCAACGACAGTAAGGTTGACTTGTGCTTGTCTGCTGCCAAGTTTGTTTTCTACAACTAGCGTGTAACATCCGCAGTGTTCCTGCTTTGTCGATGATATTGTTAGCTTGCTGCTGTTTTCAGCATTCTCAATTTTGATATATTCATTTTCTTGAATCTGCCAAGTTCAAAAAGAAAAAAAAAGATCTTATGGAGGAATTTATTTATCTTCATACTTGTAAGAGCTCAAAGTACATAAAACACAAGGATAGGATAATGATGGTCATCTGGAGATAACTCTATCCAAGCAGTGAGTATGTTCAGCTGGTAAAGAATGTAGTGGACTCAAGTCATCTAGAAATGCAGTGGAATGTTACAATAGCTCCATTCCTACAACAGAAATAAGGAGCATTGGTGCCTGTGGGACTCCACTAAAGAGCAGGGGCTTTGGTTTCTACCATCTCTTCTACAGGTTTAAAATGCACACTGTGTAATTAGCACGCAGAAAAACTTTGGTCTCACATATCTCATAGAGATCACAGTGGCACAAGGGTTTAGCTCTCATCGTTCTAACTCATTTGCCATCCCAAATGTGTAAATCATCCGTAGCTGTGACTTTTACCCTCTCATCTCAATGAGCCTTGTTCTGTACTTCAACATAAATCATGGTAAGTCTCATGGTTTTGAACAGTTGAAGATATTGTTGCCTGAAATGGAGATATAATGGTAGAGCTGTACAGAGAGAAATATAAACTGCAGATTAGCCATCATAAGGCATATTTATTTTCTGGAGAGGCAAAACTTGAAATCTCAGCTAAATACCACAGGCATATTAAGAACCAGATTTTAATTGAAACAAAGCTATCATAGCATAAATGGCCAAGGAGACTTAGATTTTAATCAGTATTAACTGGAGACATGAAAGATTATTTTAAAACTCATAATGCTGCACTGCAATTATAGAAGCTGTACCCTGTGTTCTTATGAAGCAGACAACATAATGTCAATGCCCTTCTCCCACCACTTCCTTCTTAGATAAGAGACTCTTCCAACTATTCTCAGAATTTCAATAAAAATGAAGGCTATTTAGTTTGGCATATCTTGTCACATATATTCAGAGAATCAGAAATTACAAGGCTAAAAGCAGGACTTGTTCTGCTTTCTCCTCAGCCGAGATGAAACATGCACATTGCTGTATGCCCAGAAGTATCCTGAGAAAATGGTTCCTACAGTAATCGGAATAGAAAATAATTAAATGGGATTATGTAGGATTACAGTTCAAATTACTCTGAAGGTTTTTCTCTTCCCCATGATCTTCTGATTCTACACTGTTTTGTAATGTTTTGCTTCATTAGAATTAGTTAATGAGTAAGAGAAATAAAAAAATACACTGGCTAGGTTAAGAATCTCCAACAACTGGCGGGGTAAAACAACTCATTTTAATACTTTACTAATAGAAGTGGCTTTCAGAAGCTGTCTCCGTTTTAGCTGAGTGTGGCTCCAGCATCACTCCACTAGATTGCTGTCACATACAATTATATGGGTCATCACAAGGTGACATTTCCTTTGTTTCAGCCAATATATTCATCCAGATTATACCTGTAGGAGGCCACTGTGGCATTTTTGAACCGGAGGGAATGTGAAGAAGAAGCACGAGGGGATGAATCCCTTCTGCTTACTGCACTACACAGTGGAAGGGCTGAAATCAGAATTAACCACTCACTGGCTTTGCTCAAACAATTACAGATAGTCCCCAGGAAGACTGTAAGAACACAGCAGTGATTTTCACTCTTACAAATGGAAATGGAACAGAGTCAAAATCATCTGCATTTATAGAACAGGAAGAAATCCAGGAGAAAAAAACCAACATGTGATGAAATATATGTGAAAAAGAAATTAAAATAATTATGCAGCAAAATACATAGTAGTTGGTTCCCAATTTAATTAAAAAAGTGAAATACTGCTGCCCTCACTTATCCTCCTGCACTGTTTATGATGCTTTTTCTTTTCTATATCAATCCCTTTTCATCCTGACATTCCTGAAAAAAAAATCTCATTGTAATATACAATTTTACAAATCTTTAGATTGTCTCATAGAAAATAATTAAGCATATATAAGATGCATATATAAGGTATAAAGACGATTATTTTGAACATCATTTTAGAAATGAAAAAAATCACAGACTATGAAGCTGCTACAGGTATGATGAAATGCTGGTCACTTAGATTTTTAACATAAAAATGAACTCAAAATCTATGCAAATAAGATAGTTATACTTGGTGATGAACACAGAATTGTGAATATATCAGAAACTCAGCCATGAGGGGCACACTGCAGTGCCAAGACAGAGCTCAGCAAAATAAGGAATTATATACCACTTGAGGGCTATCACTGCAGAAACAAGTAAATCTTTTTTAATTTTCAATCTCTACACTAAAGAATTTGAAGGAAATTCAGGAATTCAGGAAAAAAAAAAAACCAAAAACCTACACTGTATTCTTTATCCTGAAGTAAGAGGTTATTTGAGGTTAGCAAAGATGGACCTTTTGGACTAGCAGCCTGTTTTGAACTCTTTCAATGTAATGCTGACCCATCTGAATTTATAGACTAAACTTCCTTGTAGGAGGAGCTGTTTTTGTTTATGTTCTATAGAGTGCATAGTAAGTTCAGAATAAAATAAACACAACAGCAGCTACAATATACATTTATATTTGCTCTATCTTAACAGCACTTGCATACTGCATTGTTTGGTTTCAAGTGTTTTAATTACTCATTAAAGAAACTCTTTTCTTTTCATAAGCTGCCTTTATGGACACATGCAATGTAATTCAAGAAAAAGTAATTCAAGCAGAAAGAACTTTAAGCCCAGGGAATGAGGGAAGTACAACTGCTGATTTGCCTCACGTGGTGACATTTGTGTTTTAAGATATTTTATTCAAGATTTTTACACCACCTTTTGCCGTCTGTCATTGCTTTAGGCCTATTTGTTAAAGAGACCAGAAAACAAGTTACCTGCTTACGGAATTTCATCCAGGTGCAAGTTATGGGTGCTGTTCCTACCACTTTGGCAAACAATTCCACTGATTCACCAGCACGGACTTTTCTGTCTTCCGGGAACTGAGTAATCTGAGGGGGAGTAGCTGATAAAAACAAAACAAAAAAATCACCACCAATCCCTTCATGTTACTATACTTTCTATTGTTCTTAAAATTCAAAACACATTTCTCTCTCAGCTCAACAGTTTCAGAGCCACATCTGAAACATGGATTGGCACACACCTGTTGTTTGCAATGAAACAACATTGTAAACATTATTTATTCCACTGAAGAAAAGCAATAGCAATGTACACATCAGAATTTTGCTCATACAAGACCAACATACAGAAATACAAAGGCCAAAGCTGCTAAAACTGTTCACCAGTTCCAAACAAACAGTGCACTAAATATGCTGTAGGATTCTCCTTCACTTTGCAGTTTTGAAAAAGGGTCCCTTCCAGCCTCATCTCAGTTGCATATGCTGGCAGTGTCTGCAAACTTGCTTCATAGTAACAGCACTCAGAAAATCTAAAACTTGGTAGCTGCCTTTGACCATCTGTGTTCAGTGGCCAGGTGAGCTTCATGTGGGACATCTATTACACAGGCACAGAAGGAAATCATCTTTGATTTTTCAGCTTCTCAGGGGTGTGTGCTTATGCAGATTTGGCATCCTGTGATACATAGAAAAACCCTCTAACTGAAGGCTAAGCTGTGTTGTGGATATTCAGAAGGGTTGGAGTTACAGTGCTGACAAGCTATAGAATTTTGCTGTAGTTTATTCAATAGTAGCAGTTATTTTTGTATCGTGATTTAAATTTTGGCCAAATGTAATCTTGTGAACAAGCTTGTAAAACAGGCTTGGGTTTCCGTTTTTCTCCTCACAGAACATAATACCCACCATTTAATCACATAAGCACAAGAAATTCTGCAGGTAAACAGCTGTACTTAGAAGTGCATTGACCGATCTTTAAAACTGTAATGGTTTATTATTAATTCCTACAGGAAGATGCATGCAAATGATTACCTGCTTTTGGAGGAGTCTTTGGAGCTGGTTTCTTCTTCACTGTTGCTTCACCTAATTATATTTAAAAAAAAAAAAAAAAAAAGTTAATTAAAAGTTTTGAGTTTTGGAAGGAAGTAGAATAACTAAAGCTTCTATTCATAGTGATGCTTTGTACTTGGAAACCTTTTATGTTCTTGTAGCATATTAAACTAATAAAATTAAAATACTTAGAAAAAAACCACTAATTATTCTGAATGATCTTCAGAATATCCACAGTTGAAACTAGAACTTTTTAAAAGAGTAAAGTCATCTGCTACGCATTCTCCACCCATTCTCCACCACACTCCATTTCTCATAGCAGATTAACAGGGGTGAAGACACCAGTCCAAGATCCACTTCATACTGAATTTCTGCTAAAATTTCTAGCATCATCAATGCTGAACAAACTCAGTTAAAGTTATACAGTGAATACCACATGCTACTTCTTATGCTCCGTGTGAGCTAGCAAAGAAACATGCACTGGCAGTAAAGACTCATATCAGCTCCTCTGCCACATCTTCTTCCTCAGGTAGGGACAACTTTCGCTAATATTCACAATGAAAGAGTCATGTGCCCCAACATCTGACACCTCTGTATTACATATTGGGAAGACAATGTTCTAGAAAATTGTGAATGGTAAGTAAAAAAACAACTGAGAAGAAAAAAAGGTAAAAAAAGACTATTTACCATTTCTCAGAAAAAAAGAAAGTATTTAGAGGCTACTTGAATTATGAGGGAGCAGATAAAAAGGAGACAGAAGTGGTTTTAAATGTGGCATGCATGTTACGTTCACAGACAAGTAATGTTTTGCACGATAGAAACATAAAGAGGTTCAAAAGGACAAATTCATAAGAGTTACATCTAGTGCTGGCCATTAAATGTAACGGAATGGAATGCCTTCAAACCACTGAATTCCAGAAATGGAGGAAATAATTCCTTGTAAAGCACTCTCTTTTTACCCACTAAGAGACTGCCAGACGCTTAGATTAGGTGTCTCTGCTCTGAGAGGATATTTCTTCTTTTCTTGTGCTCAGGTGGGCAGCTTGATTGAACCAGTCTGGCTACTAAGATGTTATTTTCTGCAGTAGATGCAGTATCGGCCTTGTGCTTTTGAATATCTGGCAGCATCTCTATATGTGCATAGTGACAGCCATAACACTCTCAAAAGGTTTGACTTGGTTCATTGTTAAAGATATTTTGAATTCAGAAGACACTGAGCAGCAAAACAAACAAACAAACAAACCCCCCACAAACAAACAAAACCTCACAACCCTCCCACCAAACCAACAGAGATTTTTACTTCAACCTCCTTCGCTACTAGCTGTGCATGATACTCTGGCAATGTGTCACCTGAGACCCTGAGAATAAGGAGCCATGAGATGTGAATTCACTGTGGGAATCTAATGTTACAGATCGAGCCATGGGCAGTTGTGTGAATATTGATTTAATTTTTAAAGTCACAACTGATTTACTATAGGTTATTAAACAACCAAATGCTTTCATAAAAAAATAATGGTTTACCGGTCAACACCAGTGTTTGTTCAGTTCATTCTGCAGAATATTTCATTGTACAGTGAAGTTGTTTTCACTTTCTTCTTTGAATCTATTCTATTGCATAGCTATTTTCTCTCTTAGTATACATATACTTAGCTTCTATGTGCTCTATCTGTATTGTTTTTACTCAAAGAAGATGAGATACAATAATGAAGAGGTAGGATATTCTTGCAGCGCTTATGGCTGAATCAAAAAAGAATTGGATCTCCCTCAAGTGTTGCCTTTGCTTCGGCAACCTCTGAATAATGTCCCGTTGTGAAGTGCTCAGACAGCCCCGGCCAAATCACACGCTTTTATGACACCAATGTGGTGAGCGGCAAATGGCACTTATTGCAAGCAACACACTCTTCTTATAGTTGTCCCTTATTTCACAGTGCTACCAATCACCCGTGTTACGGTTATCTGTGCCCAATAGACGTGTGGCGTGTCTTGTCTTGCCATGTCTCATCATGGTTTTCTTATGAGTCAAGGAGCCCCCGCAGAGGCTGATGACTGTTACAGCCCCCCTTTCACGTATTCGCTGACCACGCAAGGGGCCCACACAGATTACGCCTGGTTACGCCTGGTGACCTTGACAGCCCCCGCTTTACGTATTTCATTGACTACATCTCTAACTTGTGTATTTTGTTAACTACACTCAAGGAGGCCTTTCATCAGTGACAGCTCAACAGCACTAATTAAAGGTTTTGATTAAGACTTTTGTAGATTTTTTCCTGTCATAACAGGACCATGTCTACCATGTGGGTTTAACTCTTTTTAAACAGAGGCATTCAAAGAGCTCTACTGTTAATTAAAGGGACTCATGACTTGTTGGGTCATCAACGGACTGAGATATCCCCTTGCTACTCTAGTAACAGCAAAAATGTTTCCAGCTTTCCTATCCAACTTCTATGAACAAAAGCAAAAAGTGGTATTTTTGAAACAGCTCTCCTCTTTGTCATTGCATTTTCACGCCTGGAGCTGAAACTCATTTATTTCAAACTGTAGTCACAGTTATGTAGATGAAACTACTTCTGTGATCAGATGCCACTTGGAAGGGCTGCAGAATCTGGCCTGTTGTCTGCTGTTAAACATCACCATTAGTGAAAATATACCATTAGTTATGCATTGGATGCACAATCTTATGCAAAATAACTCAGTGATATAATTTAATAATACATAATTTTTTGGTGCTGCATTTGATATCAGATTCTCTCCTCTTCTCTAAACTTAGGGAGAAATAGCTGCTGGGTTATAAGAGTTATAAGGAGTTCTAATAGTAGTTAAAGTAATGGCATGAATTTGATTACTTCCACAATCCATTAAGCCTGATATAAACGAAGAACACCAGTGATGAGGTGGAAGTAAATGCCATCTTGGGTTATAGATACAACAGCTATTTTTCAGAAATGTCACTGCAGACAAATAGGAGAAAAATCATTTTCCTTAATCTAGTATGATATTCACTTGGTTGTTGCAAGTGTCAGGCAAGTTCTGGTGGGGTGATTTCATTCTCCAAATTCTTATGTTTCACTCTAACTCTTGATATCTCAAGAATTTTTTTCACTTGGCTGACACTGTCCTTCGCACAATACATACACAGAATGACTGTCTATATACTCAGATACTTCTCTAACTTTCCCCAGTCTATCATCAGCCACTCCCAGTCCCTCACCCACCAATCAATTAAGGCACTGCTTTTTACATGAAAATACAAGACTTTTTTTAATTTTCAGTTTTTACCCGTGAGGACATAACATTCGCTTAACTGAAGATATACAGACTGTCACTGGATTTCATCAAACCATGCAGACTGCAAAGGGTTGCTGGAAGGTCTGGCTGAATATCCTGTTTTGCACACACAAATAGCGCCGAGCAGAAATGCAAGGCAGGGGCAGTGTGGCAGGGAATGAGCAGAAAGATACGTCTCTGCATCCTTGAAGCTGATTTTTTTGGCAGATGATGCACACTCTACTGTTTTTAAACCATCCTTAAGAATCGCGGCTCATCTCATGCATCTTTTTGAAAGCAGCTTTTGTTTCAAAAGCTGCTGGAGACATGAAAAAATCTAATAAGATTAATCAAAGTTGACGAGGTCAAATGATTGTTTTCATTAAAATATTTGAGCCTCTTGGAAATGTTAGTGTAAGTCTGCTTCTGCTGCTTTTTCAGCAAAAAAGACCTTTTCTCTCTTTTGATATTTACATTGAAACAGGCTGAAGCTGAAAACCAGCCTGGAAAAAAAAAAAAAAGGACATAATATTCCCTCCTTAAACGAATCTGCCTTCTAGAAACGACTTAATGTAAACATCACAAGGCTGGTATTTACATAACTTTATAGCCAGGTTTGCCTCTTAGAGAGCTTGTGTCTGGGGGCACATACACTAAAAAAGGGAAAGATTCCATACAGGCCGATAGCTGTGGGACATTTGGTTGTGAAGTTCTTTGCCCTGATGTTGAATTCATGAGAGCAGATATGTTCGGAAGCCTCTTTCTTTTCTGTTTTCCTTTTTTGGAATTTTACTAAAAATAAGCATAGCCCTCCCCTGAAATGGCTCTCTGTACAACTTGCTTTCATAAAGCAGAAGTAGAACTCTGTTACAGTCTGAAAAAACAGCAGTACTCAAGATAGCATTTCCAACCAGTCCATAATTTCTGTTTTCCTTTAGGAACAAGTCTGAAGTTATGTGCACATCTACTGTACTGATGGATTTCTGCTAGTAAATAAGCACAGAAAACACCTAACTCTGTTAAACATAAGGAGAAAGACGGTGTAACCTCTTCCTGACCAGACATCAGAGTACGACACAAAGGAAACAGTTTTTGTCTCCTCTAACCATTTCTGGTGCTAGAAGGCATGAAGCGACTGAGACCTAGAAGTACAGAAGAGTAAAATCCTCACAGTTAAGGCAGTGACTTATTCCATTCTGTCCTTGCTTCCCTCACAGACTTCCTCGTTGGTACAAAAACTTATTACAGGTATTACAGAGAACAGGTAAGCTGAGATAAGAGAAAGATGATGGCTAAAACTGCACTAAAACAAAACACACTTATTAATGCATTCATGAACCTGTACTAATTGCTACAGAGAAAATCAACAGTGACAATGTACCAGGACCAGTAGCCTAAAAATTTCGTGGTTTGAAAGCTTAATTCCACTTGATTGCTTCTCAAGAAGCAAATTCCTAGTTCTGTTTCCAAATAAACATTGAATACCTAAATGCAATGAAATAGAGAGGAACTCTTAAATGAAATTAAATTTGATGACATGAGGAAATTAAAGAACTAAATGCCATACAAGTCACTTTTTTTTCAGTTTGCAAGTTTCAGCAGTTTTTAATGGCTTTTATTTTTCTCATTAGAAACAACCAACATTTTGTTGCAACATCCCAAATTTAGTTTCTAAAACACACAGTGTCCTCTAACTGAAAAAAGAATCTAGCCTTCTCCATGAGAAAAAAATAATCCAAGAAATTTTCACTCTTGCATTTCAGGCAAGAGAGAGCTAGCACACCCAAAGCTTCAGCAATGCAGAATAGTACCCTCAAAGTTACTTAATATTTAAAACAGCTCAGCTAGAGGAAGAAACAATTCCATCACAGTTTGTCAGCAAAGTGCTTGAGCAGTTTCTGCAGTTAAAGTGCAGAAGAAGTCCAACATCAAATGGTGCTTACTATCAAAGATGTGTGAGTTCCACTGAAACTGGGAGCAAGAGAATGTTAGCTGCTTGAATATAGATTCCATTTTTGGTATTTCTCATATTGGTTAAGGACATCTAGCAGTAGATGCTAAAAGGCTGTGCAGAGTTGTGTACAATCAGCAGCCTAGACTTGGTCACTAGCCTGCTATCCAGCCTGCTAGGAAAGAAAAAGATTGTAAGGGCGTTTGGACATTCAGGAGCTCTGAATTATTTTAGTGAGACAAGTTAGACATTCTGTGCCTTTGTACCTTAATTAAGTCAGTGGATGTAGGCCCCTCTTTTAGAAAAGAAACTTTGGTGAATATTTTACAACATGCCACAGATCTGCAATTTGTCATCAGTGACATAACTGAGAATTTATGGTATGTGGCACCTCCTCAGTTCAAAACCATGTTGCAAAAACTATCTCATTTTTCTCTGCATAAAACAATCATAAGATAATCAATAAACATTTTTGTCTTCTTTGGTCAACATACAGCTATGTAGGATAGATTGTATGAAAAACACATGGAAAATACTGTTCTGTGCCAATATTAACTCAGAAGATGTCAGAGTGGTGTGAGCTATAAAGTAACCTGGCAGAGAATCAAAATGCATACTGGGCCAGCAGTACTGGACTGGGCTTCATGGAGAACAACAAATTAGTGTTTCTCCAATTGCAGTCTTCGTAAGTACAGTTGCTGAATTTTCTTTTCACCTACGAAGGCAACCAAACTTCACAGTCACCACTGCACTGTTGTTTCACATAGCTTTGTTGTGAAGACTTGTGCCACAGTTAGTCACCCTCAGATCCTAATCCTGAGAAATGCATTCACCACCTCTCATAGAAAAAGAGATTGATTTTTCCTTGAAAAAGTTCAGCTAGAGACTTCTCTGGCAGTGAAATTCATATTGCTCCAACACACTAAATAGAGATCTAGATACTTTGTATTCACTGTGCAGAGAACTTGGTTCTTGCAGCAGTCAGGAGTACCATGGACCTTATGATAAAGGAACAGGCTGAGGGAACTGGTTTGAATAGCCTCATTGAACACTAAATGCATCTCAGAAGGTTCTAGGGACCAAAGAGGGCAGCAGTAGCACAGTTGCCAGAACACATGTGCTCCACAGTTGAGTCTCATTTCTGCAATTAAGAGAATTTCTCTGACCTGATTAGTTGCTTCCTTAGCAACAAAGTTCTTCTCTTAGAAGTAGGCAAGTTTTATACTAAGGAGAAAACAATCTGACATGATAGTAAAATTTTAAAACACCTTATATTCCTCAGTGCCATTTTTCATATTATATTGAAAGAACAGAAATCAACCAAAAATTCATCAAGCTTAAATATTTAATGTGCCATTTTCTTACGATAGTGTTTGCAGATTTGGATCCTCTGACAAGATTGTTTATTGAAAAGCAGATAACAGAACTGTGTGCTAATCACTTGGGCCAATGACACACAATTTTTCCACGGTGATTAAAAAGCTTAGAACCTACCCCATCCCCAACTCCACAGCAATGAATATGTAATATGACAAGGAGTCCTGTCCAGCATATTTATATTTATGATGCTCTTTTCCAGAAATGCCATTTTTCGACCTGAATTCAAGTGCTGATGGTGCTGGGAATCAGATCTGGTAGATAACAAAGCAGTCCTTCCAGAGGATTCAATCTGGACAGTGTCACTGACGACATTTTATTAACAACTCTCAGCAGGAGAATGCATTACTACTAAACCAAAAATGTGCGTTATTACTTCACCAAAATTGTTTGACATGAAAGCAGCAGACAGATTTTATGCAGTGGCTTATATAAAAGATAGATATCAGCAAGATCCCAAATACTGCTAAATAATCCATCTAGGGCCCCTTCACTTGGAAGTGTTACTTCTCTGATGTAACTTTATTTTTGACTGATCAGAAAAATTTATGCTTGTGCAATAAAATGTGTGCTGGGAACACCCTTCAATGCATGTGCTTTGAGTATGAGAATGGCAGGTTTAACAAGTGTGTTACTCTGGAATCCAGGATTTCCTGTTAGGTTTTCATATTACTGATTACGACAAGTGGCATTTGCCACCTCTTACTATTTACGGAGAGTAGTGCTGTGAATTAGATCTTCAAAAAATAGCGGGCATTTCTTTCCAAACACTTTGATCCAATGCTTAGACTTGGGATGGTTATTTTTTGAAGCATCAAAATCAGTTCTTTTCTTGGTAGCAATTCCTGGGATGCAGTTTCTTCCTATTATAGTACAGTCAATGAAGCAGCAACAATTTTCACAGTGAGAAAATGTCTACAGATGAATAAGCCAATAACATTCATTCTCTTTCAGAAAGAGAAGCATTTTGACCTTCACTGTCAGGAACTAAAAGTTAATTAATATCCATAAGATTTCCTGAAGGTTCCTACCAGGGCAAAAATCTTGGAATCTCTTATAAGATATCCAAAAGGAGGAAATGTTGACACAGATGCTCACCATATGAAATTTGACTTTTATTTTCTTATACAAAATAGACAATGTGGAATATTTTTCCTGAGAAGGATTTCTGAAGATGTCATAGAGTGTACAGCTTCTATACCCATACAGTATATACTGCTGTGACTACATAGAATTCAATCTTATAAATCCAGGAAGAATACATAAAGCAAACCATTTACAGATTTGTGAAGTGGACCCTGAATTTAATGGCATGTCATTTCTGAATTCAACCAGAAATGGCATTTCTTGCTCTTTTCCATGCTTGGCACAGGAGATCAGTGCTGTTCATCATTTTACACATTTTACCATATTCCTTTTCAGTAATATAGTTTAAAACTAAACATTCTCAGTCTATTTAATCTCTGCTATGTAATGTCTTTATTTCTCCAAAATCTATTCAAAGAAACAGGTGGGAGGTTTAGAACTGAAACAGTTAGTCCAAATACAGATTTTATTCAGTGGCAGTGCTAGGATATCTTTCCTTGCTATTTCTTCCATGTAATTCCTTCCATTTTACTTGCCATTAGGACTGGTGATGAGTTGATGTGGCAACAAAGACTAGAAGAGCACTTAGTAAAAATTTATCTGCTTATTAGATTGTGATTTCTTTTGGAAAGAACGGGCAAAGATGTACAAATAACTGAATTGTTATGCCCACTCTCTTTCAGATAAGGAACTTCTCTATATCTGAAAGGGATTTCAGTTCATATTGAAAATATGAAGTATACTGGATCAGTTTTGTATATTTTGCTCATTTCAGGCAGTCTTCCAGAGACTGAGGATGAGATGTTAGAAAATACTCATGGAATCTCTGCAACCAAATCCTTTTAGAAGTAAATATGCATCTTTTTTATTTTTTATTTTTAAGTTTTCCAAAAACTCTTGCAAAGGCCAACATTCTCTCTGGTTTTCTCAATGTTTTCAGTGCAACAGGAAAGATGCTTTAAAGGCATTTTGAAAAAAAGGGAATTCTTAAGAACAACAGTCACCATTATTTCAATGTTCCCATTGACTTCCCATTTATTACTAAATCCAGAATTACAAACTTCTGTTTTACTCCTCCTATCCAATTTCCACCCACAGCAAGACAAGCAGTGATTCTACTAGGATGTGGATCAGGGCATTATCCACGTATTTAGATTTAATTCCTACTCACACTTTCTCCCAGGGAAGCTGCAATTGATAACATTGCTGGAAGGATGAGAAGAAACTGCGGGGAGTGGCTGATTGAGATTGTATCAGTGTCTATAAGTAGCTGACAGGAAGGTGCAAAGAAGATGAAGCCAGGCTCTTATCAGTGGTGCACAGGGGCTGGACAAGAGGCATGGGGCACAAATTGGAAAACAAGTTCCCTCTGACCATCAGGAAGCACTTCTGTGCAGTGCATATGATGGAGCACTGACACAGGTTGCCCAGAGATGTTGTGAAGTCTCCTCCTTGGAGAGCTTCCAAAGCCCCCTAGGCAGGGCGCTGGGCACTCTGCTCTGGGTGTCCCTGCTTGTGCAGAAGTTGGACCAGATGGACCCAGAGGTCTCTTCCAACTTCAACCTTTCTGAGATTCTGTGAAATGTATGTGCATACAAAACACTATTCAAAACACTATCCTGTGGAGCTTTGAATGGCTTTAAAATTCCTTTCTTTCACATCTAAGAAAAAAAAAAAAAAAAAAGGCTGTGCTTAATTCCTATAATTTACAGCATTTCAAGCTCAGGTACAGAGGTGGAGCATGTTTGGAGCATGTTGGTGTGATCCTTCACACACTCCTAAATGACATGTAGAAGGGAAAAGTTGTAAAGCTCAGCAAGCAACTAAGAAACAGCTTAACCCAGGGCACAGCTATATGTAAGACAACAATTCCAGAAGCACAGTTATTACCTGTGATCATCAACAAATACAAAACTGCACTGAATCCTGACTGCTACTAAATAAAGCAGAAAATGCTCCATGATGGAAAATCACATTATAAAGTTTTGTTTTTCTTTTATTTTGAGAGGAGAACACAGCAGGATTAAGTATTTCATTTTCCATTAGAATTCTGTCTTTATGTCTTTTTTAGGAACTCACACTGCCATCTGAGATAGACATTTCCATACTATGAGCACTCATATCAAAAGCAGTAGTAGAAATTTCTTATTCAAAAAAATATCATGTTACAAGATGATTCAGCAAAGATACCCTACCTACGATGGTAAGACAATATACTGTCTACACTGGATGCAACATGACTGCAGGCAAACCACTTGAGAATTTCTCTGCTCTTTGGTAGGCAGCCAAAAAGAAATCTGTGTCATAAGTTTATTGCATCATTATAAAAAACTGAGAACTGAGTGGGCTGGATCTGAACTCATGGTTTTACCTCTTACTTCTAATCCCCACAAGACAGAAACACAGTTCATAAGCCTTATGTGCAGAGGGTAAAGGAGCAGAACAAACTCCTAATACTACGCCTGCAAACAGAAGGGTATGACTGTGGAATCCCAAAGCACTCGTTTGTTTCCAGTAAGAAGGAAATAATTAAAATCTCTGTCACTTACTGCTTTCTGTTGACAGCACAGGGGGAAGTGTGGTCTTAGGCTTCTTGGTCTTTTTCTCAGCAACCTTTGCGGCTTTTGTGGATGAGGCATCTACAATGAAAACAAATAATAAAATACAAATTCTATTTAAAAAAACAATAATGAAAGAGCTGTCTGTTTTTATATTTCTGCAGGGTTAGAGGAAATCACTGGCCTTTATTTTTTTCAAGCAAGCTTTTCTGCACAAACTTGCTGAAGAATGTCACATTCCTAAATAAAGAGGGAGCAGACAGGGAGAATCCCTGGATGGGAGCAATTGCACTGAGAGCCTGAGAGAACAGCTAAAAAAAGAGGCACCATCAAAGCTAGTGGGCGCATTTTGACTCAACAGAACTAAGCACAATTTGCATAAAATTGCTTTAGACATGGCAGGGAAACAGGGAATCCAAGGCATCTTTGAAGCATTATTTCACCCTAAAGAATCTCTTTCATATCATTCTTCTATTCCATTATCTATGTGAACTCTATAGACTAGCACGCTTTGAAAATCAGCATTTCCCCTGTATGTTCCCATACGATATAGACACATGAGTAGAAGATGCAAATGTTTTCATGACGGTTATCCCACACAGTGCATTTCAGGTAACAAATTCTAATGAGCATCACTTGTTAGACTGCTTGATCTCAACATTTCTTTTCAGAAGAAAGATCCCAATTCAGAATTCTGACTGCAGCAATAGCTCTATCAGCTTATAGCTTTCAAATATTCACCTTTCAAATTATTTGTACAGGAGATGGCTGTTCAAAATTTTGTTTCTGCAGAAAAGGTAGCATAAACTTTATGGAAGCACCCATTTGAGTCATCTAGGTACCAGAGCGTGAAAACTGTGTTCTCTAAAAAGTTAATGGAGAAAGACAGAATCTCCTACCAAACAATTAAGAGAAGGCTGTGCTAGGTTTGAATCCAGACACTTAAGATTTTACAGATTTGTCCCATAACTATTTTGATTATTGAAGTCAAATATTCCTCAGACATAATTTGAGTCCATGGGAACAAAATAGATATAATGAAATTAAACATTATTTCTGGAATCTAAACATCATCATCTGGGAAGCTGACAGCACACTGAGTAGAAAGGAGCAATCTGAGTTGTTGTTTTAGATCACAATTCTAATTTAAAAAAAACCTGCTATCCTTCCCCTCTGCCAGTCATGGACATGGACTATCCAGTGGCATTCCCCTGTTAGCAAATTATCCATCTTCTAAACTTGGCATGCACAAGTGATTGAGCTGCTAATTAATTTATATTTCCTCCCTTTCACTGGAAAAAACAAAGGACTGGAAAGAAGTGAGAAGCCAGAAGTAGTAGAGTTGAGACAGAATAGTAGCCAGGCTTCCACTCTGAATTCTTATGTTTTTAAAGAATGCATATAGCTCACAATCAAGTCCAGCTCTACAATCCTTGTGAAATACAGAGAGCAGTAGGAGAATATAGATTATTCCACAAAGCAAAGAGAGTCCTTGGGTCTGTATTGTCTCTGCTCACGCTCCTTTATGGAACTCACCCAATTTCTGTATAGACTGAAAAGCTGAGAGAAGAAGTGGGCAGAGATACTTTTTGTGTATGTGGTTCATAAAGGCTGGTACTGGGAAAGAAAGGGAGGGAAGGATGAAATTAAAGAGGATTTTTCTGTATCCAGGAAACAACTTACCTTCCACAAGCACTTTGCAAACACATTCTGCTTTTCCTGCTGCATTCTCTGCTATGCATTTGTATTCTCCCCCATCTTCAGGCATGACCTTCTCAATGGTTAGTGAACACAGTGTCCCTAATACAATAGAAAGAGAGTCCAAATAAGAGAGACATCATGATGCAGTCCACAAAATGAACAGAATGCATGAAACCAACCAATCTTTTCCTACAGTTGATATTAACTGATAGAAAAAGATGTGTTGACCTTAATAATTTAACATCAGAGTCAGAACTTCATTAATGCTGAAATAAAATAAAACCACATGGACACACATCACTGTTCCCCAAGATTCTCAAAGCTGTCTCTGCAGCACTGACGAGGTTAATGGATAATGGTAGAGAAGACTCAGAGCAGAATCTCTGCTAATGTTCTTTGTCTTATAGCAGGGGAAAGGACTCCTCACTTTTTTATTTCTCAAAAATGCTAGCAGTGCAAATATCTAAAGAAGAGGATGTCCATAAACTGTCTGTAATATTTTGATTCAGCCTTATCTCTAGCACTCTCATAAGCATCCATGTTGGAAAATAGAATGTTAGCTTGCTGGCCAAGTTTAAAAATGGAACTGAGAGCCATTTTGTTCTGCCTGAATTCATCAAAGAATGATCATCTGATATTGTAAAGCATTTGTTAAAAAGTCCAACATAAAATCAGCAATCGAATTTGTCATTGCAACAAACTCATTCCATTTGAAACTAAAAAGCAGCATCTGACTTCAGTGGGTACGTAGAAACAGGATGCGACATAAGCTCGGTAGTTACCAAAGGGAGTCTGGTATGACCCAAGGGAAATACATTTCCTCTTAAAAAATAAAACTCTGTGAACCAAAAGAGAAGATGTTCCCACTGGTTGGAGACAAGGAAAGAGAACTGTGGTTCACCTAATTCCTTACGTTCACTTGCATTACTTGAAACAACTATGTGCTTTGCTTCCCAAGGAAAACCTCACTTAAAACACTTTCAGCTTCCAAATATTCCTCTTAAGTGTTGTCTTTCTTTCTCCTTCCTTACTGGAAAGCCTGACCTGTGCCCTAAACACAGCCTGAGACATTGTGCACTTCAGACAATGTTGTTCTCTTGCCCACAATGCCTCCACCTTCCATTTATTTCAGCCACAGTAGTATCTTCTCTTTTTTTCTCCATTTACCTTCCTTGGCTCTCCTAATTGATGGATGGAGTGTAAAGATTATCTTTCTTAGACCTTTTCTAAGAGCCTGGAGACACAGGGAAATTTCCCAGCATCTGTTGTCAATTTCCATCTTTCTTTCTACATTAACTGGAGGCTACCTTCTACTTTCCAGAGTGCCTGATCTCAGGCTCCCCATCACCTCTATCACTTGTAATGAGGGAGATGGCATTAGAAAAACATTGGGAGCTTAATGGCTCCTCTTGGAGACTACACTGCAGCTCTGATGTGGCAATTACGCTTTTGGTACCCAGACTTTTCCTCATTGTAAAGCTGGATAATATAATATAATTCAAAGCAAATCTTTTGAAAGATTTTCTAACCATTCTCCATAAATTTGCTTTGCCAGACATACAATGGGTTGGAAAAAATTGAATGTTTCCCTCCTCCTCATTCTCCACAAAATCAAGAAGCTTTAAATAATGCCAATTTTCCCCCTGAGAAACAATGTGAAAACTCTCAGGAGCACTGACCCCTCACTCACAGGGCTGTGTTCAGCCAACCACAGCGTGAAGAGAAAAGCCATGTGCCTTCCCTGAGTCAGCTCATCTTCATGAGTTAGGCTGAGCCAAAAATGTCACGAGCTGCAGCTCTGTTCCAAATGCAGGAGAGACATTAGAAAAGTATTCTTTCAGGCATCTAGCAAATATAAATTCAGGTGGCTCCTCTGCTTAGAGAAAATTGGAGGGGAAATGAATGATAACTTGCAGTCTAAGAATTTGCATAAATCTATATGATATGCTTGGAAAAGGTCATATATTATAACCCAAAAATGCTCTTGCCAAAAAACAGAGACTGTAAAGCAATGATGTGTGATGGAGAACTCACTTGTATGCATTCATATTGTTACACTGTTGTCCATACAGCATGCTGCAGCTATGTAAGTTAATGTCTTACAAGAAACACTTCCTGATGCAGAAACACAACAGAAAAGTCTCCAGCCTAACAATAAGTGATTCTCCACTATTATAGTAAAATCTCGAATTTGGGGATTTTCTCATGGTGATCCTCTACTTGCTATGTGCATTCAGCACTCGGTTAGCTGTGCTTTTAGAACCCAGTATTGGCCAGGCCAGGCAGCAAGGTCTGATCAAAGCTACCTTTGGCTTACTCCACTAAAAAGAGAGTCCATAAGAAATACTTCAGTCCTGCCTACTGCAAAAGAATATTTATTTGTCTTTACTTTGAATTAAGTCATTTAGTGAATAGGAGAAACCCAATTTTTCAAGGGCTGCCTTTGTCTCCTGACTTCAACATCCCTGCAGCAATAATCTGAATCCTGTTTCCCTTCACTTCAGCATACTCCCCAGAAATCACCTGGGAACAGCACATACAAAGTACGTTGGGAGTGTTGGGCATGTTTCTACCACTGGATGTAATGGTCGCATTCTGCTCTCAGTAGAGGAGGGACATGAGATAATTTGGGTTATTCTCCTTTATTTAGCTACTAGCATTAGAATCTATGAACTACCCAAACAGTGTGAAATTGGCCAAAGATCCAACGAGGTATTAGCCAGTCTGGCACAGGGGAACAAGGGGAGGCAGAGAGAGAACAGAATTGGCTGTAGAAATCTTTTCTTAGAAAACTACAAAAAACCAAATGAACAAACAAACCAAGCAACCAACCAAAAAAGCACAACCACTAACAACAAAAAATTAAAGCAACAAATTGGCAGAACTTGATGAGATCTAATAAGGATAGGAAACTCTCCAGAAGTCCAATGTTCCATGATCCTACAGCAGGGTTCCTGAGGCCAGAGGGACAAATGTCTTTTGATTAAATATTTGGTATTTCCTCTGAAAAAACTCCTTATGGCCTGAAATGAGCACATTTTCTCATAACTGTAAGAAAACTCAAAGATTACTGCAGTTGGAATTCTGAATGCTGGCACTTCACAAACTCCAGTCAACTACAAAAATTTGCAATCAGTTTTTTCCCAGTAGCCCTCCACTTTTTTTTTTTTTTTTTTTTTAGGAACCAGTTCACTGACAGACTTTAAAACATTATCAAAAACTGTGGGGTTACATCTTGGATCTTCCAGTTAACAGAACTGATGAAGCTGTAGATAGACCTTAGCAAGCTTACAACCTACTGGAGACTCTGGCTCATATACTTAAAGCCTCGCATTCTGAGCTATTAAAGGATTTTCTGACTTGCTCAGAAATAGTACAAACCAGTTTAAAATATCTCTAGGCTTCTACATTCTTTCCATGATACTCTGCAGAAAATGAACTTCAGATATAAAACAAATATACAAACCAACAAAAAACAGCTCCTGCGTCTAATTCCCAGCTCTGGCATCTAGATAGCTTAAGTCCTGACTCCTGACTCCTGTCTCTAATACAAACTGAAGTTACTTTGACCTTCTCACTTGTATCGCATAGGACAAAGAGGACTATAGAGTTTTTAGTAATATTATTAAACACTAGGCCATAATAAATTATGTCTAAGAGTCACAATAAATTTATTGAAGAACTCTTTGGTTCACTGCTGTTAATTTTGTAATGAATTGATTTTTTAAAAATTTTCTAATTAATTTTAAAGTTAATTTTCTAATAAATCCTGCACTAACTGTGCAGGAAAGTGCAAATATGTGCTACTGCCCCAGCCATGTTTAAAAAGGGCAAGTGGATTCACCTGGAAAGGACTGACTACAATCAGAATGACAGCAGGCAAAGTTGTAAAAAAAACTCACCAGAGTTTCAGAGATGAAAAATGGTTAAATATAATTATTGGTAAGTGATAGAGTTCAAACTATGTGAAAAACCTATTTTTGTTATTCATGAGACTGCACACTTAACTGCAAAATATATGTGTGTAATTAGTCATTACTGAAATATGTGTTATCTCACATTTCTGTTAGTAATTAATACTATTTTAATACATTAAAAGCATTCACAGAATCACAGAATTGTAGGGGTTGTAAGGGACCTCCAGACATCATCTAGTCCAATCCACCCCTGCTAAAGCAGGTTCCCTAGAGTAGGTCACACAAGAAAGTGTCCAGGTCAGTTTTGAATATCTCCACAGAAGGAGACTCCACCACTTCTTGTGCAGCCTGTTCCAGTGCTCTCAAACTCCAGAGTAGTGCTCCAAACTCTCAAAGTAAGGAAGCTTTTCCTCACATTTGTATGTAACTTCCTGTGTTTGAATTTGTGCTCAGTGTCCCTTGTCCTGTTGCTGAAGACTATTGAAAAGAGCCTGCCCCATACACTTGACTCCCATTCATTAGATGCTTACAAACATTGAGAAGATACCACTTTGGTCTTTTCTGCAGGCTGAACATTCCCAGGTTGCTCAGCCTTTCCCTACAGGGGAGATGCTCCAGGTCCCTAATCATCTTTGTGGCTCTCTACTGGACTCCCTCTAGAAGTTCCCTGTCTTTTTTGAACTGGCGAGCCCAGAACTGGACGCAGTTCTCCAGATGTGGTCTCACCAAGGCAGACTAGAGGGGAAGTAGAAGGATCACCTCCCTCAATCTGCTGGACACACTCTTCTTAATGTACACATTAATGCACTACCTGCAAGTGCAGGTAGAGTTAGAGCTGCCAAAATAATGAACCTGGGGAAAGCTGACAATAAGAGATCATCACTTTTTGGTGGACTTCCTCTGTGACCAGACTGTAGGACCAAAGCTATTCAATATTTTAACCTGTGATGTACAATTAGATCTACATTAAATGTTGAAAAGCTTACAGATGTCAAGACAGTTGGAAATGGAAAGAGAAAGAGAAAATAGAACACACCTCACAGACAAGCTAATTTTCAATCTGAGTCTATTCACTCAAAGGAAGTAGGGTTTAAGACAGAGAGATGACAAGTAATACAGCTTAAGACACTGAAATGACAAGCAACAAGGGATGCTCTATTTTGGATATTTAAAGGTTTAACACAGAAGTAACAAATACGAGCTCCACTACACAGTAGAAAGAGGACCAGTTATCTCCAGCAAATACAGCAATGGGAAGATGACCTCTATCTCACTGATGCTGAAATATGGTTCTGCTACCTGTTTCTTTCATAAGGCAATAAACCAACACACAACAATGAAGAGCAGCATTAAAAAGACAAAAACAAAACACAATACAAACCAACACAAAATCACCAAACAAAACTCCACTGAGTTCTAGATAAAGTGCATTACTGGGAGAAAGCTAATAGGAGCTTGACTCATCAAGTCTGAGAAGAATAAAAGAAATTGGCAGAAGTGTCTTTATTACAGAATCAAAGCCATTACATCAAGCATAAGTGGGCTCTTTAGCTTATCAAAGAAAGGAAACCAATATCTGGAACCAGAAAACACATACATTCAAATATGTAAACAGACAATTCTTTGTTTCTAGATCTAAAACCAAAACACTTAGAATAAGTATCCACTGCAGTAAATTGCCAGAGATTATAGCCAATTCATCTCTTCTGCTATATTTCAGTCTACATGATATGTCTTCCTGAAAGAAGGAAGCTTCAGAAAAAAATTAGAGTATAGAAAGAAATATTGTGGCACGGAGCTGCAACAGAACTAATGCTCAGGCAATTGCCCTAGACATAAACTTTTTGAAGAAGCCTTTTAAGCTGCAGATTCCAATTACTTTCAGCAGTACATAGAAATGTGTTAATTGCACACCAAATTCATGCTCAACACTAATTAAAACATCCAAAAAGCAATGACAGATCCTAGCTAGAATGGCACCGACAAGAGCAACTGATAGGAAGACAAGAGATATAAGTCACGAGAAAGTTGTTAAGGCATTACTACTAACAGGATTACCGACTCTTTATGCTGCCAAGACACTGAGCAATTAAAAATTGCAGCATCTAACGTAAAGCAGTACAAACTGGGCATTTTCTAAGCTACAGTGCTTCTGCCATCCATGCCTATATTAAGTAGTTTTTCCTCAATTTATACAGTCACGTGATACAAAGGCAAACAAGCATAGCAAGGTGACTCAGCAAAATGGAAAGTTTGCTAGTTTGTATTTATATTCACTTGTTCATCTCAAATCTCTAGTCTAGAAAGAATGTCAGCTCCCAAAGCCCTTTCCCTTTCGTGTTCTAAACCTGTTCTTTAACTGTGTAAAAAATTTCAATCCAGATTTTCCTACCCAAAAGTCACATTAGGACACTAGCACAAGACACTACTCTGGCAAGTACCATGCAAATCTAAAACAAAATGGGTTCTGCTCTGAGGAGTTCACCGTGTGAGGAAGTTTGTTGTTCTGCTCTGTCCTTATAAGTCTAACTCCAACGTAGTGTTTGCTACAGCCTTCTTAAAATCTTTTTTTTTTTTCCTTCCAAATAAAAAGCCTCCCCATAGCCTCAAAGACATTCTCTCATATCAAAAACAACTAGCACTTAACCATCTAACCTGCCCATATATATGCATGAAGCTCCAAGTTATGAGCATGCTCCTTTGTTTGTCTGTGACCATTCATTTTGAGATTTCACAGGCAAAAAAAACCACCAACAATAACATTAGTGCTTATTCCAGAAAGAGAATAAACACTCCAACAAATATTTAAAAGAAGAAAAATATAAAATCATCTTACTTAATTCCTACCATCTCAGACAAGTTGGTGAAAGAAAAATGGTGCAAGAGCTCAACTTCTTCATAAAAGAAGATACTTTAAGCAACAAATCACTCCATGCCAACCAGTCAACAGTATACTAATAGGGGAATTATTAGAAGAAATGGGGTAACTAATGAACTGAAAAGTACTGATTTACAATATTTGGAAGGGAAATGAGCAAGTATTTATAACAAAAATGCAAACTGTAAGGACTGAGATTGTTCTCTGATATGCTGTGATTGAAACATTCAGTATTATGCTGCCTAGATTATGATTTCTAATTGCTAGTGTAAATTTTATCCTGGAATAATGAGTACATTGCAAACTCTAGATTAATTACTATATTACAAAACATATGCTACACAGTATGCTTGAAGATGAGACTTTTTTGGAGCAGAATGCATTTTTTTCACTCTCTGAAAACCTTAACAATCAGTGATTATTCTAAGCCCAGTGTTTGTATTTTGGGTTCTGATGGCAAAGAAGTAGGCCAACATCCCCCGCTTTTCTTGCTCACCAATGGCTAAAATGCCTTGAACGAGGACTTCAGTGTCAGCCTGATCAAGCCCAGAGATGTGAAAAAGTTTTATTAACAGGTAAATGGCCTTAGTATCAGATAGGAACTAAGTGCCAGGGAAAGTTAGCACATAAATGGTGTAGTTAGTTTGCCTTTCCAGTTATCTTGTTACGCACAAGCACATTTTTAAGTCTGCTCTTCTTGGCCAAATGTCACTTGTTTTATCAAGTGTTTCTGAAACCAAATTTCATGCATTTATATCTACAATATATTTGTTCCTAGGAAATCACTAAACTGACTACACAGACTTCATGTGGCGGGGGGTTGGAGATTCATGATTCTTGAGGTCCATTCCAATCCTGGCCATTCTGTGATTTTGTGATTCATCTATGATACTCCTCTGGAAAATATACGTATGTCATTTTCCATACATGAGAGCTAGTAGAGACCATGAAACATCACAGCAGCACAGCAAAAAAACCCCAGCTGAAATAGCTGAGAACACACACATTCCCACTTTCACAATGGATTTTGGTGTGGAACACAAGAGCACTGAGAACATACACAAGAAAAAAAAAAAATTGCTTTGGATGATTTAAGCCCATTAATTTCAGCTAGGTCCATTTGCTCTAAATTTCCCTCTTTCTCCAGAGACTCAACCCTCTTTCAGCTGAGGACGCTGCAGAGGATTATCTACTGAGCCCATTAAATGCTGCTCCAGGGTTGGCCAAAGGCATTGTTACTGCAGGATATAACACCTGCAGGCCTGACCAATCTGCCTTTGGGCAAAAGACAGAATACTGGCACTGGGTTGCCGTGCACTACATCCAGTTTTATTGTTGCTCTCTCTATTTAAAGCTCCTCCAAATACTTTCTGTAACACTAATCCATATGGAGCGTTTCTCTATCAAGCTATACTTCCTAATATTCATCCTGAAGTTGTTATTTCACAATCCTAATCTATAGTTGTAATTATTCCCTCTCCTCCCTTAGTTTATTCAACTATCTACATGCTCCTAATTATAGGAAAAAAGAAAATCAACTTGTAATAAAATCGAAACTTACTTTAAGTATCATGCATACCTATTTAATTACATATGATAGTAGTATAATAATGCAGGTAAGCCATAAGGACAGTTTCTTCATTGGGAAGTTCACTGCAAAAAAAAACCTGTCCTGAAATAATGGGTTCCTCATCCAATGGTGACCTTCACTCTTCACCTCAGTGGAAAACATGCTGAGGTGGGACATCCTGACAAAGTGCCAGCTCTGTGATGTTATATAAATCAAGAGAGTCACCCAGTCTACACAACTAGGTGGAACATGCCACATACCCAGCCCAGGCAAGTGGATGTTTTCTGACCTCCCTTCAGGATATTTTCTAGTCCAACCCCCTGCTCAAGCAGAGCCAGCTAAGAGGTTGTCCAGAATCATGTCTAGACAATTTCTGAATACCTCCAAGGAGGGAGAATCTGTAACCTCTCTGGTCAACCATAGTACCATTTCATAAAGCAAATATGAGCTGTGGGATTGCAACAGTCAATTACTCAGCTTCTCTCAGTCAAGAAAACAACTTTCTGCATTACCTCAATACCAAAGATCTGACACTCCAAGAGGCTCCCCCATGGCTCATGGGATAAATTGATCCTTTATAAGCTAGCAACTGGAATCCCTCTGGCAGAGATGCTGTCTTGTGTACACTGAGAGGAGATGTGATCTTTGAGATATATAATTTCATTTTGAACAGCTCCAAGAAAACTCCTGAAATCTTGCTATTTGTGCTTTTTCCCATGTAAGGGTGATGAAAATATAGTTTCCCACCTTCCTGATCCTGTCAGTGATTTTCATAAGTCTGGTGTTTCCTCCACTCAACTTCTTCTCATAAGATGAGATTACCCCTATTCCTGTAGGTCCCCTCTTGTGAAAATAGTCATGTGCTCACAAACAGAAGTCTCACACTACTTTAGGCATGTACAGACACAGTGCACCTGTTATCATTTCCTTCTCCCCATCTTCTTAGTTTATCTCCTTAATATTATACTCAGATATTATGTTTTCTTCTATCTGAATACAATATTTTTTCTGCCTATATCCACTTAAAGAACTCCTCATGCTTCAGTGCTTGGCTCACTGAGTGATAAACCACTGTCCATGTTCATTTGATTCTCATTTAATAGTATTGAAAATACTCTGGATTAAATGAATGATTCACAATTTTGAGTATAGATCCCATGTGAAACTCTGATTCTTATTTTAAGTGTGAACTTTGTTAATACAACGTACAGGATAATGTTAGTCTCCATATAATTTGCTGTGTGTTTTATGAAACAAATGTGAAGTAATGAAAATCTTCTGTATTGTCAGTAATCTTTCCTATTTTTGTCCCAATGAAAATATATTTTGTCTAGATACAATATTAAATTTCATACAGAAATAATCCAATGAGTTTGGTTATCCAGAACGTGGCATATAAAAAATGACTCAATTTGACAACAGTAAGTATTCTGTGAGGACTTCTACCAAATTCTCTACTGTCCTGAAATTAATTAAAAGTCATCATGCCAATGATGGACAAGTACTTGAGTGTCTTTAAAGACAACAAAAGCATGTATCATATTTATTGCTCTCTGACAGGGCATTAAATACACTGGAAATCAACTCTCAAATCTGATGTAGAGTATATAACTCAAAGATGTAGTAGTTTCCTTCTATAACACAATCTCTCTTCGTTTCTTAATGCAATAAAAGCCTAAAATATTAAATATACAAAAGAATTAAATCACAATTTGTGAAACAGCAATAATATTATTTTGCTTCCAGCATTCTAAATCTTTAAAGCTTAACTAAAATAAATGTAACATACCAGCATCTTAAACAGTGTTAGCACTGTAACCAACATTTAGAACTGCAAGAAGTACAACTTTATAAAAATTACATCTGCAGACTGTTAAAGGAGAATCTGTAAGAAACGTCAAACAATACTGTTCCTTGTATACTTCACTGAAATAACATTAAAGTTGCATCTGGAATCGGTTACTGGCACAGGACTTAAATAAAGTATTGCATTACATTTAACAAGCTAAATATTATTAATCATGAGTCAGATATAACAGAGTGCCACCCAGCTGGCTTGTAATTCAATTAATTTACCTTCTTGGGAGATGACAATGGACTTGGATGATTTGATGACTTTGCTGTCTAGACTCCAGGTGACAGATGCAGGGGGATCAGAAGAAATTCGACACTGTAAGACCAATTTTTCACCATCTGCTACTTTAGCATCCTGAAGCTTCTCTGTAAAGGATGGTGCTGTTCCTTTGCTTTGTGGTGGTGTTGGTTTGCTTGCTGCTGGTTTGTTTTCAGCTTTTTTCCCAATTATCCCTCCATCCACCACTGCACACCCATGTTCACATTTCCTGTCATTCTTCTCTTCTTTTTTCACTAGTGGTTTGGGAGCAGGTGCTTCAGAATTGGGGGTGGCATTCTGTGCTTCAGAACCGGCACGGGCATTTGGTGCTGGGGTGCCAGCGCTGCCATTCTCTGCAGGGGGCTTCTTCTTTGCGCCCAGCACAGATCTGAAATCTGTAACTGCTGGTTTAGGAGGTGGCGCCTTCTCTGGCAGTGGGGTTTTTGGGGTGCCTTTCTTGGCCAGCACAGAGCGGAAGTCCACCTGCTGAGGAGCATGAACTTTCCTTTCTTCCTCTGACAAGGTCTTGGGTTTGACCTGCCGCTGCAGGTTTGCTCGGAAGTCCATTTGCTCGGCTGGGATTTCTTTCAGATCCTCCTCAGAAAAACTTTTGGTGCTGACTTTCTTGCCTAAAATGTCACGGAAATCAAGCTGTTCAGCTTCCTGCTGCCTCAGGCTCTCCTCTGTATGTTCCCGAGTTTCCACTCGCCTCTTCAGTACGCCTCGGACGTCTTCCTGCTCTTCCTCAGCTGCTCTGGTTTCACCGCTGCTCTTTTTGAAGCCACTTGTTCTACCAAATGTTAGTGCACCATGATTTCCACCATCTCTTCTCTCTCCAGAGCTGGCTGATTCCCTCCCACTACGATCGAAAAAGAAAGGAAAGAGACAGCCAGGAAAGGGGCTGGTTTAAAAATGTCAGAGAACAATCTCAGTGCAGGAACAAAATGTGTTTATAGAAGGGGAGGTTGATTAGAGGAGCACACTCCATTAGTTTATTGCATCAATGATGACTTCAGGAGCCATATAAGGGCACAAACAAAAAAGATCTTCTCTACTCTGGCATGGTAAAATGTGCTTAGCCTGTATGATGAAAACAATTTGTTGGGTCACATTTGGGGATTAGGTTGAACAGCAGCCAGCCTGGGTCTGTAAGGGCAGAGAATTAACAGAGCAAAAAATAGAACCCACCCATTCAAGTCCCTGGGAAAAATACTCACTCTCTGCGCATTTCTGCTCTGGAAGCTGAACTCTCTCGCAGCATCAGAGACACCTGGCAGCTGCATTCTCCAACTTGGTTCCTAAAATGTTTAAGCAAAATCACAAAAGCTGAGGTTTCTCCCTACAAAACTTTCCTCAGCTCAGTGACTAAAACAGCTCAAAGCCTGTGTGGCATTTGTAGTGGTTGAGTGAGTGAATTTGGTCTCATTTTACTCAGAGCCCAGCTATCTCAAATATCTTTTCCCGATCTGTTGCTGTCTACACTGGGAACAGCATACTCTCTGAAGAAAAATCAAAGCAATTTACAGAATGAAACAGCTGAAGATAAACATGCTAAAGGAAAACAAACACAAAAGCTGGGAAATTGAGGCAGAGGAGGGGGCTATTTTGTAAAGTTGAAACTTTTTCCAACTCTGCCCATTGTTTATTTATTCAAGCCCAAGCTCTTAAGTTTCCTAATGTTAAGATATTAAAAGCAGGGTCTCATTTTCTTCCCTCCCCCACAGCACAACCAATCAGCAAATCCCATCTACATGGATTGCTCCAGCCTGGGCATGTTTATATTAAAAAACATAAAAGTGTCACCATATATGGTGCTGAGTACTTATTCTTCCTTTTGCAGAGGAATACCACGGATGCCTTTTGAAAAGGGCTCCCATTAAAGAATTCATTAAAACACTCCCGCTACCCCCTCTGCACACTTCCTCCCACAGCTTTATATCATTCTTCCAGTCCCAAACAGCTCTTCTCCATTTAACACAGGAGATGCCAAAAGCAAATTTTATCTCCTCTAGGCACTGCTTCCCTCAAATACTATTAAGAACCTCCGATGTACTCCTTTAAATTGATTGAAGACTAGCAGAGACATCTTCCGTACATGAAAACGCTTTTGTGCTTTCCAGTTTAAGCTTGCAAACTCCTGGATGATTTTTGAAACCAAAACAATTTTTGTTGCTGAAAGTATTTACTGGGCATGGACAAAAATTATGTGAACTGGGGAGAGAAAGGAAAGAGGCAGCTTTTTTTCCCCCAACACTGCTCTTTCAAAAAGTTCTTGCTAGATTAGAACACCTTTAAGTCAGATTTGCCCTAAAGTTTAAAACGTAGAGCTAGGAGTATCTTTCAGTTAGTTTCCCATAAATTGTATTGTCTGATGTGTTTTTAAATATCACATGGGAATACATTCCTAGATATGGTTCTGTTTGTGTGACTAAGTTACAATTCAACTCAGTTGCAACTTGCAATGGAGTCATGTAGTAGGTAACATCATTAACACAAATGCAGCAAAAAGTCACTCTTGTAACAGCAATTAGTTCAACCACCTTTTCAGATGGATTTCCATTGCTCTCTTTTGTTTTAGATAATGAAATAGGGATCAGTACAGTGTAGAAATAAAATCTTCCACACCAACAAGAAATGGCAGAGGTTGCCTGAAGTTACTGAATACAAATCTTGAGTTTGCGTCTGACTCATCATGTGATCTCAGGTAGAATCCTGCTTCCAGTGAAACCAAAAGGAGTTTAGTTTCTGATTTTAGAGAAGGAACACCATTTTTTTTTCCTGTGAATTCAGTTGCAGAGTCTAAAAAAGTGAAGTTACTAACACTGAACAACTTGGAGATCACAAGATGGAAAAAGAGAAACAAGCTAAGGAAAATTATGGACTGGGATGATTTAAATGCAAAATTCAATCAAGAATATTTCTGGAAGCTTTGTAAATATTTTTTCATTTACACAGTTTCATAATGTAAGTGAGGCAAGACAGGTAGGGAAAGTTAGGAAAATGAGTAGAGTTTTGCAGTATACAAGCACTACTTCAAGTCTTTCAGGTCTCTGCTGTTTTCATCACTTCTGGAACATGAGGTTCTCTGTGTTGGGCTTTTATCAACAAAACCCTAGACAAAGGCAAACCTCAGTGGTTCTGTTGTTGTGGAATAATATAAGACATGGATAAAAGCTAAGCTTAGAAGTCATGCTGCAAACATTTGTCTGAAAGTGTTGAATTGTGCAGAATTGTTCTGTATAATGCTCATGCACATGATCTAAGAAAACAAAACAAAACAAGACAAAAAGAAAAACAACAGCACCAAAAAAAAAAAAAAAAAAAAAAAAAAAAGCCAAAACAAAAACAAAGAGTCCCAGCTGCAAAGCCTGAAGCAATTTTAAAAATAGCTCCCTGTCCTATTGTAGGATCAGTTTTCCCTGGAATGGCTTTTATGTTCAAAATATCTTGAAATATTAGTTTCTTGGCAGAATCTACTCAAATATTTTCAATGAAATGAACCTTAGATGAGACTTATTGTTCATGTATTCCTAGGAATCGCTCTGGAAGAAGAGGAAAAAAATGCACTGCTAATTACAACGTGGGGACATGCTGGGAATTCCAACTGGCCTATCAAGTGTGAAACAAGTATCGCAGAGCAAATTGCATCTTTAAAGATTGAACTGACAATGATAAATAAGTTGATTACTAGCCATAGCTGGTGCTTCAGTACAAATGCTTTACAGTACCTGTAAAGCTTCAGCATGAAGTTTTGCAACTCTTCTGTGAGTTAGTTCAAGAGAAATATACTTTAGAGCACACTGAAGTTTTCATCCTAAAGAAAGCAACTGATCTACTGGATCACAAATTCAGTGGATGTAGTATAGAGCCACTTTATTGGCTTTAATATGGATCCACTGATTTACCTCTCTTGAGGGTGCTTATAGCTGAAACACTAGTCATTTTATTTGCATTTTGCAACATTCAGTGGGAGAATGGAATGGGTAGAAGTTATGGCTTCCTTTTCTAAAAGTAGACAATGTGTTAAGAGCAGAGAACAAGGTTTGCAAACTCTATGCTACACAGAACTATATTTACTGTGGCGTAATGAAAGGTAATCTTACAACTGCTTTCTATATAACCTGAACTGGTGAGTATTTGAGATACTAGTGATTAATAAGATGAATGTTTACATCTGATTTTAATCACAGTATCAAAATCTCTAAATAAGGTTAATCAATACTAACCAAACTTTTATGGCAGATGGCGAGAAGAGAAATACTCAGCTTCTAAGAAGACAAAGGTTAACAAAGCAGATGATTTTCTTAAGAAACTACAGGAGGATTTCTGAGATCTTGTGCTGACTCTACCATTACAGAGATGAAGGCTTTGCTCTCAGCCCACTACTTCCAATTTCTTTGCTTGCCTTTGCACTTAAGACATATATATCGATTGAAAGAAGCACACTGGGATAAAAGGATCCTAATGCTGTTATCACTGGAAGGATGCAAAGCAGAGGAGGAGAAAAAGATGCCTGTGATTTTCTAAATTAAAAATTGATTTTTCTTTCCCATTTCAGTTGTGATGGTTTCATGGAGACTCTGACTGATTTCTTGTTCCTAAACTGTACGGGTTGGCATTTTGCAGGCATGCTCAAATTTCAACAGATAAATTACAGCTGCATGCATGAAACTATTGCATGAAACTGCATGAAACTATTTTTTGTTGTTATTTTCTTGTTGTTGGTATTTTTTTTTTTTTTTTTTTAATATAGATATTTATGCAAGACCATTCTTGAAGCCTTGAGCAAGAATAGACTCAGTGGAACACTATCAGGACAATTACAATCAAAGATGCAAGTGTAAAGGAATGAGAGGTCTGCATAAGTTTAAAGCCAGGACCAGCAGAGGTTAGCATGACAGCTCCCTCAGAACTCAGACTTACTAGTTTGTTATGCACCAAAAGGCAAAGCAGGAACATATCCTAAGTGATACTGAGGGGAGGAAAGAAAGAAGGCCAACCAGCAATTACTGATGAATCACATGATTCATCACACCCTTGTCAGCTCACTCTGATGAAAGAAGAAAGAACTGAGAAGATCTTTTGTTAAATTCCACTCTTTAAAGCAAAAGTTTTAATTTGTGAGCAGCCAACATTAAAGGAGAAATGTGAAGATATAAGAACTGAATTTAGGACTTAGAATAACGGAGAATAGGAAAATAGTTAACACTGGTAGGAAACCATGATCAGACTAAGCAAAGGAGCTGGAGAGAGAATGACTCCCTAAAAGCAGCTATGCAAAATGCTCCTGTGAAAAGGAGCTGAACAGTTAATTTGAAAAGAAAATGACTGTGATTTAAAATAGCTCACTGTATATTGTCAGCTTCTCTATATCCTTAGTGAATTGACTTGTGGTTTCTCAGTTTTTCCACATTTTTTAATGGACTTTGTAGGAGTTTCTGAGAGAAAGACACTAAATGCAGTTCTCCTACTCACAGATACAGTTAAGATTGCTTCTGAATACATAAGCAATTCTCAATCAACTATTAAAGACATATGCTGGCAGTTCAAAATCTGTTCAGATGATGTTATTTTCTGCTGACAATCGTTGTAGCTCTACTGGAAACATGAAGTTATATAGCTAACATTTAGTTCCATGAATATTCTTTAGGCAGATATAATAATTCTGATAAAGTAACTCACTTTTTGAATTTTGTACTAGTCTGAAGAATATGAAACAAATATACCTTGTTAATAGTAGAAAAAAAAAAAAGACAACACCATAAAGCAGACAAGTGCAAGTGACACAGAACTGAAATGGTAATGTTTTGTAATACTGCACAGTAACTGTCTAAACTGTCTACTGGACTAGCCAGCTTGGACTAAAAAAGTAGCATGTGGAACAGAGAACTTCATTACAGTATAAAGGACTCAATTGTCCATGACATTTAAATACATTTTTATAAAGAAAGGGACAAATATTAGCCATGTAAGGCAATACATCTATGCACAGTAAATAGCAGAGGATTATGACATTTGACTGTCTGAAGTTGTACATTTCCTTTTCTAAATCCACTCAGGGAATATGTAATTATATCTTCACCATTATAGCGGAAAAATGCTACAAGCACTTTGTGAAAGGTAAAACGAACCAACTTCTGTATAAAATTCAGACATTTCAAAAACAGTAGGGAAACATTTTCTCTGCTTAAATCTGTGGATCATACAATCTAATAGAATAGGCCTCCCTGGCAAGGTTGTTCTATGGAAAGCAAGCATCCTTACAAATATCCAGAGAAATGATAAAAATGACCCCCAAAAAATGACTCAAATAGAAACACAGCTTAGGTTTCTCCTTCTGGAGACCCAAACTGGTTCCCACATTGCTGCAACAAAGCTTTATTTTTTCAGGATCCCCCCAAAAACTGTACGCTGCTTTGTCCTCTCTGACTCTTATTGTATTTCCTCTTTCTGTTTGATTAGATCTTTTATCCCTCCACAATATTCAGTTCCATTAGTACTTTATCATTTGATGGAAAAAGAAGGGAATAGTTTGGCTCAGGCAGAAATTGCAGCTTTAGGGTAAATATAATTGTTCCAAAGGAACAATCTCTTTTCACAGTAAACATACCTGAGCTGAATTTCATATTGCCCTGCGTGATGAGACTGTACATTCCTCAAGATCAGCGTGAAGATATCTTCATTTTGCAGGATTTCACAGCCTGTTCCTGGTGTTATTTCTTGCCCATCTTTAAACCAGTGAACGGTGGGAAAAGGATCTCCAGCAATGGCACAAGATATAAGGACATTTTGCCCAGCAGCTGCTGTCACTGATCTCGGTTTGCTAATGAACCAGGGCTGGATGCCATCCTGAGGTTCTGCAGTTTACAAACAGAATTTACAAATCAGGAGAACATGCCAAGCTTCAAAGTAACTAACAAACTAATTTCAGGTGAAGCAAACAAAGCAAAGTTGTTTTGAACACTCAGGGTATAAATTTTTAATCTGAAAATAACCCAGGCTTTAATTTTGGAAGTCACTTAACGTTGGTACTAAAATTAATCATTTACTTGGCACTTTACTGGCTCGATATAGTATGTTAAGGACAAAACAAAAGGACTTTAAAGCTGCCCTAAAAGGAATCCTGAAGATTTGTCCTTAGAGAATATGGGTAGGAATAGCTTTAAGGGCAACTGACAGTACTATGACTGCTGTTTAGTTCAGAGATCATGTGATAAATCATTAGCAATTGCATAAAAACACATTGAACTCAAAACACCGACCCTAAAGGCTAGAGCTCAGAGAAGACAGTGACATCATCGCACAGGCCCACCCCCTGAGGCAGAGTTCTTTGCAATGCTGGAGTTAAGATGCTTTATGCTAAAAATAGTAAAAGTATAAGTAATGACTGTAGGAAAATAGTTGGCTTACAGCAAGATTAGACAAACTCTAGGGTTATGAAGGTAACGAATACCCAAATCACAGAAGATCTGTAAGTACTTCAGAGTTTGTGCTGTGGGATTTATATCCTACATGGAGATTCAAAGCTGTATTTTGTGTATCCACTTCTCCAATTGCAGAAATCACATGCTCCTCATTAGCTACTGTTACAATACTAGTGTTAAAGCGGAGACACCTGGCTCCGAGACAGCTTTTCCAAATAGCCAGTGCTTTAATCAGATAAAAAAACAACAACAAAAAAACAAACAAACAAAAAAAATCATGAAATGGTTTGCATTAAGTCCATAGCTAAGTAAGCCTCATAATTATCATCCGAAGCTGCACTTAGCAGAAGTTTTGCACTGTCCCCACGAATAGGATTCAAGAATGCATTTTTGAAATAGTTACATAATGTTCCAGAGTGAAATCATTTTCTTGAACTTGCTTCTGCTCAATATCCTTTTTAATTCAGATGCATGAACTGAAAACTCCTAGCACCCTTCAAAATAGACCTTATAAACACTCGTCTGCTTTAAATAGACACTCCTCCAAGCGCATTACAGTAATTTCCTTTTAGCATTCCCTGTGATGGAGAAGAACTTGACTTACCTTGCACTGTCAATGTAGCCTGTGTTTGTGTTTCTCCTAATTCATTCCAGGCTTCACAGGTGTATTTCCCTGTGTCTTCAGGAAATACTTCCTGGATATATAGACTGTATTCATTGCCTTTCTTCTCAAAGTGAAAATCTTCTGTCTCCTGGATTTCTTTGCCATTGTGCAGCCAGATAATTTCAGGACATGGGTTAGCTGAAAAACAGGAAGAAACAAAAATCAGAGACACACACAACTCCCCCCCTAGCTCTGATTAAGAAATCACAAAATTCAGTTCTTTTTTGCCTCCTGACTCTGCAACGTCATTTTCAAAACTTTCAGAAATTTCTCTAACTCTGTTCATGCTGTGCAGCATGGAACAGTTCTAATTCTGCATTATCAGCGTTAAAATATAATTGAATAATGGAAGGAAGTATACATCAAGGAGGGGAAGTGATTTCCAGTTACCACAGTGTGAGCTGTCATGGGTTTCTATTACCAAAGTTCATACCAGGACTGCTTTCTTCTGCAGCATTAATTCTACCCCAGCTGACAGGAATTCAATCTTGTTCAGTTCAAAACAAAGGTTATTACATGTCCTCTGAGACTCAGTTGTAGTTCAGTAACAGGACTTGATAATGACCTGAAAATTATTATTCTAGGAAAGGAACATTTGCAGAGGTCTGAACACATTAACACTGAACAACATTCATCCACCCTGAAGAATAGACTAGATAATATTAGTTTTCACTTTTTAAAAGCTGGTTCCTTGAAATACTTTCAAATGTAGCACTTGCTAGAAGGAAAGGTTAATGGCAAAAAGCACAGCTAGACTGAAATTGTTTAAATAATAATGTTCTATACCTACACACCTGATACTTCCACAGTCATTATCACTTGACTTCCATCCATTACTTTGAGGTCAGTCAGTCCTTTAAGGAAGATGGGTGCAAAAGTCTTGTTTAATTTGACAGCCTGTGCATTTTCTGCCTTCTTACTGCTCTTCTTTTCTGTGAAGTCAAGAGGAGAACAAGAGGACTTTCTTACTGGAATTTTCATTACAGGCTTTGTCCTTAAGTTCAAAATGATTTGAAGTCAGTCATCTTGTTCCAGCTCTCAGAGGGTAGCATCGCTGAGTCCACCCCAATACAGATGTTTTCTTCTGTCAGAAATCTATATACAATTGTAAGAAATGGGACCTTTCTCCAGAGACCTCTCTACTCATTGTTAACATCTATGCTAGAGTATCACACAGATTTTTAGTCATTTCTCCCAAGTACATGTGCTCAAGTACAAAAAATCTCAACAACTTGTACCAATAATTCAATGCTTTTAACCAGTGCTGAATTCGTACAAATCTTAAAATAAGTAACAAGTTGCTATTCTCATGATTGATGAGTTAAAAATTTAAGCTCACAGGAATACAGAATTTTCCACTCTGTATGAAATTAAAAACCATTTGGTCAATTAGATGGTCAGTATAAAATGGGTAAGAGCATAAAGTTCACCATGATCCTTTCCTGTATTACAATTAGCCAAACAACTGATTATGGAGAAGGCTGAAATCTGAAGTTATCAACGTATATCATAAAACAAACTGTTGGATTACAGAGGTTTTTTAGTTGAGCTATACAATCAAATTATTAGTGCTGGAATTAAATGAATCACTCTTATAAATAAAATCTAGCTGCTCTGCATTTCCAGTCTCTGCGTCATATTCAGAGATTATGAAGGAAGGCCATTTAACTGTGTCTTGTATTGTATGCTAGACCAGGAAAGACACTTCTAGAGCTGAAGTAGTGATCATGACCAAATGTAGGAAGCCATAAATATTTATCGGTCACTTGGATACACTTTTTGTTTTGTTTAGCTTGAGTTCAGACTTCTTACGTCTTTCCTCTAAAATGCCAACCATACTTTCTTTCCATACATAAAAATAACTTCATTTTGATTATTCTTACCTTCAAAATATTCAAATGTATATCAAGGCCATCCAAAAGAGTATTACAGTAACACAAAATGCCAGACTGGAAAAAAAACAGCCATTCATAAAATTATGGTAATTATAATAAGCTGAAAGCACCTTACTGAACAAGTCCACTGAAATTCCTGGAAGCCAAAATTTAAGTTTGTCCCAGGGCTATTTGAGCTCTATGTAAATTTGGAAGCTGCATGAGAGGAAGTTTTCCCTCTTCTGTAGTAAAGCTTTTTCTAGCCAAAATCTTGTCTCATTGGCTTACATCTTAGGTCTTTTCCTGGCACTAAGCAGCAAGACATTGATACATGTGAGAATGGAAATATGGGACGTAACTGAGACCCACTCAGCTCAGTTTTATGGACTTAGTGCTCTGAAATACTTGATTTACCATCAAAATAAATTGTTCAGTCTTAGGGCTTCCTATAGCATCTGTTTAAAAGTGACGAAGACTACATAGAAAGTAGCCATGAAGTTGGGCCAAATCCATCTTCACTAATAAACAGCATATTTTATACTATATTTTGTACTATTTACTCAGGGAAAATGCTACATGCAAATGTTGGACTAAGCAGTATCAGCATGTACTCCTTTACTAATTCAATCCCTTTGCACCTCAGGCAGAAACAGACCTGGCAGAAGAAGCAGAAATCAATAAAAGGTGAAAAAGGAAGAAGAGAGTGTGGTGAATGGAATTAAATCCAGCTGTCAGCCAGTCATGAGTGGTGTTCCTCAGGTGTTGGTATTGGAGCCAGTCCTTTTTAGTATTTGTACTGATGATCTGGACAAGGAGATTGAGTGCACTCTCAGTAAATTTGCAGGTGATACCAAATTGGGAGGAAGTGTTTATCTGGTTGAGGACAGGAAGGCTCTACATGGGTTGGATTGATGGGCTGAAGCTAAATGTATGAAGTTTGGTTAAGACCAAGTGTTGGGTACTGCAGTTTGGTTACAACAACCCCATGCAATGCTAAAGTCTTGGGACAGAGTTGCTGGAAAGCTGAGTAGCATAAAAGAATCTGAGGGTGTCATTTGACAACCTAATGAACATGAGCCAACAGTCTGCCCAGATGACCAAGAAGGCAAATGACATCCTGGCTTGTATAAGAAGTAGTGTATCAGGACTAGGGAAGTGAACACCCCCCTATACTCACACTAGTGAGATGGCACCTTCAGTACTGTGCTCAGTTTTGAGCTCCTCACTACAAGACATTGAGGTTCCGGAGTATGCCTTAGTAGTGCAGTGGAGCTGTGAAAGCTCTGGGGCACAAGTTTTATGGGGAGTGGCTGATGAAACTGGGATTTTTCAGTCTGGAGATATGGAAGTCTGGGAGACCTTATCACTCTCTATGACTTCCTGAAAAAAATCTCGTGGCAAGGTAGAAGTCAGTAGAAGTCAGCTTCTTTTCCCAGGTAACAGTGTTAGGACAAGAGGCCTTAAGGTGTGCCAGAGGTGGTTCAGGTTGGATATTAGGAAAAGTTTTTTCTCTGAAAGAATTTGGTGAGTGTGGTGTTGATAATTTGACAGTTGGACTATATGATCTTAGCGGTCTTTTCCAACCTTTATGATTCCCTGAGGATAATTTCAGACAGAAACAAAGGCAACTTTGTACATCACAGCCTTTCTGCAGACTTTCCTGTCCTTATAAACTTATTCTATGCCAATGTATGAGTGCAGTTTGATTTAGTACAGTTCTTGCAGTAGTACATGATTTCTCAAAACTTATTAAAAATTTTGTTTTGTTTTCTTTTGTTGGCATACTTTGCAGCATGGGGATATTAAAGGCATTTCTCTAGCAACAGATACGCAATCTTCTGCATATAAAAGCTCAAAAATGTCTAAGCAATTATAAATTATTTCCAATTCAAATCAGCATCATATGATAAATTAGAGCTTAGTCATGGTTAAGACAACCAGTATTTCTTTTCAAATGTTTGGCATCCAGGACACAATAAATAGCTAAAAGGACTGACTCCATGGCAACCTGAACAGACTTTCTTCAAAACAAGCAATCTGTTCCTACTTTTAGTAGACTTTTCTTAATTGCAGATCTCTGATTTTATGCTTCTGTTCGATTGTGTACATTGTAGGTAGAATGATAATGATAGGCTAATGATCAACTTAGACAGAATATGACCAAAACTATCTATCACCTTTTAATCTGGCAGCAACAACTAGAAAGATTTAAGTTTCATATATTGTTACTATATGTTCATTGAAAAATCATAAGGGCTTATTCCATGTAATAATTCTTTCTTCACTTAAAATCCGATGTTGTAGACTTCTAGATTTGGTGGGGAAAAAAAAACCCCAACAATCAAAAACCTGATTTACTGACACCAGAGCTAGTTGAATTATTTAGTTTTGTTTAGTCTTGGTCAAAAAAACCATTGCATTTTCTCAGAAGAGACTGATGCAATAACGTAGAGACCAACTTAGAAAGTCTGGACCTTAACTATATTCAAATTTGAAGCTTGTAAATGCTTGTAGAAAAGCAGCACATAACAAAAGGACAGTACTAGAGCTTTCTTTCTCTCATTCCTTCAAGTTCCCTTTCACCATACAAACTCTGATGTGGTTTCAACTTCACATGATCTTCACTGACAACTGGCTGCAGAGCCCAAATGGGGGAGGAGAAAGAAAAAGAACAAAGCACAGAACCTTCAGATACTACCAACCACTATGCTTCTGGTTGAGAAAGAAACCCCTCATTTTTAACACTGTGGCACCGGAAAGAAAATCTGGAACATAAAGAAAAGTGACAATGGCATCAAGGGCATGACTTTTTTACATGCCTTCCAATCCTCAAACTTAATCAACTGGATATGAAATTGAGGAGATCTGATATCTTCCTATTATGTTAACACTTTAATCACCTACAGTCATTTAACATTTTCCCCACCACTCTTACTTCTTATTGTTTCCAATTAGGAGTAGGTTTAACTTCAAGAATGAATAGAAAGAATGTAAGACTTAACACATAGCAATATTGTCATAGTAACTAAAAAAAAATATCTACCCTGACCTGTTCAATGTTTTCCTCCTGTTCTTTTCCCCAATCCACTTCTGCTGCTGAGGTACATGGTCATGTCTTATAAATTCAACAGTCATTTGATATGGCATTACACAAGATGATAGATTTAAACACCCACCCACCACAGTGTTTTTTTTTTGTTTGTTTGTTTCTTTTTTGCCTTTCCTGAGGCTTTGATATGCATGACTTTTGGGAAATAGCAAGTGATAAAATGCACTGTTAAGTTAAAAACAAACAGGTCGCTCCACATTTGCCACTTCAAAGAACTTAGCCTGGGAGATCAGAAATAAGAAGAAAGGTATGAAAAGGAAACCCTATATACCCATATATATTTTCTACAATGCAATTTTAATTTTAGCTTTTCTCACAGTATTGACTTATCCCTAAGGGTTCGTTTTTTGTTAGAAAAACACTCCAATAAGCAATCAAATCTATGTTTTAAAAAGCCACTTTGTGCATCGAATCCACAGAAATTTAGGAGAATTAAAATCCTTCCAGTTTCTTATAAAGATTCTTAGAATATTTGGAAGGCAATGGTAAGGATACAAAACTTTCCATTCATCAATTATTCTGCTCTCCTGTGTTTATGTAATGGACAGCGAAATGAATCTATCCACCGCTATAATATCAAATATTTGTTTATCTCTTAACCCATACTCATATAAATTTAAGGTGAAAAAAATGATTCCCTCTTCGACTTTTCTTAACCTGGGATTTAAAGAGTGCCTTACATCAACTCAACCTCCATACATCTGCAGACTGAAAATCATTGCAAGACTAGTGTTAATGTTAGCTGTGGGCTCAAGCCAAAATACACTTGAATTTTTTAGAACCTAGACATGAATTAGAACTTGGTGCTTGAATACAACTATAAACATTTATATTGTAAAAGGATAAGCAGAGATGAGCTATTGTGTTGAAGGTGTATATATAAAAGAAAAAGTCAGTGGAATATTCATGCTGCACTGAAATTAACCCACTACAAATCAATTGTACTGTACACATTTACCAGTTTAACAGCAAGTATACAACCATTTACTTTCTAAGGTAAGAGAAACAGATAAATTAGCGCATACAGAAGGAAAAAAATGAATAAATAACTGCTCTTTGGCACTTGCATTCCCAGATTTGCTACTGAAACTTAAATGGAACAAATACTCATATCAGGATGCAAACTTCAAGAAGATTTCTGAAAGCTGTACTTCGGCTGTACTTGGCTCTAGCTAAAACAGCTAATATTTTACACACATTGCCTATTCTAATAAATTTTCTTGCTTGTTTGCCTGCCCAGAGTTTCCAAAGACTTTTAAATGTGAGCTGCAGAATGCTGACATCTCCCGTTGAGATATCAGGACTTCAGCATGCTCAGCAGTGCACAGAATCACACAAACACTGAGGGCAGAAGGAATCTCTGGAGACCATCTGGCCCAGTCCTTTGCTCAAGCACAGTCAGCTACAGCACTGAGCATATACATCATCAACGCAACAACTCAGCTGCACAAGATCATGGCTACAACTGGTTACAAGTCAGGGACACACAAAGAATAGAGAGCTAGATGCCTTATGTTCAGAACACTGCAAACACACTGTTTAGTCTTATGAGAGATTTAATTATACACGAGGAATCTGCTTGCCAGATCATATGGTTAGCTGCCAAATAATGCCTAGTCGTAGCCGTGTGAAAGGACTGTCTCAGCAACATTTACCATTTATGGTGTTTAAATGTAATTTTGGCACAGGGTAATCTGTCAACTAAGCTGGGGAGACTGCTTAACTCAAAAAGCTCTCCATGTGAGTGAACTCAGAGAGAATAGTAGATTCGACAAAAACTCTCAAAGCAAGATTCAGATTCACACATACATGTATAGCCAGAGTTGTAAAGCAGCCTGGCAAGCTGAATTACACTTTTTGAAAAGAGTTTCACTTCCCCAGATATTTTCAGTGTAAATAAATCTGGCTGTTACTAGATCTCACACTGACAATGCTATAAAATCTGTTACTTTTTCTGAGTTGTTAAGGCAGAAAATTGGTATTATGACAAACATCTCATCTGTCTCAGGCTTAAAGTGATAGAGTCAAAATATTCTCTGCCATTTTCCCAAGAACTGAAAACTTGATATACACTGGAATGAAAAAAAAAATGAGTTCCCTGTACACCTGAGACATGTAGAGATGTTTCTGCTTTATTAAAGATCACAGGTGAGTATGCTGTTTCACATACTTCAGTCACAAGAATTAGACAATCAGTGACCTAGCACTGTTTTTTTTTACACATCTATCTCCCATAAATTATTTCTGCAGTTATAATCCAGTTTTGTGCATAGAAGGCAAGGTTTAAATATGCTTAGGAGATGCTTTATAATAATAGTTTGGATGTTGTGCTCTGCATTACACAGAAATATTATTAACCCCATCCTTATACTAGCCAGAGCTGTGAAGGTTATACAAAGGAAGCTGAGTTCCACTTTACCCAATCTGGCAACCTATTTACTGCACACTGCAAGACAGCTGATGCTGCAGTGCATATATGCTCTTTCTTCTCTGATTCTTTCCCTCTGTATGTTATTTATCCAGGTATTCAGCATTTTTAACCTCTGCTTTGTCTATTCAGTTTCAACTGCAAACTGCAGCATTTCAAAGAGACGCCACTCTAGAAATCCCACAACCGACTGCCAATGTCAGTAAGACCAACAATTTGGGAGAAACATGATCAAATGTCTCAATTTAGACTGCAGAGGACAAAGACACAAAGCTGCCTGCTGAGTTCACTGCAGATCTCTTAAGAGTCAGCAGACCAAATCTCTTGGCGACAGTCTCACTGGAATTTTTTGCAGCCGAAGTGCCGTTTGCTTTTGCCTTCAGAGCCATCTGCCTTACCAATGACTAACACTGCCTGTGAGATATTTACATTAAATGAGGGCTCTTTTGTCACTGTCACAGAGAGAAAATCCATGGCAGGTCGAGAGTCTGTATATCTATGAAATGCACTTATACAGCAGTTCAGTTGGCCCACTGCTAGCAAATTCCCCAACGTTAGTTAGCCTCTAGAAATGCACTCCAATACCTGCACTAATATGTTTTGTTGTAAATGCAATTACACTAGTTTGACATGGACAGCTTCAAAAAATTGCTTTGTGTATCGCAGAACAATCCAGCAGTGAAAACATGCATATTGCTGAGATGGAATTTCACTTTTGCATGCATGATTTCTCTGTGGCTACATACATAGAATGTAACTTCATTGCAATGCACCTTGATCTGAGATTTCATTTTGATTGGAAAAAAAACCCACAGGCTTTCCTTGAGCAGAAGTGCAATAGAAGCACAACAGGAACAAGCAGTCACAGAAAGTGCAAGTGTCCCAGAGGATGCCACTAATGAAGTAGTGAAAGACCTTTCAGTCCTCTCCTCTCCAGGTAAACCCACTGCAATTAATCCATATCTGCTGCTCTTGGAAACATTCTTTGGGAGAGCATCATGTCCATGCTTTCAAAATTACTCAGGCACATATTCAGTTAATAGGTTTTGTATGTATTTTGATGACTACCACTTTTCAGCTGAAGATAGAATATTACACAATTTGGCAATCCAAAGTTGGACAGTTTGCCTCTTGGCCATTGCAAGGCCATTCCAAAGAGTGTTATAAAAAACATCTGCTTTCTGTCATTCTGGTGTGCAATGGCTTAATGGTCACAGACCACAGTTGAAAACACCACCAAATGTAGGGGGTTTTCCTGTTGTTGGTGATTTTCTTCTGTTTAAATTAGACATTTTTTCTCTTAGCATCTCATCTTTGTTTTGCATTAAAAAAAAAAAAAAAAAAAAAAAAAAAAAAAGCAATTCCAGTCCTTCAACTCATTCTGCAGGCACTCATCCCTTATTTGCATCCAAATTTGGTTCCTTTTTTACTGGAAATGGTTTATATCAAGAAGTAGTCTTTAGAGAGCACCGCTTATATTGATGGCACAAATCCTAAATCATTAAAAGCTTCTACACATGTTTTGCTTTTGTCCCTTGTTTTTGTTCTCTAGCTAGTATTGTGTTTCATGTTTGAGTCTGAGTTGCTGAAAGAAGGCAATTTATTAAAAAAAAGCTTAGTTTTATGAGGATTACAGCTGTTGTTGACCCATGCAAAGCACTGGACCAAGAACACTGGGACGCTCTTGAAGGCACTGGGACAGACTTTCTTTGATAGCTAATATTAGCTCTGCTTGTGACAGCTTACCTCTGACCTCTCAATGAAGTAACAAAAAACTAAAAAATGCCCAATTTTCATAGAACTCTGAACCAATTCTTAAACATAGCCAAGCGGTTCTACCAGGCTAGTGGTCTGGAATATCTTTTGGACATTTAACAAGATTAGACATGTATATTTTGGAAAGAGTTTATAGTCCTTTATATTTATGCTACACTTCAAGTATTGCAAATTATTTCAAACAAATATTGGCTTTGAAAAGCTGTCACAACTATTTCATCACTCTGGACAAATTGGACATCACACTTCACTTACCTCAGACAGAAGTATATCTCAGAGAAACACAACTGTAGCCTCTCATAAAAGGATTCAAAGAGAGGTTGCTTATTGCAGTGATTACCTTCTTAAAAAGATTAATGTCTACAAGAGGTCATTATGAGATAGAAAGGAAAACAACCCATGATTTAAGAAAGAGTCGCTCACCAGTGGAAGAAAAGATACCTACCTGATAGCCTTTCTTTCAGCTGGTTGTATTGTGTAGTTCCACTCACACCAGATAGAGGAGTGACAGGAGCAAAACAAGCTGTTTTCCCAGAAAGCATCTCCCTTTACTGCTTGGGTAAACTGGTTACTAGAGCAGAGACTCTGACAGGCTTCCAGGTGACTGTAATCTGCTTGTCCAGTGCTCAATGAATGACTACAGTAATCAGATTACAAAGGCTACAAGCTTCCTAACATAGACACTTATGCTGGGGGAAACTGCACTAAAAGAAAAAATAAATGTGTGAACAGAAAGCAGTTAGGGAGAAAGGGGAACAGATGTGAAATCAGGAAAGCGAACTGCTGGCAGGGAGGGAGAAATGAGGTCAAGAGGCAATGAGCAGAAACAACAGTATTTGCTTAATAGTGTTTGTTCACTGAGGGAGGCAGTGCTAGGCCTCTATTCAAGACAACAAGGTACAAAAGACTAGCACCAGCAAAACAGGTCTGGGAGGCTGCAGAGCACTGAAGCCCCCAGGAGTACCATGGCTCCAAGTCTGTGCTGCTGATGTCACCCAGGCTTTGGGCCCTCCCTCTTGAAAACAGAGATGCTGCTGTCTGGAAGGGGGAAGCTTGGGAAGCCCACATGATGAAAGAAGAGCTTCAGTAGGTCAGATATTCTGCAGTGGGGCAGAAGTGCAAGACAGATCACTCTCCTATTAATCAGCCCTCAGGTAACAAGTGCTTCATCTTTATACTTTGGAAAAAGGAAATAACTTCTTATTTTACATGCAGAGTCTGTTTGCAAAAGAACAAAAGCTTCCTACAGATGCTATTAGTTCATTACAGCACAGTAGTAGATGGAATCCATCACATGTCCCATCTCTCTTCCTGGTCTCCTTCACCTCTGTAATCTTATGTTGCCCACCCAGATATTGGTGTTTATAACACCTTTGCTAGTGATGAATCTCGCTGTTGTTCCCTGTCAACAATTAGTTAACTGATAGAGACAACAGCATATCAGAATGCTTATCTCAGGTGTGAGGCAGATCTGAAGAACAGCTACTATCCCTTGGAGCTGACCTCACTTCCAATTACACCAATTATTAGTATGGTAACTGACTCATTCTATGTAGGTCCAAGTCAATAAACCTCTCCTCACCACAGTTTCCTCTTCATTAAAAAAAAAAAAAAAACAACAACACAAAAAACCAACTAATTTAAAAGTTAAAACACCTTAGCAGAAAGTTGATTAATATTAATATTCAACCTCAGTTTCCCCATCAGAGAATAATCAATGTCAATACATTTCAGGTGATCTGAATGTAGTCTGCATCTGCCTTTAAAGATCTGGCTTTTTTTTTTTAATGAGCTGCATGGTGTATTTAGAAAATGGCTTGTGTGCTTAATTGGATTTCTCCAAACAATAGGAAGAATGTAATATTAAATAGGAACAACAACACTATTGCCTACTTTGCACCTATAATAACAGAGACAACTCAGTCACTCGCATACTGTTTAGAAGCTTACAGAAAAACTTGCACATCAGCCCCACAGCTTCCTAAACTCCATTTTTTCTATGTATGGAAACTGATGTCTAGATTTAAATGAAAAAAAAAAAATCTAACATTTACAGAGTGACACGAAAGATAATGCTCCAGGAACAGGGAGGTCTGTCACTAAGCATTTGAGTAATCTGGATAGTTTCTCACATCTCAGCATTTTTTTTGCATTAGACTGATTAATCTAGCCTTTTATCTGCTAGGTTCGCTCTCAAGAGTTCATCTCTAACCTGTATCTCAGCTTTAAGAAAACACCATCAGAGAGAAGAGTGTCAAGATTCAATTTAGTCTGCTTAGTGTTTCACGAGATCAGAATTAGCTTCACCTTGATTAACTCACTTTCTGCAGTCTACCTAATGGACCTCTGCCAATTCAGTCAGCCTGCCTTTACTTAAGTGATCTTCAGTTGAATGATTAGCTTGAATATGCTTAATTTTTAAGACCTGAACATTTCTTATATAGAATCATGGAGTAGTTTGGGTTGGTGAAACATTTAAGATTATCTAGTTCCAACCCCCCTGCTATAAGCAGGGATACCTACCACTATGCCCCATCCATATGAAGTGTGAGATTTTTTCAACAAGATTCCAAAACTCCCCGACGGAAATTAATTGCCGTGAGGTTTTTTCATAGAAAACCACGGAATGACTGATCTTGCTGGGCACTAGGCAGAATTTGTACTGCTTAAGAATAGAGAGGCAAAATTAATCCAAGATTGATGACGTGGAAGGAACACTTTGCCACTGCACAGGGCCAGACACAAAGCATAATGAAGTACTGGAAAAGTCTCCCTGTCTTTAGTAGGACTTGGAGGAGTAGCCCTTTATAGGCCTTTCCTTTGTTTCCTCTATAGGAAGTAAATAGGGTCTTCAAAATGTTGTTCCCTATAACGATTCCACGGTTTTCCTCTGACAAAAACAAAGTAACAGATCTTTTGAAGGACAAAGAAAGCAGGAAAGATCAGAAAGAACATAAAATAGAGCCGGAGAATACCTGCAAAATCTTAGCAGATAATTATTAATTGTTAATGCGCTATCATTCAAACATGAGACTTCCTTTTTTTTTCCCTTTTAAAAAATCATTACTGACTATCCTTCCTAAAGTCAGGGTTGGACTTTTGTGAGTTATCTTTGTGCTTATTTTAATTTAGAAAGTGGAACTTCTTACTTTTGAATAAACATACTGTGCTTTGATGTCAAACAGACAAATCACTCCAGGTAGAAGTTCTGCCCCACCATGAGATGCTGCATGAAAACACTGAAGCCAAAAACAGCAATTTGAAGTGAAATGCAGCCCCAGACAGACTCAGTGAGGTGACCAAGCACCAGAGCAGCAAGTTAAAGAAAAACTGGATTCTGACACGGCTCAGATACTATAGCAAGATGATTAATTCTGTCTTAGATTAAATACAAATAGATTTCAGGTACAAAAGAAAAAATATTTCTCTAGCCACGAATGAACAAACAGCACTGCATGAAACCTGAAAACTTTAAATCATGTGGGAGATGAAAAGGAAGAGATGAGTTACAATTCAGAAACAATTTGTATGGACTTTATCCCAAAAATTGGTGTCTGGTCAGGATTTATGAAGCTCTCTCTTTGTACGTACACTGATTTCCTGCTGTAATCTCTGCAAAGCCAAACGTTTAGAGAAGCCTTAGCTGCAGCATTGAAGATCTCAAAGAAACCTCAAGGCAGTAAGTATTTGATATGGGATCTGATGGAAGTAAAAGAAAAGAGATTCGGAAATCAAGATCTTAAATTTACTATTTCTGTCTGGTAAATCTACATCGCTCTGAGTCTTGGGGAAAGTTACTGTAATCCTCATGACAACAGGAACATAATGAGTTTTAGGGAGGAAGTGAAGAGCTAAAGCTTAAAAATGTTAAACCCATGGCCTGACAGCCTGTCATGAGCATTCTCAATTCTCTGTTTTTCCCTGCATGTTCCATGACTCTTAAGAAAACAAAGTGGGATGTGAAATGAAGGAATGAGCTCCCCACTGCAGAGTAACTGCAGCAATGCAGCTTTTGAGCCCTAGATTAGTTGAAGTATGGGAGGGATTCAAATCAGTGCAACAGTGACTAAGTAGCTTGAAGTAGCTCAAAAAGAGTACAGAACTCTTGGGAAAAGATAGGAGACTTGTGCTCTCATGTTAGCATTGTATGTCACCCCTAAAATAACTCTGATTTGCTTAGTAAGAGGGGGGCTGTCTTTTTTCTGCGTCTCAGTGAAGAATCAGCAGGTCCCATATCAGTGACTGCTCCCTTGAGGTGGAGTTCTCGATTTGCCTTAGCTAATCCAGATGAAATGCTTTGGAGCAATTATAAGCGACAGCTTTGAGAACAGATTAGTCTCAAACTTATTTTAAGTCAGTACTTTCTTACTTTGTGTCCTTTTTTTGGGAAGGGGGGTAGGGTAGGTACTGCATTTCCAATTCTGTAATCAGGAATTTAACTCATAGATTAAACAGAATTGCTCTGTTTTCATTTTAAGCTTGCTTGGTATTTTAAGTGGATTCAAATAAACTAAATAGGGGCAGGTATATTGCTGAAGGGCTGAATCTTGGAATCCTAGGGCACATTTCTCACCAAGCTGCCTGCACTGATTTGGGACAGATATTATTTGTCCTAGACAAATTAAATAATTCCCATGGCAACTGACACTCATCAGTATGCTGCAGAGGCAGTGACAAAGTATTATAACTTTGAGAATAAAATAACTTGCAGATGACAAATACCAAATAGTCCTGAATCTAGGGGGAGAAGTCTGATCACGTGCAGCCATGAAACAACCACCAAAACAAATACCAGATGAGATTATAAGAACAAAGAGCGTAATGCTGTAACTGTAACAACTGTTCAATTTATCCACAGGATTCTGTCAGTATGGCTGTCATCACTGCAGTAGTTACAGCAGGCTGAGATACTCACCTTTGACTGTGACCTGAGCACTGCATGATGCCCGTCCTGTGTTGTTTTCAGCCAGACATGTATAAATGCCATCATCTTCTGGCAAGGCATCTTGGACAGTCAGTTTTGCAACTCCAGCTTCGAAAGTGGAATGGGCATACTGAATTGGTTGTTCTACAGACAGATAGGAAGAGAATTATCCTAATACATCAAGTTTGTTTGAAAAGCACTTCTCATTTCCCCTGAAATCTGGATGCTTAACAGCAATCTGTATATTAGAGTGCAGAGCCAAATGCTGCTCTCAGGTTTATATTTGAATTCTGAATAGATTATCTTTCAGACAGGTAAAAGATGTCTTGTGTGTTTGCTCAAACATTGCCTATATATTGGACTTTGCCTGAAACAAGATATTGGCATTGCTGCCCCAATGTACAAAATCTGCTGGGTGTGATGAAGCACTTGAAGTTCTTTAAGTCATGTAGTTTGCAACAGAAGACATTCCAAGAGAGGCAAAAAGATCTGTGATGGAGCCAAGAGATTGATATACCACACAGTTAATCTACATTGAAGCATATACAGTCTGGTAGGAGACAGGTACAGTCTGGTCTACAGTGACATAGCTATTAAGAAGTACATTTTAAGAAACTGGTTCTGTAAATTGGTATGGAAAATGCTTAGATGTTAATGTAGACTGGTTAAAGTTGCCTTGCTGTTGTTTCAGAAAGAGTCATCAATCTCAGCCCTTCTGAAATGCTTCTGCAATCTGTTTTCTCCATATTAAATACTTTCCACTACTGACTCATCATTGGTTGCTTTCCCAGTATATGCTATGCTTAAGAGGGCCTGATATCTGCTCATGAACACCATGCTGGAAAGAGAAACTAGCATCATCTGAAAAGAGGGTGAAACAGATGTGACATCTATCACTTGGGAAATCATGATCAAAAGGAAGGTTAAAAATTAATTTCATTGCTAAAGTGACTTTAAAAAAATCAGGACAAAAAACTCTGGGGATTCTTAGAACCAGTTCTGCAGTATCAGCAGGACAAATTAAATGATGGCCCAGATTTTTCTCTTATTTCTGATTTCCAACACGAAAAATATTTAGAGGCAGTTATTACCTATGCACTATCTGCTTATGAAATTTAATTCTGAAATACATATACACCGTGAACTTGATCCAATATCTGAAAAATAATATATAATTCAGGGTAGGTGATTTTCTTGTCTTATTTGTCTTACAAGTTACTTAAGTTTGCAAATTGTCTACCTCATGAAAAACTGGGTTGAACATTTAATCAACTGCCCATAAGGCTTCAATTTCAGAATAAACGTTCTGTCATAGATCTTATTTGTATTACTAGTTCCCTCGAGCTCCCTTTCATTCAACTGAACAGACTGTTGTAAGTCTTGATTAACTCAAAATATGTATTTTTGCGTATAAGAATAACATTAACATTGAAATATGTAAATGCAGAGCTTAGGTCTTAGCAGAGAAAGCTTTCTGTAAGAGAGCATGTGGTGCTTGACTGCCTTTATGGTCTGAATGTAGAGTACTTAACATGATGGGAATGCTGCCTGGGATTCTTACTCTGAATCTATGAATGGTGCCTAATGATATTATGATGATAACCAGGTCAGAAATAAACAAAGGATAAAAGATGCATCATCATAAACAAAAATAAAAAGCGCAAAAATAGGATAAGTGTTCTTTGTGGAAAATGTTCTCCTTCGATATGTCCCTAAATGAAAATATAAAAATTTATCCAGGGACACCACATATATCTTTTCTCACTGCAACTCAACAGAACTGTAACTCTTTTTTTTTTTAAAGCATTGTTCAATATTTTGTCTTTTCATGAGACCCTGGAAAATAATAATAATATATCTGCCCTGAGGAATAACCTACAGCAATATTATAAGTTATGTCCATTGTACTTTTAGTTTGATCTATTAAAAGCAATTCTCCCAGTAGTGAAATGTTCCCTTCTCTAGAAGCAGAACAGTCAAATCTCCATGACATTTTGGCAGCAGAAACAATAACAAAAATACCTTACTTGTGTGGCATGTTATGCCAGAAGAAGGGAAAATTTCCCCCAGCTCATTTATTAAAAGCTTTCTGGAAAGACCATAAAGCTATTCTAAAACAAAACACTTCTCAGAGAATTGTTCTGTTAAAGTTGTGGTCATATTGTTTTTAAATTCAGCAGAAAGATGTTCGACTGGAAAAAAAGAAAGGAAAGCACTACGGAAAGGAAGACATTTGAAATACCGTGATCCAGGCTTTATTCCTGCAAATTAAAAAGAAGTTACTAAAAAATATTTCAAGAGGCTAAAGTAAATTGAAGTTGTGAACCAAAGTACTACCACACAGAGAATATGAATAAATTTATAATGGTTTGGTGAGGCACTACAACAAAAGAAACTTGCTTTCAGGGAATCTGTCAGTAAATCAGCAAAAATTCTTTGAGAACAACTTAATTAAAAAGTAGAATTAGAGCAACAGGACAAAAGAAATGTCTTACAAGAGCTGGAAAACAGCTTTAAATCAATATAATAGAGAATAATCCATGGTTCAGCCAAGCTCTTATTTCTGCAGTTTGGGTGAATATGGAAGCAAATCCTTGTCCACACAGATAGTAAGTAGTAATTGATGACAATGCACAGCTTACGTCATCCATTTTTTTGTCTTGGTTGACCTAAAAGTGAAGTCAATCTATGTAATGGCTTGGAAAATGTTTTGTTTTAAATTTGTATGCAGCCACAGCTGCTAAAATAGTAGTATCTACTACTGTGGATATTAATATGATGGAAAAGCAATAACATACAGTGATATATTCTAGGTTTCTAGAATGAAAGAAGTATGTATCCATCTTTAGAAAAATACACAATGTCCCTAACTTTTGTTATTATGATAGCCTATTGTACTTCTGTACCTCAGAGTCATTATTGCCTTCTGATTTAAGAACAGAGTTAATGCACTGGCTTTCACCTACAGAACCTTCAATGGTTTGAAATCCAGTGATTTGGGAAAAACTGCTTATGTTTCCTTGTGATATTGATCTGATTGCAGTTGGAAGCTTGGAAGCAATACAAATATGGTTATACCTGACTAGGTGCAGACTCAGCTGAGGTCAAAGGAGAAAGATCAAAGCATAAAAAAATGTACTGAAAAATGGCAGGATGGCAAGGTGCATACTGAAGACCTACAGAAACCTGTACTTGTTGATCTCTAGGCTGTATTTTTTCCAGGAGACAATGGTTTTCTAGTTGGTAAAGCTACATCAATGAAGATGTGTGCCTGCACTTGGAACTTGAATGTCATTTGAGACACAAATATGCTCTGTGTGATATGGAAAACAACTAGCTGTTACTACATCCCTCATGACTAAAGGAACTGTGTATGGGCATGGGGTACCCTTGAAACACAAAACTGAAATAGATGACCCTGTTGGTAGGAGTTACTCTTTCTGCGCTGCAAGACACAGTTCTTGAGTTGCCACAGGGATTCTACTGCAGACTGCAAAGGAGGAACTGCTGAGTAGACAGAGAAATAAATGATTTCCAATGGGAGAATATCAGAGCTTTCATTCACATGTGTTTCGTGTTGTAAATAAAGCACTGGCCTTTCTATTCTAGATGTAGAGCTGTTGGGAAGGAGAACAGGCCAGGCTGTGGGAACATACCGATCTCAAGGTCATGGTTTATTTGCCATGCCACCTTTTTGAGTTATTCCATTTACTCTAAGCAGCTTAAGAAAAACAGAGATCATTTACAAATAATTCATTTTAAAACAATTCTGGAGGAAATAGCTTTATGGTGAAGCACGCCGTTCTTTGTCTTTAAATCACACATATTAAAAGATAGGGAGAGTCTGCAAAAAATCGATTGTGCTTCAGGAGTAACAGAAGTGATCAAGGGTTGAGAAGAATAAATCTGTCCAGTGTTTAATAGATATGACTCCAAACAGAAAGAGCCCATAGTCAAATCATGTAATCCCTCAGTACCTGAAATTATTTGGAATCTAAGCAGAACACAGATGTTTGAGAACATATTAAGAGGGGACCACTAAGGAAGCTTCCATGTTCAGTTATCTAATTACAGCATGGCAGGGGAGCCTGAAATTAAAAAATATCTTATCATTTTTTTAATTAGCTTTTAATAAGCATTCCTGTGCAGCATTGGAGTCCCAAGGAAAATCCTTCTAGCAGACAAGGAATGAGAAAAGCTGTGATTTTAGTATCTTGGGCATATATATATGGTAAAACTAATTATGACCTGCCCAGGTGAATGACAGGTGAAATCAGGCATTTCTCTACAGCCTTAAGGAGTAATAAGGCACTTAGTTTGCTTATAACGTATTTTTCCTGCAGGACTGTGATGACAACCCACTACCCTCAGAGCAGAGGCTCATAACAAAGGAGTAGCATATCATGGGATTCAGCATACAGTAATTCAGCTTTTAATAGCAACACAGACTTTGTTGCAGCATGGTAAAAACTGCATTTAACATAACCCAGGAAACTCATAAGCATACAACATTTTCACTAAAGTCCCTCCTAGACATACTAGAAAACTGTAGTAAAACAGAAAGGTACTTTTAAAACCTATCCTTTCTTTGTATTATGCGCATATAAATAGATTTTCTAGTGTACCACATTATGATGAGTTAAGAATCCACCATTCACAGCCATGCTATGTCCTGATCACAGTGGCATTTGAGACTGAGAATGTAAATGGGTGCATGTGTGTATTGCATAACAGAAGATTCCTTACCATTGAGAAGCCATGTGATCTCAGGCACAGGTACACCTCCTACACAGCATTGCAGCACAAAGTCTTGCCCTTCACTCACAGTGCATCCTTTCAAGACACTGGAAAAACATGGAGCGACCTCTTCAACTTTAGACCCTTTAAAAACACGATGAAAATAGTTTATTTAGCCCAAATTGACAAAATTACCATTACTGCTCCATAATGTTTTCTAGGCACACTTAGGTGACATGGCCAAGCTAATAAAATAAATCCATGTCAACCAGCAAAATATAAAAGTCCACCTATTGCAGTCAATCACAAAAAGGAATATGCAACACACTGATTGAGAGCTCAGTGCAAGGAATATGAAGAATAATTCTCTTCACGTTTTTTCTCTCAGAACTTCCCCAGTTTTCCCTGTTTGGAAGTGAAACAGGGTGACTTAAGGATGCTGCTTATGGATATCTCATGAGACAGAAAGTAAGATAGTTTGGATATGCTAATTTAAACTCAAGCACAATAAACAGAAAAGCATTGCATAAACATGATCATAGCTCCAGACAAAAACCTAAAAGTAGGTGAAAATATTAGAATTGAGGACAAGATTTCCTAAGAGGCCAACAAATATTTCAACAGCCAGTAAGACAGTGCTTTCAAGCTCAAAATTATTTGCTGCTGGGAGTCTGCACTTGAATTTGGCAGCATGCAATTCTCATTCCTTCACTTTTTTTCTCCTTGCTTTAGTGCACAGGATCAGTTTGTACTCACAAAACATTTCAGATATGCAGTGTCTTATAGAAATGCTAAGCAACTCTGAGAGAACTACATGCAGAACAACAACAAAATCTTTGGCAACCTGTATCAAATGCAAGCACTATGTAAAACGCCTCTGGGGAACAGTCCTCCCTGTGTTCAAAGCATTTGATGAGATGGTTTTAGTTACACAAACAACAGTAACAGATCAGAGAGGAAACTGATGTAGGAAATGGTTCACCAGCTGTTTGTCACATTAGTGACAAAAATAGAAATCAAAATCTATCTGCATTGAGAAATTCAAGTAAGAGTTTAGCATTGACCAACCTCTGACAAGATAGGAAAAACCCAGCCACAATTTTCAAAGTGAAGATGGGCTCACGCACACTTACTTTTGACAGTTAACAACCAGCTGGTGGAAGTTTGGCCTCTGGGGTTGAAAGCTGCACAGCTGTAAGATCCACTGTCCCCCAGGCAGGCTTTCTTTAACCATAAGCAGTGAGTTCCATCTTCTTCATAAATTTGAACACCTTCTCCAGTTTTAATACGTGCACCCTCTTTGAACCACTCCACATCCGGTTTTGGTTTCCCTGAAACTAGACAATCAGGTGTTTGATTTGTGTTTGAACAAGTATTCTCCTTAGTGTAGTTCACGGTACTTCAGTAGGTATAATTTACACACACTCACTGAAGTTTCTGTAATTGTGTAAGTGATATACTGAACTATATTCAAAAGGACAGTTTGATGTTTCTGATCCTCCAAAACATTTCAGCCACCCCAGCTTTACAATGACAAATGTTTGGTAACTAAAAAAATCAACAAGCACTTCTGTGTGAAAATTGTTCCTCTAAAAGTCTCACACACACACACACACACACAATGGATATTAAAGAAAAAACAACCTCACCACCATTCCTTCCTCTCCTGCTAAGCTGATTTTTCTGAATACCTAGCAATACTTTGCAGACCATAGTACCTACCATTGAAATTGTTATTGTGGTTGCTCATCATGGGAATCTACAGACTGGATAGAAGAAGGCTAACAGTATATACAGATATGTGAAAAGAGGGTGCAAAGAAGATGGAGCCAGGCCCTTTCTTTTCAGTGGTGTTCAGTTATGGGGCAAGAAAGTATGGGAACAAATTGAAACAGAGAAGGATCTGTTTGAACACAGAGAAACACTTCCTTATTGGGAGGCTGGCTGAATACTGGTACAGGTTGCTTAGGGGGGTTGTGGAGCCTCCCTCCTTGTAATATAGTTTTTCCCAGCTAAAGTTCAGATACAGAGAGAACGGACAGCATTCTAAAACAGTAAACTTTCAGGAAGCAGAAAAGCAAAACAGCGATATATATCTTGACTGTCTGCTTTTCTTATATCAGAGGTCTGGAAAGCCAGACTGGTCCTAGCAGTGCTCAGTGAGGCAGTAGCTATAACGGGTGAGAGGAGAGGAATGGCTGCCAGAAAAGGTCAACCAAACCAACCCTGACTTCTTTTCAGCAAGCAGGATTCTCAGGGACTTTCACCTTGCTGATATTCCTTCTCAACTCAAAACATTTCATCCACTGTAACAGTGTTTCAGCCTGGAAGGAATGTACAGACAGTAAGCAAGGGCAGGAATATCAGCAAAAGAGATGTATCATACACTGCAGGAGACCTTTTCCATGGAGAGCATACAAGGGTAGAAGAGTCTCTTGCACCCTTCTATAAGAAGTCCTAAAACTACTCTGCAGAAATGGTGGCACTAATTACATCTGAGGAAACATCAGAGAAGGCATGGATGCTACTGTATGGAATTATTTGAAAATTTCATTGAGTACTGTGGAAACATGAAATATATTATTTATTTCCAAAATCCTTTAGGAGGAGGGCAACTTGCAGAGGAGGAAGTGCTTCACCATACAGAAGGGGAGACTGACTAAGTCTGGGGCTCTAATAACTTTCACTCTTTACCTTTGCTCTTGAATTTAATCTCCTGTCCTTCTGATGCTTCCATGTTCTGTGGGCAGCTCTCAAACTGGGGAGGGATTCCCAAAGGCTCTCTTTTTTCCTCCTTTACAGACTTCCGGGCTCCAGCTCTGTTTTCTGCTTCTCTACTCCTTGGACTTACTTGTCCAGTCACAGATGGGTTTTCTTGAGTTGTCATCAGGGGCTGCACAGTCCTTTTCCTGTCTTCAGCCTGTCTGATGAAAGTAGTCTGGGGTTCTGCCTTTGGTTCTGGTTGCACTTTGACGGCTTGTAGTGTGATGGTGCTTGAAGTTTTCTGTAAGACCTGAGGTGCCTTGGTTCCTCCAGATTCTTGAAGAGGTACTGCATTGGCTTCTTGGTTCTGTCCCTGCTTAACATCTTTGGCTTCTCTGGAGATGTAAAAGGTCTCTTTCTTTGCTGATATCCTGTCTTTGGTTTCAACCATGAGTTCAGTGCTGCTAGATTTTAGCTCTTTAGCAATCCCATTGCTAGTTGCCTGTTTGAAATCTGAGTTTTCAATAGCTTTAGTAGCAAGTGTTGTTGGTTTTGATGGCATGCTGAAGGAAGATGATAAGTTTACAGATATATGACTAGTTATTGTGAAGACTAGTTATTATAAAAAGTGATATAAATGTCCAAACCTGAGAAAAAAACTGAACTGATTAGCCTTTAGTAGTAAATGTGCTACTCTTCTTCAGACAGATTAAAAACATGGGTGGAAGAGGTAAAATGAAATTGTTAATTAAATATGATTAGTGCTCAAATATTGTCTCAACTGAGAAATTCCTGAGTACAAATCCTCTGTTCAGGTTGTAACAGGTTGTATGTGAGCAGATGTTAACCTTGTATGCGCTGCTAGAGAATAATTACTTGAGACTCTTAGAATGTCCTTAGTGTAATGCTACTACATGCTTTAATAACTTCAGGCCATGTGTACTTGTAGCTTAAAACACTACATAAAATAGCTCCTTAAGGAGAAATTAAAATGTTAATTAGGCAGTGAATTTACTGTTTCTAGCTATGGTATCTTGTAAATTAGGTGGTTTCAAAAGGGGACTAATCAGTACATTTGACAAAAGTCTAGGGGAGCAACAGGGATCAAAAATTAGTTATAAAAAAATAAATTGACTGGATGTAAAAATATCAGTTATGACTTCATTAGTAAGAGTTTCTCACAGTTATGGTGGATCTGCTGCTCTGAAATTGAGGCACAAGAGTACTGAATAATTAGGGACTCGAATTTAAATATCATAAATTGAAGTTGGCATCCCCTGACCACTAAGTTGTTACCCAAGTGTTGTGTCTGTCTCATACTTCCAAAAGCATAAATGTATTTCCAAGGCAGAATTGGAACATATTTGAAATACTGAAAGCCATTTCTAATCCACATCTGCTTTGCTGTATGTCACTGTCTTTTTTCCTAGGGAGATTCAGGATATTTATTATGGTACTTTTTTTCAGTTAGAGTTAATTGTACTAGAGACTTAACACACATGAGATTTACTGTTACAACAGTAAGATTTTTACATTTTACAAAATATCCTTCATCCATAAGTGAATGATGGAGCAGGCAAAAATACTCTGGAGAACCCACACTACGTAGGGAATTCTGGCTGCAGAAAAATGCAGTTATATTTGCACTAAATTTTTTTGAAAGCATGTTCCTAAAAATCACACAAACCTTAACACAAGATAATATGGCATTTTCAGATCTACTTTGCAATGGACATGAAGTCAGGATGGTGTAAATGTGTACTTGTGAAATTTCATCGAGGGCATGCAAGGACAGATTTAACACCCTAGAGAATGTAAATCAACTGCCCTGAAGGCTTAAAGCATGTTATACAGTCAGATTAGACCATTCCTTTTCTGCATTTCTATTTATGAGAAGAAGTAATTGTATAAATTACTATGATTTTTAAGAAACTATTTTAATATTAATAATCTTGACTAAGTTCTAAAATATTGATTTGTTTGTTTGCTATTACTTTACCCTTTCTTTTGTAACCAGTTTTCAGACAACATCGAAGACCATGGCCATAGTGTGTTTTGCTTATGACAGCAAGGAACAACCTGCTCAGCTCTCAATGTGTAGGTTTCTGACTCAAAAGTTAAGTAAGTAAATAAATGATTTGATAGTTGGAATAGAGCATATATACCAATTATGTGTGAATATATGTGGGTGTCCACACATAGTTTTTCTTCATAATATATAAATATTTGACTATATGGAAGCTGTGAGCATAAACCCACCTAAACTTTGCTTAGCTGAAGCAGACCAGCACTCCGTATTTCAGAGTTTAGCCACCAGTTCCACCAACTATTTCATATTACCAGAAGACTTGAAATTGGCACTATCTCGTTCCAAGTTCACATTTTCTAACTTCCAAATACAGACTAGCCCAGAGAGATTTATCACTGTATGAGGAAGGCTTATGCAATAAATGTTGAAATTACTGCTGAGAAAGAACCCCAGTATATGCTGGGAAAGAATCCCAGTAAAAACATACCATATTGGCTGAGCGTGGGTGTCAGTCTTATCTGGACCTGGAATTGAGAAAAAAAAAAAGAAAAAGAAAAAAAGAAGAAAAGAATACATAACTTACATATAAAATACCATGCACGCCACTTTGGGGCAAGATTATACATGAGATTGCATAGTTTAAAAAAAAAATAAATCAAAAAGTACTTCTGAGCCATTTGACTGCTAGCATTTTGCAGCAATTCCTACTACTTGATTTAATCAATAATGAAAGAATTAGGTATTATGTATAGTGGCTAGGTAACTGAAATCATCCAATTAGTCAAGTTCATTGCAAGAGAGTGCCCTTTTTACTGACCTGCACTAATCCCAGAAAGAATGCATGCATTATTCATAGTTGTGGTCAGCATCTGAAGCAAACATATACCACAAGCAACTTTGTGCCCCCAGTTCTGCCTCATCTGTGCCCGTTGTACAACAGAAAGCCACCCACTTCAGGGAGATCCAGTATGGATCTGGTTTCATGTTTTTTAAAAAATGGCTTAATGTACTTAATGGCCCTTTTTTCTATAAAAGATCAGTAGAACAGGCAACCTAGAGGGTCTCTACAATGACCTCATCAGGTTGCAATACATAGATAAAACATACAGCTTTAGTTGATAAAGGCCAGTAGTAGTTCTGAGGATCCCAAATGCAAATCTTATTGTTATTTATATTGATATCTTACAGAGTGACATCACTGATAAGAACCAAAAATTACACTGCTTGGAGTACATGCAACCTATTTGTCTTGTGATTGCAGCTAAGGGCATCAGCGGTTGATTTAATTATTTCATTGGGTCCAGCAACTATAAAGCCATCTGCTTACCTCTTGAAATTTATCTTTAGTGTGGTTGCTAAGGGCGTTACGACTTTGAGGCTAATGTAAAAGATACCCTAAGAAACATCAAACTGCAAAGTGAATGGTATATGGTAATGCATATATGAAATAGAACATTTTAAAATATTTATACAAAAGCATTTATTTCCTTTAACAGTAGGGATATAATGTAAAGGTAGGATTTGATTTTAAAGTTTGTTTTAAAGTTGTTACAAACAAGCTTTTGTTTTGTTACAAACAATTTTGATTGTTTCTTCCCACTGAAGCAACACAGTATTTTCAGCCATAGTATGCTCCAAGCTATCACAGTGTCAGTTGATGACAGGGAAAAGTAAATGCTCATCTTGAATAAACAAAGATTTTTTTAAAAGGACTAACTGTTATTCATTTCTGCTCTGTCCTTATTGTCTTTACTGTACCTTGAACTGTGAGCTCTGCAGACACAGATGCCTTCCCTGCACTGTTTACCACCATGCATGTGTAAATTCCTGCATCAGCAAGTTGAACATTTTGGATTTCCAGGTAGTGGATTCCTGTTTTCTCAAACATGTTGAAACGCTCATTTTGCTGCAAATGAATATCACCCTGCAAATATCACGAGATACAATCAGACAGTTGAAGGCTGAATGGGAGCAGGATGCTGGCAGAGCAATCAAAGTGTGTGTTCTTCTAGATTAAATAAAGTGATTGTAATTCACTGAAATGATAGTTTCAAAAAAAAAAAAAAAAAAAAAAAAAAAAAACAAAAAGAAAAGAAAAAAAAAAGGCCTAATCAGTGAAATAAATTTAATAATCACTTGGAAACTCTCACATTACTGACAGAAAAGTGATTGCAGATCTTGTGTATGCCCAAAGGGGGCAGTAGGACTTAAATCTTCAGTGTCGTTTATTAGTCAAATGAATCTTAAGTGTTGATCATTTTTATTTTATTTATGTACATTCTATATGCTCACAGTTTCCCATGTTGATGCAGGTCCGAAGTTGACGGCTCGGGTCTCTTGTTGTGTCATACTCCTTTCTTTTACTATGTTTTAGCAGAAGTCAAACTGAATCATCTGAACCTTTGTTCAGTTGCCTTAGATTTTTTTTTTCTAAATTTGCAAAAAACAATCATGCATGCCAAAATAAAGTCATATCTTTTAGTTTCTAAACTGTTTTGTTTTTTTTTTTTTTCTTTTCAATTCAATTTTGTTTCTTTGCAGATAGCTTCCTAATTTTAATGTACAGGTTAACTTACCCAATATAAATGAAACAGAAAAGGCAGTTCATGATTGAGGAACTGACATAGAACTTGAAAAATGCAGCTGTAATTTTCAAAGCTGTCAGAGACTCCTCTGTGGCCACAGATAAAGCATTAAATCCCTGCAGATCTTCTCTATAAAACAGATATGCTTATGTTCTTATTTCCCACTCTTTCTCTATTTCTCTTATCTAGATAGCAAGGTCTTTGGCTAAGTTCATCTTGTACTTGCTATTTTTATGGCTATTTTGTATTAAGAAGGTATACTATTATCTTTTTTGGATTTATTAAGCGTGAAAATGAGAAAGAATAGGGTTTTCCTTGTTGTACATAAATTCTTGCCATTGTTAATTTCTCATATTGCAGTAGCAAATGCATTTCACCAAGTAACAAAACTTTAGAATAGAAAGCAAACATTAATTTATTGGGAAATCATACCTTAGACCAAGTTACTTGAGGCTGAGGTCGTCCTGTTATTTTACATGAGAATTTGCCTGTTTGGCCTTCACGCACAACAACTCTATTGGGTTTTGTAGCAAACTTTGGTGGACTCTCTCCCCAGATGCTTGGCCTAAGCTCCACAGGTGGAACAGTAAGTCTTCCCCTAAAAAGGTAATTGACATCCTGATTTTAAAGAAGAACAACTAGAAGTTGTTGTTGTTAAAGCACATTTCAGGAAGCATTTTAGAGTAGAAGATTTTCAGCTATACACTTTTTTTGTTGTTTGTTTGTTTTTTTGTCAATGGAAGAAATGCAAATGCTGGTGATAACTGCTCTTGACTCCTCATGCAGCTAAATAGCACAGTGCCACATCCTCATCCAGCAGACACATAACTCATAGGACAGATCCTGGGGATATGAGTTGCTTATAAGAAGAGCTGAATGAAAAACTAAACAAACAAACTAAATGAAAAGAAACACTACATACATTTAGTTTTCCCTCTTTTCTGTTTCTTAATTGTCCCCTAATAGATTATTTGTGCATACTTGTTCAATGTTCACAGTTCTTTATCATATAGTTTGTTTCAACATTCAGTGCAATTTCTGAATATAAATCATCAATTTCTTTTGGCAACATTTTTGACATATCCTGATAAAGCAAACATGGAAATGGCACAGAAACCCGTTGAAATAGCAGTGAATGTCTTTTAAGTGTAAAATCCAGCTCTATTTAAATGGATGGCACATCTGGGAAACCACATGTGGAATGAAACTAGAATGACAAGAGTGACTGCAATCCAAAACCCACAGTTAGGTAGCCATAAAACTTCAAACATCAAACAGTAACACAGCAAGAAAAAGAAATTTGCAATGTCAGGTATGTTAATGTGAAAGAGAACACTCACATTCTTTGCTCTAAAGCCCTGGTACAACAAAGACACACATTAACAGATGGCAATCAGTAATTTTTTCCTTTTTTTTAACCTTCAATTTCAAGCAAACGGAACCACTTTCAAGACCTTCATTTCCAGATGGCCTTTTACCATATGCAAGTAAGATGTCAGTACCTCACAATTTCTACCAGGTGTTACATACTAAAAGAGAGCACGTTGCCAAGGTGCTACCAAGACATGATGGTTGCCAAACAGGCAACTCGAGGTTTCTAAATAAGAAACAAGACCATGATGAAAGGATTTATATGGACAGGAGGATCAGTAAAAGCTTGGGAGAGAAGACTGAAATATGCGAAAATGGGAAACAATCATAGAACTAAATATCAGATAGCTTTTAATGTTGTCCTCCTCAAGCTACCTCTAAGGCATGGTTGAAAGAAGGCTCTTCTGTGTACCTGAGTAAATCATTGCAGATCTCTTAATCAACCTGGCACCAGGCTACACCAAACCAGAATATGTCTTTCTTCCAGGCTACTATGTAATATTTAAATTATATATGAGAGAATGCTGGTTTCAGTTGGTTTTCTTTCTTTCTAACCATTCTAAAAGCAGTATTTTTTCTGATTTTTAAAAGATGCCTGTCAGGTTATGGAAGATGCAGGGAAGGCTTCTGGAATATCAGAGAGCAAATACAGGAGAGTGCAAAACTGCAGCACAGATACCAGCAGGAGGTTCTGTTTTCAGCCATAAGAATTCCTGTCAGTATGAAGGAGCAGTAGTTGTATCAAGCTACTTATGCCTTCCTGGTAGCCTCAAACATTTTACTGACAGAGCAGTTCCCATAGTATCTATTCTGCTTGGGTTAAATGGAGGGTTGGACTTAACGCACTTGACTTCACAATTATCTGTTTGTTTTCAGATTGTTCCTGTAGTTGACACTCAGCTCTAAAGGAGCTAAGAACTTTGAACTGATGAAGCTAACCTTGTCTTTCCTCTGTGAGCACAGACATTCCTGCTATTCTCATCTTGCTAATGTGAGCAAATATGCCAACCAATTACTCTATTCCAACGTCATGATGTGCAAAATTGAGTCATTAACTATCAGGCTTTTCTTTCCTCCATTTCCCTCATTCTTGAACAGGCAAAAAGCATTGGGGATACATTTCCAGTGAGGAACTGCTGAGATCTAGACAAGAATCCAACCCTCAGTCTGGCTCTCAGGCTGAATCAAAGCTAAGGACAAAATGCAGGAAGAACTTGAAAGAAAAAGTCCATATCCTTTAGAAAGAGTAATTTTACTTGTTTACCCACCAAAATACATTCATGCATCTGTTAAACAATATCAAAGCCCTTGGACTTCTTACCCAGGGGTTTTGGCACTGGACGGTAGGCTGTATTTCTTCAAGGAGTTTCCTGTGAGCACAAGACAGGAAAATAGGAAGTAAGAATTTTTGACAAGACCATTAGGAATTACAGATACTAGACTATGTAAAGCATGTATTTCTCCAGGTTTCAAAAATGAAGGAGGAATGCAGCACCTGCAGTATGAGGTTACGTGATCTAAAGCCTGAAGTTAGGCTCTCCAATTTCAAGAACAGGTTTTAGCAGAGTTACCATCTAGCCTTTGACCTCAGTGGCAACTACACTGCTGACTGTTCATGCAAAAATATTTTTGAATGAATAACAATGTCTAATTTCTACAGCGCTAATAATAATTAGATAGCAAATATATATATATATTAGACTCTGAAGGAGGTCTTGCTTTGCTTGCCTGTTTTTGTTATTTTGGTTGTTGCTCTGATGAATATCTTTTCAAAAAGACCATTCTTTTTGAAGCTCTGAAGTTCATCCTACTTACTGGCGTTAGCAACAGGGATATGTGTATATGAAATCATGTAAGCTCAGCGCCATCTACTGCACACAGCATTCCTGGCAGATCTGGTGCAGAAAAAATGGATAGTGGCCTGAGATAGATCCAAAGTGGCAGCTTGAAGCAAACAGCTCTGATGGCTGTGAAGAAAGAAATTATGCTAGCACTTCCTAAGGATTTACACTGACTTTCAGATAGAGCGGTAGGATAGAAAAACTAGAAAGTGTCACTCATATTTTCAGGTAACAGTCAGCCCAATGTAGAATTCTTTGCTGAAAACAAAAAAAACTCTGTGCCTTGCCATCCTGATGTGTAGAGGGGTTATAGATCCCTTTATGAGGAGATAAAGACCACTTTAATTCTTAAATTCTGTTAAATTCAGTCATTGGGTGCTACCATGGAATTGTTTTTGAACAGCACCAAAGCCCATGTCAGAACACCTGACATAAAAACATGTTTAAAAAAACCCCACCTCCACAGAAGTTGTTTCTCAGATAGCTTTAAACTAGGGAATAAAATGATTTTACACATTTTTTTTTTTAAGCAGAAGGCAATATATATCGTGTCAGACATATGCATGATTCAGTATGTACTCCAAAGATGTGTGTAAGAGATTTTTTATTCAGAATACACCAAGTGCTGATTGTTTCAGGCCAGCTGTCAATTTTTGCTGTGCTTCAGGAATTCAATGCAAAGTTGTGACCTGAGATGCTTAGATGTTTAGCAGATTTCCAGGAGGACTGAAACAGCTAAGAGAAAAGAAGCACAGTTGATTTCCATTATTCCTTGGCTTTTTGTCACTCTTTACATTTTAAATATGGCAGTTTGCAACTATTTAATATGCAGATGTTCTCTTAAAAATTCCTGGGCTTGATCTTAGCTGTCTCCATGTAACATTAAATATGCAATTGCAACCAGGCATTCAACTTAGCAAAGGGAAGCACACATGCAGAACGCCAGGAGCGTATTGCCTCAGTGTGCCTGTTTGATATGCTGTGAAGCTCCAAGATCCCCATTGCTCTTATTGCCCAAGAGAAAATGTTAACTTTGCAGGCTAAGATGACTCCCCTGCCATGTTAACTTGAGCAATCAACCAAAAGTATGGATAACCTCCAAAAGAGATCCAAAACAGTATTGGATCATTGTAAAGCCTGAGTAACTATCACAGAATCACAAAGCTGTAGTGTCTCTTGTAGGGGCTGGAAGGGACCTCCAGAGATCATCGAGTCCAACCTCCCTGCAAAGCAGACCTGAATTGTCCATAAACAAAGCCAGGAAGGAAATAGTACTCAACAGTTAAGATAACAAGTAGTTCAGATGTAGGAGTAGAAAGGCTGTCAATACCACTACAATACTTGGACTAGGAAAGGAGGAACAACAGAAAGAATGTAACCTGGAGTAAGAAAAATTGTTCAGGCCTTGCACTTCAGAAGCTGAACATGTAAACTAAGCAGTCCTCCTCTTGTAGAGGAAAAATGAAGCCTGGTAGAAGTTCTCTGTTTCTTTTAGGAAAGCCTCTGAAACAACTTTCAGGCTGCCTCAAAATGGTGGCCAAACTTCCAAAGGAAGATGTCCTTTACAGATATTAAATTATTTCCAATATTCTGTTAGGATAAAAATTCTGTTTTAACAATATCAACAACAACAACAACAACAGACAAAAACAAAAACAAAACCAACCTAAAAACTCACATTCTGTTAGCAAATATTTTTTTCAGGCAATTTGTAATTTGCTCACAGCTTTGTAAATGTGAATATCTGTGGCAAAAGCAAGTGCTTTCATCTGCTTCATTTGCGTCTCTAATAGGCAGCACTGTGTCAAATGTTAAATCTTAATTTGTAGAACTGGACTTCAACAAAGAGTACAGAAAAATAAAAAATATGTAAATGTCATTCTTAGTAACCATGTGTTTCCTCACTGGAATGCATATTAACATTTAGCCATATAATATGCTATAGTACATAATCATATCACAGATCCTAAAGGTTTCATCAATTTAATTGAAGTCTTTGCATAATTTTTCGAAATATTAGATTGGATTTAAATGAGAATTATGTGAATGACCTGAATGAATATCCCATTCATAGTTAATTGATCGTAAGGTTTGGGGGAAAGAAGGCATTAAACCTAGCATCCAGAAATGGAAATATTACAATATAGATGCCCCACTCCCTGAACCCTTGTTAGACTTACAGCTATGAAAAAGGGATTTCTCCTGTACCAGAGAAGAGTGCTACTCTTGCAACAGTGAGAAAACATGTATGTACTGTTATCTTAACTGGATGGGTGTTTTAACATAACCTATTCATTTAATTAAACTCTATTATTATCACAGTGGCAGTTTAAGTATTGTCTTACCTTCCACAGTCAATTCCACAGTCACTTGACGAACCCCACCATCATTTGCAGCCTCACAGGTGTATTTACCACTATCACCTTCCTGCACACCTTTGATTACCAAGCTGAATATCCCCCGAATGCTGTGGTCCATAACATAATGGTCTCCTTCTGGGAGAGGGTGTCCATTTCTGTACCACGTGATCTGTGGCTCAGGGTAGCCTCTGACCTGGAACAATGTGAGAAAGAGTGGAGAATGAAGGCAAACAGATGATGGTATTAGGAAGAAATGTTGGACGTTTAGCAATACAGTGGAAAGTTCTTGACACAGGAGCTGTTTAACACATGCTTCTCACAAGCCAAATGGCAGAACATAATGAAATGAAGAAACTTTTGGCTAAGTCAAACTGCTAAAATCATAAGACGAGAGAAGCAGATAGATACCTATGCAAAAGTTTCCCACTAGAATGGTTTGCCTACGGAAGCACAGAAACGGTGCTTATGAAAAATCCTGATGCGTGGGTTTTCATTGTTCAGAGATTCAAAAGGCAGAAGTACTATTATATATCTCTAAGTATTCAAGTCTGCAAGGTATCTATGCCAAACATTTTTAGCATGGCTGCTAAGGATTAGGCTTATACTGTAAATCTGCATGGAGCTATCTAGTTTTCATACATGCTGAGATGTAGTGGCTCCAGCCAGTTTACAGGCAAGAGGTACAAGTACATGCCACCTTCTGTCTTGAAAAAGCAGAAGCTGTCTTTAAAAACAGAAGACAAGGGGTTGCCACTTGAGATAGTGTCATTAAGGGAATTCTCATGTGATGGTGGCAAGTGAACAATAAAGACCTAGATATGTTCACAAAAACATACTGGTATGCTTAAGGAGCTTTGTGGTCTACTGGTCGCCCAAAGAACAGATTTCAAGAAAATAAAGCAGCCCTATGCTCATTACACAGCAACCACATTAATATATCCTTGCCTGCTAAGGCATTAGTGATACCTTCAGATTTGCAGACAGATTCTGAGTAACTGAGAACCAAGTTATTGATTTCAGTTAGGCTGTTGAAACCTGCCTGCTGAGAATCTGTCTTTTTCAGAAAAGGATGGAAAAACCAGACATATACCAATTTCCAACAGTGAATTATCTCCTCAGGCAAAGTTTCTTCCTCTGCTTTATGAGATGTGCCATCCACTTTGAAGGTTGGTTTAGTATGTGTTAACTGTTAGCACACTTCCCCTGTTGTCATAACAACCTCTGATTACAACCTCTGAAGTTTTCCCCACTTCTTTCCTATTCCCCCACTCTGATATGATAGCATGCCATCTTCTGACTCTTTGATCCTTTGCCTAAATGCCATGAAAAATAAATAACTGAGTGGATCAAGATGAACTCGGGTGAGCAATCATGTCTGAGTTTGCTCACTAGGCAAGTGGCAATACTGCATATTGAACCATATTTTAAAACCTTGGCAATTGAACAGGAAGTCCCTTCAAATTCCAGGTGGGCAAAATACTGATTATCTTGATTTGAAGATGACTTGATTGTGGCTTGTCCAAATTCCTCCTTGAAGACTCCTCTCACCTTCAAATCACCAATTCAGCTCAGCTTTCCTCAGACTACATAGTACTTATTCTCCAGATCACAATTCTTAGCCAAACAGACTCACCCATCCTTAGGTTCTCCTCTTTCAAAACCTTTCAGTTCCACCTTACTACGTCTGGGCTTCTCATCTGTCTGAGCTTAAGCTACAGCTATCAGAAATTTGTCTCTTTCCTTTAATTCCTTACATATCAATTCAGAAAAATTAATGTTGCCAGTGATGTTGTGGCCACTTCTTCCTGACATTTCTTAATACACGGAGAGGGAAGATTAATGAATCTGCTCAATAAATTTTCAATTCTGGTACAAACTTCCTCAGTTCTCTCCAAGAAACAATTATTTTTACCTCAGCAAGAGCCATGTTCTATGCTGAATGCATTGTGGATCCCTGCGCAGTGGGATCAATCACTGTTTACAAACTACCCTAGCAGCTTGAAAAGCTCTTTTGGCCATGTCTTTTTTTGCTTTCTGAAAAACAGCAGTTCCTACTCAGCCATGTCCCCTACCACTACTCCAGAATTGGTTTAGTGCTTAATGAGAGGGCAGGCTCTCAGGAATGGATGTCTTTCTTAGTATGCCTAATTTTCACAAAAAGAAGCTAGTGGAACTTCAGGGTTTTTTTGTTTGTTTTTGGTGGTGTAGTTCTTGAGAGTTGATGATATGTTCACTGGTAAAGAATGTGATTCGTACCACAAAACCACTTCTTATCGTAGTATTGTCAATGCCCTTCTGCCTATCTTCTCATTTTGGGTTAAGTGACTTATCCAAAAACAAAGAATGTCTTAGGAGGGAGTTTATACCTGTCATTTATGCTTTAGAAAATATCAAATTTTCAATCATTCTTTGTGGTGTTTTTTGAAATGTATCATTCCATTAAGCTTCAAACAAGCCTTCGAATACTTCCAAGCGAACTACTGGGGTTGCAGCAGTAGCAATCATCTTACTTTTATTTTCCTTATTCTTTTGTCGTATTCTTAATTCCTTCTTGGACCACATGAAGCCATTCTTATTCGGCCCCTCAAATTCAGGTAGACAATTATACATGCTTTTCCAGTATTAAATAGCTAAGCACACATTAAGTATTTTTCCATTTCTTCCATGTGTGTCTGTTTCATACTTGTTATACCTGTATTATTGTGTTTATCTGCAACTCTACACTGAGGAAATGGCATCCAGAAAAATTGAGACACAGGCAATCAGCACGCCATTTCTTTTCAGAACGTTGCATCATTCCATTCCCAATCTTGGTTGATTTTGTTTTGTTTGTTTCATTTTTGTCAGAATTGACATAAGGGGCAAGTAGGAGTTTTGTGAATTGCTCTGTTGCAAGAATTTATTTCAGGTTTTGGTTTGGAATGTGTTTCAAACTGAGCCAGCCCTCTCTGAAATACATACTCTTGCCATAAAAATGTCAGGGATCCTTAAACCTACCACTGGGTACTAGGTTTTGATTCTAATGGATCAGTTCCAGAACTGCAGCAGGTTTTATATTCCTCCCCAGCCTTTCCAGAACTCACTAAAAACATCTGCCTTGAATAAATCCACAGTGAAGAGAAATTTATCTGCTTATTTAATGCCCAGCAGCAGAAGGCTATAACCTTTATTTACAGCATGGTGTGTCTGAGCATTGCCAGTCCCATTGAGGCTGTGGCTTTTCTTTACCTGCTCAACAACACCGACAAGTGGAAAATTGACTGCAAGGAGTATATACACTGTGAGGTCTGAGTTTTTGTTAGAACTCATCAATCCTTCACCACAGTCTTGGAGAAGTGGACTAGATAAGTCAAGGTAAAACAAATCTCCTGCTTCACACATCAACATGGTAAGTGAACAGAGCTGAGAAAGAAGCTGTTGCCTGTAAAACTTCGAGAGTTAAGATTCAGCTCTGCAGCAAGGTTTGGGGAAATGCTAATGAAAAGGAATGATGTTCCCAAAGAAAAGAAACAAGGAGAAGTTGTCCAACAAGTCTACTGAAGCTATTCACTAAAGGACAATTTTATTAAAAAATCTGCTGAAAACTAGTCACTGTTGTCACAAACCTAAAGGCATTCAGTGACATCTAAGGCCAAATATATTCAGAAACCCTTTTAAATCAAAGAATCATAGAATTGACTGAGTTGAAGGGACCTGCAAAGGTCATCTGGTCCAACTCCCCTGCAAAGAATATGGACACCTACAGCTTGATCAGGTGCTCAGAGCCCCATCCAGCCTGACCTTGGACATCCCCAAGAACAGGGTGTCCACCACTTCTTTGGTCAACCTTTGCCAGTGCCTCATCACCCTTACTGCAAAAAATTCTTCCTTCCCCTTCTTTCTTGTAGCCTCCTTTAAAATACTGGAAGTTCTCCATCAGATCTTCCTGGAGTCCCTCTTCTCCAGGCTGAACAGCCCCAGCACATTCAGCCTGCCCTCATAGGGGAGGTGTTTCCCTGTCTGTTCCAAAGTAAAGGAAAGCTTTTTCTAAAACTTGGCCTGCATCTATGCTCCATAAAACAGCTGCTTATATATCAATTCCAAAAGGCATAGGTTTGCCTATTTAACTGTAGCAGCTTTGGGTAATCTGATGAGCTCTTTTGGATCATGCTTTTAACTCCCATTCAGATCCTACTTTGTGATAACTGTCACTGCTTTCAGTGAGATTAACAATGAATGCAATCCCAGAATCTCCAAAAAGAATCAGGCACAAATAGCAAAAATCCAAAGCACAAGCAGCTGTGAACTATTGATGGGCTGCATAACATTGTTGTTACTCCCTTTGACAATAGCACCTTAAGATTCTTGGAAATGTTGGCAAACTGTACATGGCATATTCAAGTATATCATTCATTACACTGGCTGAAGCATTCCATTCTTGATGTTAAGGGCTTGATAAATGTCACTTGTTTCTACTCAAGGTTACAGCAACACACAAACAAAAAGACCAGAAAGAAATTGCCCCTAATTACATCATGTATAGACAAGCACATCAAAAGCTGTACCAAGAAAAACTGGCAGTGATACAACTGTCATGAAATTGCTATTCAAAATAACTCCCCTCATAAAGATGACTTCATATGCTGCAATATGAATTCCACTAACCACTAAAAGTCTTCTCAGAAGGCCATTGTTCCCTCATGAAATCAGAATTTTAAAACATCCAGAATCTGTCAGCGCACAGTGTTCAGTACTGCTGCTTTCTCTATAGCCTGCCTTTGCTCTTTACTTCCACAAAATTCAGAATTAAAATCACAGTAAGTAAACTATTAAATCACTGAATAAGAAGATTGGTTGTATTTGGGTGGTTTCAGTTCATCTAAAGAACGACTGATTTTGAATTTATCTTTGAAAGACACAAATGTGCTTTTTTCCACTGTCATCACTGTGAGTCCATACAGCAGTTTGAAAAACATCTATCAGGAATGGGGGGTATGAAGTTGACTCTGCCTTGAGGAAAAATGAATTAATTGAACACTAGTGAGAAACAGGGCTGAAAGAAGCCATGGCTATAATGTCATGTATATTAAATTCTAATTGAATTCACAACAAATGGTTGAAGTGTAATCAAGTTAGGCTAAATTCCTTCTTTCTGTGTTTATATTGGTATCAACTTGGACACGTCATTTTTACCATGTTTTATCTCAGTTCATCTGGCTTTTTGGATGTTTCTACTGATCAATTCATTCCTCCTACATGAAAAAAAAAAAAGATTTCCACAAACAAGTTTGGCCAAAGGACACTTAGAGAAAATGCCCAGTGGGTTGGTAGATGATGTTCACTCTGATGGGAGTGAACTTCTTTAGAGGAACAGAAGTTTTCTTGCTTATTTGGCTGCCTTATCTTTTCTTAACATTAAAGAATGAAACAGTGAAGTAACTTTTCGAGAAGGGTTTGCAGTCTATCCTCTGTCCCATACCTGCCTTCAAATGTAAACCATTTTTTTTTCCTAGAAATTACAGCTCAAGGAAAGACCCACCAAGATCAGAACTTACTAAGAAATAAAAGAAGATTGCCTCACTTATGCTTGCCTCCAGTTACAATTGACCTTTTCCAAAGAATGTGCTTTGGAGAGATCATTAGACGTCACACCAGGAGGAGACTTGAATGAGATGCAGAAAACCATTTAGAATATCTGACCAACTTTGGCCTTTATTCTGCAGCCTGCAAACAAAAGCTTGACACAGAAAAGAAGGCCTGGCAAACAGCCATTACAAGCTGGGAGTAAAGCTCTTGTACCTTTGCAAAACTTAAATCCATCATACTGTATCAAGAAAACAGGAGAAGAAATGTGATTAAGCAGCATGACAAATTCTGTAAAAGTAATTATATTCAAGTGTAAATAAGGGAATAAACTATTTGTAGCACTGACACTTGAAATATGATACGGACTGTATTACATACCTGATACCATCTGCTAATGTTTAGGTATCAAAAAGGGAAAATTATTCCCTTTATTGCAAGTTACGCAGTAGCTGGTCTCGTCTAAAAGTCATACAGTTAAAGCCAATCCAGGGCCCTCCTGCAGCCCCCAAGGGATTCAGTCTAAATAGCAACAGTCTTTCTGTGGATGTGGCTTATCCCACAAAAGACTCATCCTAAATCCTCCCCAAAAAGAAGTGTGTTTCCCAGAGTCATTAGGCTCTAGCTAGTGTCCTCTACCTTCAGCAAGAGCCAAATATTTCTGGACCTTGATCAAAAGACTTGTGAACTGAATTGAGACTTGAGAGCAGAGGATGCTACAGTAGTAAATGCTCTGTCCAGCTTGCTCTGCAACAAGAAAAAAAGCTATTTCTTGTATAAGTTGTATGAGTTTACACTCACGTGAAATATTAAGTCAATCCTAGGAGAAAAGTACTACAAACCAGTGGAGGTTGCAGTGAACGTGACCCATACAAGGTGACATATTTTTGTTTTTATTTTGGTTAGCACAGGTGAAAAATATGGTTCTGGCCAGCGTAGCTTTTTTGCAGGTCAGATAGAAGTACTACTGCCAGGTTCTAACTGCAGTTTGCTTTAACAAATGAGCAGCAGATTTTCTTGATGAAGAAAAGTGGATATGATACACTGTCAAGTTCTTTCTGAGAGATTAAACACACACAAACTCTATCTGAAGATAGTTTATCCATTAAAAAAAGAATTTTGTTCTAAAACAGAAAACCTGCCTGGCAAGATTAAATATGAAAATACTGAATATTTGGAATATAGTAAGATATTTGTTTTGTATGAAAGATTATAGCTATCTCTTATCTTCTCAAATGAGCAGTCTAAAATCTACAATTGCCTCATTGAAAGCAAAACTGGAATACATCACTAAGACTAAACATAGCTCACTTCAAAGCACTATCCGTAGAACCCATAAGAAACAATAATTCTCTTTCTGTAAACGTTGTGTATGTTTTTTTCAAGTGCTGAACTCTGGTACGCTACATCTGGTGTTTAGTTTTCTCATTCTATATGCATACAGCCCTCATAAATTAGTCCTTTGGCCATAATCTTTACTGAAACACTACTCTGAAGACATCAGTCTTCAAAACTGGTGTGTGCAATTCTCTGGTTCTTCTCCCAGATGGTGTGAAGCAAGGAGAGAAAAATGGCAATGTGAACATTCAAACAAACTGTTGTCTTATCCTGGTACTATGACTAGTAAAAAGAATCAAAAATAGAAAGAATAAAACATCTCATAAGTGCCATCAAATCTGACAACTCATTCTCCTGGCACCTATCCCTAGCACTCATTGCATTCTGGCTTTAGGCAATATCAGACCATGCATAATTACATTAAATTCCTTTCTTGAACTTCAAACCATATGCATTTTACTTGATTCCAATTCATGGCCATGAAAAGAAAACCTCCGCACAACTGGTCTCCTTGATATTGCTAATGTTATCTTTGTGAGTAAGGGAAAACTCATTCTATCAGCCTTGAGTGAAAAGATAATATACTACTGGAGCATCCAAAAGACTGCAAGCTTTGCCATTATCCCTTTTGCCCTGATGAGAGATCAGGAGATACTATCTGAGGAAGGTAAGAAGGCCCAGAAGTAAAAAGAGATTTAGTAACTCTTTTCCTACTTATTTAAAAGCTGTTCCTTTAAAATCATTGTTTCAGCAACATAATGGTTAGTGTGCCATATCACACTTACTTCTACATAATCCTAGAAAAAGTTGTGGATACTAGGTAGTGTGTAGCTTTAATGTTTTATTGACTTAAAACATTGACTTAAAAAGTCCTGAATGCTTCTGGCTCCTTTTAACTGCTGTACCAACTCCTTCTAGAAGTCTACTAAAACCTCCACAATATCATAGATCTAAATGTACAGTGTTCTGATTATGAACACTGCATCTAACCTGCAGGTCACAGAATTCAGGTAAGACAGAAGCTAGGGGAGAGTAAAGAGTTCAGGGATTCTTTCTCAATTTTTGTGTGAGAGACCCTTCCTTAAAATTCCATTTTACTATCTGGCAATCTGCAAGGATTTCTGCAGCACCTTGGCAAAGGGTACATTCATCCCTTCTAGAAAGCATGTCATGATTTGATCATGTAGAAGAGTAACTTTCTGCCATGCTTCTGTGCTTATTCCATCCCTGCCACCAATACTGACCATCTAGAACTCTGTAGGAAAATGCTTGACTTGCACAAAATTTTTTGATGAAAACTTTTGATTAATTTTTGTTGAAATCAGGTCTTGCTTCATTAGACCTGTAATGCTGTATTTGGATTGATGTAGAGGCTAGAAGCATGCTTTCAGTTCAGATCATAAACCAATGTTGACGTTACAAACATACTTATACAATTAGGGGAAACACTTCTATCCAGGTCTAGGGAACTACTGGCACACCCCTCAATTTCTAATTGCCTAAATAAGAATGAAGACCCACAAAGAAGATCCATCTTAAAACAGAATTTGTTATTTTCACCACCTTGACCTGATTATTCAAGAAAGTTGTTCAGGATAAGATCTTTCTTTCCAGGGGTAATAGATAATAAAAGTTGAACTAAGTATGTATTATTTTACTGTTTTGTATCCATCAGTGCCAAGTGGCATTCGTGTTTTATAGTCTAGGCAGAATGAAATTCTTTTGTAGATATCTCCCCACCAATTTTCCTTTTGACTATCTTCAGTAGTTCTAAATTATCTGCAATCTTTGTCATCTCACCATTTTCGCAGATTACAAAGGCGTTGAACACCACACATCAGCACAGATCTTCGGGGGAATCAGCATTCATGGTACTTCCGTCGGGGAAGAATTTATGAGCTATCCATAGGAGACATGGTCTGCTAACTGAAATGCAGACAGCAGCTGCAGATAATATTGCCTTCAGTCTTCTACATTTAACCATTTTTGTTTTGTGTAATTCAGTATGGTGAGTTCCCAGAGGTGCATGAAGTACTCAAGGTGCTCAACCACCAGTGTATGGCTGTTTGATTAAGACATTGCCTTCTCAGGTAACATAACAAGTCCATCTGTGCTGATTTTTCTCTGAAAAACTCCAAGAGGAATTTCAGAGCTGCACTGGTGTGAAACTGCTTTGAGTTTATTTAATTCCCAAGTTTGGACATCAGTCCCGGTACATAAACATATGCATAAGCCTTACTTACATCTTTTGGAATTAACCACATGCATAGGTGCTTTTCTGAAATTAGCTTTTAATTCATTTTAAAAATGAGTTTAATGTTACTGAGTTTAAAGTAACAGTTTCAAAGGACTCTTTATGCAGCCCCCAAATAACCCAAAATATTACTGTGATGAAGTAGGGAACGCTATGAAGGTAGCCTCTACACTTTTTACTAAGTAGACTTAAGTGGAACCCATTCAGTCTAAAAGATGACACTTGTTCTATATACATGCATCTATTATATCAATTTAGTGGACTTGAGACTGTAAACCTCTGTTACACGAGTAGGGGGCATTTTAACTCAGGTGTTGCAATTCCAGACTGACTGTGCTATACTGATGAAGCTTTAATAAACCATTCTGCCATAAGCAACACCTGCCTTTCTACTTCCCCATGTTGTAGCCAGCCAGTCAGCCATGACCTATAGCTATTAAAAGCATGAAGAGAATTTTATGCAAAAATTCAGACAAAGATTGCTTAGACGGAGTGCATGCACTGGGAAGTCCTCTGACACAAACAGTATGAAATTTTACTCTGCCATATGCAAAAGATGCAAGTCTCCACTTTGAAGGAAAACTGCAAATATTAAGCTGTTTTATCTCCCTGATCATAGAATCCAGCTACTTCAAGCCACAGCTTGTGTGTAACATCATCTGGTCAAAAAACTCAGGTCATATCACACACAAAAACAAAACAAAACAAAAAACAGAAAAAATAAACAGCGTTAATTATTTGCACAGAGCAATCATCCACTCTTGACAATAATATTTGAGTTTTGACGTGGCAGCCATTTTGTTTTGAAGCAAGAAGCAGAGAACAAGCCTTTCTCAAGGCAACATTCTTCATTCTCTGTAATAACATATGCAAAACTATTGTTTCCATTGATAATTATTTCTGAAAGATTGTTATTTTTTCTTACCAATATGATGTTTCAATCTTAATGTGATGTGAACTGATTCTATGCGTTGTGAAATAGAGGCAGCCTAGCCCTCTCGTGGGAGCTATGCCACTGACCAAGACAGCCAGTGTTATCTTCCTACTTTCCTAGCTTGAAGATGGTCTTCCCCAGTGAGCAATGTCAATACATGATGCAATCCGCAAGCGTTAAATCTATATAAATTTACATGAGCATACATGTGTGATCTACTGTGGAAAATTAATAAGAAGAAACAAAAAGAAAAAGGTGCTCACTGTACTCAAAACACCCTGCTGCAACATGCTTGGAGCTCTGAGGTTTGTAACTAACGGCAGTAATCCACATCTGTAGTGTGCTGTGCTAGCTAAAAGTTTTGCTTCTGAATAAACTTGTCCCTACGATATCAATTTCCAGCCATGAAAGATTTATTTCTTGCCATTTAGCAGCATGCCAGTGGCCACAGGAAATGCTAAAACTGGGCTTTGTTGCTGAGTTGACTGCACAGTTGCTTGTTCATTTAAAATCTGTTTGCTGATAGCGATGAATGCTGCTGGCAACGGCAGTGGTTTGAAGAGGCTGTAAATATTCTCCTCAGTTATACATATGGCTTCATTGTTAATACTACTTTGCAAAGTTGACAACCAGATTGGGCATGAAATGTCATTTGTTTTACACTTCATTAAAAAGTAGAACGGATGCGATGACAAATTGATATAAAATGCAAGGTTGGATTGTTAAGATCTGAATACTTTAGACAACCTAGACATCTAGCCTCTATCATAACCAACTACAAAACCTAACCTTTCCAAGTGTAGCATATGCATGTCTTAATCACAGTTTAGCAGAGATAACTCATGCAGCACAACATACAAGCTAAAGTGTATATAATAATAGTCAATGGTTGAGGTTCAACTGTGTAAGAGGGAAAACCTTCAAAATACTAAAAGAAATACCAAACCTAAACTGAAGTGGCTATGAATTTCTAGCTCAACTGTTCAGAATAAATAATTATAGACCTGCTGAGTTCAAGAGAAATTTTGTGGGCCTCTCCTTTTTAATGTTTTCTCTCAAAACTAAAATTTCTGTGATCTTGGTAAGAGACACACGCGCACTCAAAAAATAGCTGTATTTGTTTAAGTTGTGAAAAAAGTGCTTACTCTGCGTATGCTTTCAATAGAGCCCCACTTAACCGCAGTCGCTGGCATTCCTGTTGAGATTTGAACAAATCCATCATAATGCTTTCCATTAAACCTGTGTGTAGTAGTCCACAGAGTAGACAAATCCTTGTCTACAATTCTGTCCACTAGCATACTATAACATGAAAACAACCTAGTTTTTGTGTCAAGGCAATGAGGACCTAATTCTGCTATTCTGATTTCATTAAGTGATGCTCTTAATCCAAATACAGTCACCTAGATGTTGGTGGTATGTGCACTTAATTAGAAATCTTATGTAGCTTCTTGGTTTGGAAAAGAAAGTTATCTCCAAGAAGAACAGGATCACATCTAAGGGATTGGGTGGGCACTGAACTTCTGAAACACACAGTTCAGTTTTGAATCCAGGCATGTACTTCTGTGTAATCTATAAACAAGTAAATCTCACTGTGCCTCAGTACTCCATACACATCACAGAGAGCAGCACTATTTTCTCTGCTGTTTTAAGCTATGGAGAGAAGAGCCCAGCTCTAAACTGGCCTATGTATCTGTTACTCTCAGCAATGCTATAGTAAGTTTCTAGTTGAATTAGGCTGCTTAAGTGGTACCATGAATTAAGAAAAGATAATTATCATTTAGTAGTTTAATTTGTATTCCCAAGATTTTACCATACTACTTCTTCCAGAGCACTGGCTTTTAACATCATTTTGTTATGAAATATTGAATTGTCTACCTACAGTGTCAAACTGCTGAGGTATTCTTTTACCAAAGAACACTAACCTTGTATAAGCAGAAGAATGAAGCTGAAGTCCAGAATGTTCCCAGAAATGGAAATTCTTCATTCATTGTTTGATGAGTATGGGAACATCACATAAAGTGGTTAGATTTCAGATAAAAGATGCCAGATAAAACTAAGAGGAGGAGGCTTTTGTAATTTTTTTTTAAAATTATTTTTACAAAATAGAATGCATCACACTAATACTCTAAGGCCCTGCAAAAACAAAGCAAATACTACATTCACCGTAACAATAGGGTTACTTTTGTATTATGAAGCACATGGAAATAATGGCAGCCTCTTAAGCCACACAGCTACAATCTGAGATTTTACTGCACAGCTAGAGGCAAATTACCACGGTAAACTATTAATCATGAATAAAGAAAGAGGAGAGCTAGATGAATTCTGTCACCAACAGTCAAGTGACTGCAAGAACTAATTAATTTGTTATTCTTTATGTCCTTTTTTCTTTGGGCCATATGTGCTAATTGTTGTCATCCTCAGAAGAAAAGTTACTGTGTATGCTACATGTGGGCATACAATGCAGCTTCTAATTGGCAGTTTACTAATCTCAGTTGTTCTGCTTGTAGTGAATAATATATTCCATCGAGTAACATCTGCTGAAGTACTGTGAAAAGGTGCAGAAAGGCAAGGCAAACTCAGAAATACTGATAAAAATGTAGTTTTTCATTTTACCTCATTCTACACATGAATTATAAAGATCTCTATAAAGCAGTAAAGACATACAGAGCTGACTTGGAATTTGTAGCAGCTTTAAGCAAAGTATTTTCAGAAGACAAGGATTACTTTGTTCTGTCTGCCCGCAAGTTTACAGTAACACACTGATTTACAGAAACTAAGGCTATTATCATCACCAGAAAGCCTAACAAGAGATGCTTTTAATGTTGTTGTTGGTTGTTTTGTTTTTTTTTTTTTTCTGTAAATGGAACATTTCCAGGTGTTCAGACTCATGCAGAATCATGAATAGTGCTATAAGCTCTGTGAAGAAGAAAAGTGTAAGAACTTAGATCACTTCTAGAGAATCACTACAACGCATTCTCAGTGTGAGAAGGTTAGCCCAGATGTCAGATCTCTCATTTATCAGTCAAGAAGAATGACCATCTCTGACCTCCTGCTCTGCCTAAGTTGTAGCAGGCCTTCAGCACGTCGCTTGGAGGTAGATTCACTGCAGATTGGAGGCCTGGATTCCAGGATTATCTCTAATACCACATTCAGTACATAAATGCAGAAGCAGTCTTTGGAAAATTGGTCATTGTGATAGCTAGTCATATTCCTGCCTGTATCATAAAGAATTAAAGAACCTTCCATCCTATGTAATCAAATGATTTAGCTGTTACTGGCAGGCAATAACTTGCCTATCAAGTTTCCTAAAATAAATTCAACCTACGTGGACAGTCAGTTCAAAGCCCTTATACTGGTCATCTGTTCATGAATGTACACAATTCACAGATCTTATTTGGTTCAGCATGCACTTAGATGCTAGGAAGTCCAGATGTTACATGTAAAAATGCATGCTGTCTGGTTTTGCCCTGTAGGTTTCCAAACTTCAAACTGCATCCATGAGTGAACGGAGCCAAATAACATGTCAAAAGCAGAATATTTTTTTTTAACTTTGGAGTCTAGAGCTAGAGTGAGTATGGCCTCAAAAAAACAGCAATGAGTAATGACATGCTTTGATTATAAACCTTCGCCACATGTGGCCCTCTGCAGAGGTTTGGAATATATCGCGCTTGCTGTCTATTAATGACTATTTTATTTTCCTATATAGGAAAAGAAGAATTTTATTTAAAAAGTGTGATTGATTCCAGCACAGGTGACAGGATCATTGTCAGTCTCCCCGTTGCTTCTTGCTTCTCTCTGCCTGATCTCGGCGAATTTGCTCAAGCACCATGCTTCACAGGGTACCCATGTAACCAGCAGCAGCAAAAGCCACTCAGAACTTGTCAAGTTCACACATATTATTGAACTTAACTGAGATTTGGACAGACACAGATCCAGTGTTGCAGCAGGATAGTAGAAGGAAAATCAGAAAGCACATTACATAAGGAAAGGATTTGACGTGAACCTGGCTTGCTTTAAAATTTACTATCCTGCTCCCTTATTTGAAGGTGGATAGAATGGGAAGAGCAGGATAATTATTACTCAGTGGGTATCAACCTCTGTTCCAAAAAGCCCCAACATCTACATAAACTCTGAACTGCATCTGTCAGTAAATGGTTTACGTGAAATCCAGCTCCTTCAGATTAGAATACCAGACTAGATTTCATAGCTTGATATCTTGGTTCTGGCAGTGGACCATATACAATGGTTCACATGAAGCAAAAAAACAACACGTACTGCACTGGTTCCAACCGTGCATCCAGGGAGCCGAATTCTTTCCTGACCCCTAGGCAGTCAGTCCATGATCTGTAGCACATTTGGCTTTTCCTCTCAGACAGAGCTGTAGCACAAGTATTCTTTAGGCTTATAGAATTAATGATCATCAGTATTACCCTCAAGAATTATACAAACATACAGACAAAGCAGGTTAACTGCTAGCAGCAATCAAATACAGACGTTAATATCACTCTGGGCAGGGACAAGTTTTTTGAAACGTAATGGTTGACTTACCTTTTTTTACTGATTGACACTCAGTGACATTACAGCAAAGAGCAAAAAACGTTCATGTTATATTTTGGTGTAGCCATTCTATTGCTATTTAAGTTCAGCAAAATTATGTGTGGGTTGCTAATCACAGGTTATCAAAAACAACAACCTCCTTTATTTATTTATTTTTATTTTATTTTGTTTTAAGGAATAACCTTACCGGTCTTAGAACCCAAAGCTTAAAATAGAGAGGGAATAATCATGAGGATATGGTTTGGTCATTAGAGAACAGCAAAGACTCTTGGTTTTGGCTCTCAGCTGTTCAGTTTGTTTACATCCATACAGCCTTTGCTAATAGAATAGCACAGCTGAGGGAGATCAAGAAATTCTAAAATAAAATCATTTTAAAAGTAGATACATAGCTGAGGGTCTTATACTTCTAGATCAGAACAGTAATGTACACCAAAATACCACCTTGCTTGGTAATTTACAGATTCTTATTTAAGTGCTTCATCTGAAAAGAATTTCCCTTTCATCCTGCGGTACACTTGAAACCCTCATGGTGTTTTCTACAAATAAAAGAATCTCCTTTGTCAGTATGGCAATGGGGATTATGAAATCCAATGATTTAGCTACATAATATAGAAAGCTACAAAATCACAATTTAATATTGCAAAGCACTGATAAATATTCCCGTGATTAATACAACAGAGAAACAAACAGCTTAAAACAGAGCCCAGTAACACTATGCTCTCCTTTTCCAAGAGTATCTTAAAAGGCACTGACAGACAAGCTAGAATGCCCTCCTAGCACAGGGCAGAAGTTATTACATTGACCAGCTCACCTCACATGTGATATGCAATGAAGGTCAGCTCATCAATCAATTCCTAACAAATTGGGAACCATAACACAGTTTCAGAATAATCTGGGAAAACTTCCCTACTTGGCATCTCAGCAATGGATTGATGAGCAACTTAGATGTCCATGCAGAAGAGGCTAGAAGAGTGCCTGAAGAAGATAACTTTGTCTTAGCATAAGTGGTTCCACACCTCAGTTTGATTTCCAGGCCAAAATAATGTTCATACATACTTGAAAGATGATGAGCTAACTTTCTGCCCTTAGGTCACACTGAGAAATTGAAGTGTGCAGTCAAATATAGTTAAACTTGCTGAGAATTTAGCAAGAAAAACAGAGTGGTAATAGGAGGAATGTAAAAAAATGAGATTAATTTTAATGGTAACTCCAGATCCTTTCCACCTGCAATTTCCTACATCTATAGGCTATTTCTCAATTTCTGCCCTCTCCCTGATCTTCAGTTGGCATTTCACGGAATTTGTCTTATGTTCTGTAAGAAAGAAAAGCAAGAATCTTCACTTTAGGGCTCTCTTTCCCTTGCCACTTAATGAGAGCACAGGATCACGACAATATCAGATTTATATCCTGTCTTGGATTCTCATAATATTTTTTTCTGTAAAGAAAGATTCCACTACAGAAGAACTATTTGAAGAAAATCTCCTGTCTAGCCATATTTAAAACTCTTTACTTTCATTTAGCCTTAGTTCAATATTTATACTGTGTGATAAAGCAAAGTATCAGTAATAATCCATCATAACATCTGTAGCTTATTTTCCAGGATAGAACAATTCAAGTATGTTCAGTAGCTCCCTCTATTACTAAATCATAATAAATACTGTTCTTCTGAATCTTTGGAATGTTGCTATGATAGAAGAAATTACATTGTACACAACAGCTAAACATGGTCCCAAATGATATAACCATTGAGGCTGCTATCAAGCAGGACTACAGCTAGTGAGTGACAGCATCCTTACACACTACACTGTCACATTTTCACCCAACCCTGCCCATGTTACCAGACAAGGAGCACAAGGAAGATATTCATTTGAATCCAACAGTTGCAACAGAACTAAACACAAGCCCTCCAAATATATTACATTATAAACAACAGAGCACATAAACTGAATTTCAGTAGGCAGTACGATCATTAGAATCTCATTTTTCCGGCACAAGTTAATAAGGAGAACATGCAGTGTTACATTACCACACTATTTCCAGCTATTATAGCATAGATTGTTCTCCCTCCCCCTCAGATCGCAAGTTTGTATCTCAGCCTCCAACAAGAGTTGATTCCAAAGAATTTGAAATTAATGCACAATAATAGAGATTGGCTGTTTTATGTCTACAGCTGTGTCACATGCTGTTACTTCTCAGCTGCATCTGCTATAGAGGCAAAATGAAACTGCAGTAAGTAAATACCAGACAATACTCTGCAAGGCAAGAGGTTGAAGTGCCAAAGACAGCGGCTATAATTATGCATCCTGGTTTGCCAATCTGTGGAGGCAGCCTATTCACCACAAACTAATTGAAGATCCCACATGTATTTCAACAAAGCTGTGATCTTAAGGTCCAGCACTTACAAAGCATTTTTGAGCTTATAAAGGTTTAAATCAACAGTCCGACATGCACACAGCCAGTGTGTTATCATCTGTGCTCTGGGGACAGAAGATCAAAGGATTCAGCCATACTCATATACCAAAATGAAATCTAAATTACATTTCTGTCATCAAAGAAGTTCAATCCAGAACCTCAATAAAAGCTTAATTCTTCAAGGAATTCTTAAATCTTTGTTTAGCTAGTACTGAATTTGTGTATTTTGTCCAAGCTACAGAAAAATAAAAATAAAATCAAGCTACAGTTTACCCTGAAAAAAAACCTCAAAGCAATGATTACACATTAACTTGTGGGTAACTAGATTTTAGAGTTGCTTTAATTTAACTAATAAAATTCTGCAGAGAGGACCAAAATTGGAAATATTTTACTTGAGTTTTTAAACAAGAAGCATAAGAAATAGTAAAAGCTAAAACTTAGCAACATCACATGCTTTAACACTCATTCCATGTACTGGTATTGCCACTTGCAGTTCTGTCTGGAAGAACCAGTCACAGTGTAGTATCGTGCATCAGTGTCACATAAATGAAGTAGCAGCACGTTGTCATTTCTCTGCTGTTTGCAACTAAACAAGGTGAAATAATGAAAAAACAGTAAAGAAAGGGGCTGCTTATTGGGGCTGGAATATGTCATACATGCAGAGAGGTTTTCTGAGTCTCTTCTCAAAATGATGATAACTCTGAGAAAAAAAATATCATTTTGGACTTAAAACCTAATATAATTCAGTTCTTGTTGAAAAATCCCAGTTCCTAGCCTGCTCTTGCATAAATAAATAAGATAAATATCAGATGCCCCCTATTGGCCCTCTGTTTATGTTAGTTTCAGAAGTTATAAATTTCCCAAATTCCTTCTAGTCCTTGATTTTGTTACAGTGAAGTTGCAGTTTCCTGCCTCTGTCAGAGAAATCCCACCACTTCAAAGAACAGAACCACATTCGGTTTGAGGATATAGCTGTCAGCATGCAGTCAGAGCATGGACAGGAGAAAGCTGAGCAGGCTGAGACAGAAAACTAGTGACTCCAGGAGAAAAAAATTGGGTTAAGGGAGAAAAAGATAAACATAATAAGAGCTCATAGCAGGATTGAAGAATGAAAGAAACATGGATACATGTAAGGACAATTTAATGCCCTTGTTGTGAGGGAAAGGAGAGAACCTGGGATCCATGCATACCAACTCCTTCAATCCTTTTTAGTTAACACGTTTCCTTGAACAAGTCAGCCTATCCTCTGAAGACGCTCCTTTTCCTTTTGGATTAGCAGGTGAGGCAGCTACAAAAACATCACAACTCTCTGTATCAATTCCTAGTGTAATTAGCAGGAAGCACATATTGTAAAACACTAGTTTTACATGTTACACATGAAGCTTTGCCAACGGCAGCTCTGGGAGGCAGAAGTATCAATACACCATAGGAGAATATTTGCTCCCTGCTTAGAGATAGCTCTTGGGGCTGTTTTCCACTGATACTTAGTTTGGTCCCTGGTATGCTTATCTAGGTTACAATCAGCACAGAATCAAGCTTTGCAACACTCTCCTCTGCTCAGAAACAGACCCGTAACTACCTCTGCAGGAATGGAAACACCGGTTTAGTCTTCTGGAATAAAGATTCCGTATTGGAGAGGCAATTTCACTAGCTGTGCAGACTACTAGGCAGCCTCAGGAAAAGACAAAAACAAATTGATCGCCATCTCTGTTTCTTACCTTCCCCTCAAATCTTGCTGTGGCTCCCAGTTGCACTCGGATATTCCTAGGAGGCAGAGTAAATGCTGGCGCTTCAGCAGGAACCGAGGGGCTGAGCGTCAGGGAGGTTTTGGACACTCGAGTAGATGTCACCAGTTTCACATCCCCCATGATGTGGACTGTAGAAGAGAAAAAACAAAGAACTTATGAGGATGAATTATTTACAGTTGCAGCTAAGAAACAGAACAGAGGAAAACTGTTATATATATATATATATACACATTACATACATATACACTGCTAAGAGCCTTCAGCCTAAAGTAACAAGTGTTACTTTCTGGGTGGGGAACTGAGACCCAGGAAGATTGTGTGCATTACAGTTGTTACAGCATCACAGCCTTGAAGTGAACTCAGTTTGAACTCTCAAGTCCCAGGCCAGCTCCTTAACCAAGAAGTCATCCTTTACAACTGCGTTAAACTGTAATAACTTATTTCAGGAGGATATTTTTGCAATGTGACTTTGATTTTCCTGGCCTGCAGTACACCAATATCAGTAAGTCTCAGAAGAAGAGCCAGTGTTAAGTAAGTCTTATGAAATAAAGAGGCCTCTGTTTGCACTGGAGTTAAGTTGCGAGTGGGAATGTGGAAAATCTGATTTTTCATACCATGCTTTCAAGATCTTAAGAAATATCTGGTATCTCCCTCCAAAGTACTGCTAGTACATAATAGGTACCTCTGCTGAAATTTCAAGCTTCCACTTCACTGCAAATACTTCTACAGCACGTACACTAGTAAAATAGCACCAAATTTTATGCTGCATGTATGTCATTTAAGGAATCTCATTACAGATACCTACTCAGATATGACTGTTCTGCTATATACCTTATACTCCCCAATAGAAAACGCACAACAACAAAAGCCCTAATATAATTTTAAAGTGTAAAAACCTAGGTTATCCAGAAAAAAATAGTAGTAGCTCCTCTGAGTCCTGCACTATGCCACACAAAATCAAACTAACCTTGCAAAGCAGGTTCTTAGAACTCTGCATTTGCCACTTCTGTAGCTAACAGCAGCACCAATTCCAGGAGTTATCCCTTGAAACTCTTGCTCAAAAGTTCCAACTTTTTGTTGAGTAAAGAGACCAAGAAAAGCATTTTTCAAAATTGACTGGACAAGCTAGGAACATGAAGTTCATTTCTGATAGGACACATTGCCATGTATGTTTCTGAAAATCCACTCTGAGAACACAGTGATTCCATACAGCGCACCTGACACGCTGAGTAAATACAGAGAATGTCAATCTCAAGAAACACCTTATCAAAGCACCAGGTGGTGATTTGTTCTAAAGTGAGGGAACCACAGAACTCCAGAGGACAGACAGATGGACAGACCAAAGGAAGTAAGGTGAGTTCTGGGGGAAGTAGAAGGAAAGGAATCAGCTCCTAAACAACTAACAGTCATTGGTATGGTCAGGTTACATTTCTATTGCATTTCGGTAACCAACATGGCAAAAGCTGTCAACAACTTGAAGCCTAATGTTAAAATGACACAGTAACATACAAAATAAAGTAACAGCTAGTCTTTTGCTTCAGGACATCTTGCATGGGTTTATGTTTTTTTCTAAATAATGTTTAAATAAGATTGAATTTACCAAAGAATATTAGCCCAAATGAGCACAAGCAGTCTTCTAGCAACATAAGCCTCTAATCATCCACATTTAGCAGTCTGACTCTAATTAGCTGTGTACGCTGAAGATGCTTCTTCTAGATAATTAGGAAGTCTTCTTTTTTCAGTTTAGAGGATGTTTTACAATTATTTTCCCAAAGAGATAAATAAATCCATGTGCAGCCTGGTATTAATATAGAACTAGCATGTCCAAATACTGTAAGAAAACAGCGTTCTGAAGAACGAATCTTATTCCAGATTAAATTCAATAGACAGGAAAAAATGCAGACACTTAAAAGCTATGGAACACATCTGACTTCTTTTCTTTCTTTCTTTTTTTATTATTGTTTTTTTTTTTTTTTTTAATGTAAGGAGTTTTCTAGAATGATCCTATCCATAAAGGGTTTTTCTCAGTTTGCTGCTGAATAAGATTCCAAAGATATTTCATAACATTTCATTTCACGTGCTGTGCACACCTAGACTATGGCCTTAAAACAAAACCAAGTGTAACTGAAGTTGCAATAAAAACATTGTGGCATTAAATGTAAAAGAAAACCTTCATGCAAGTGCTGGCTGGATGGGCAGTGATGTGGTTAGACAGCATTTCTAATCTGGATGTTTTTCATTCTTAATCCTTTCTAAAAAGCACATAAATCCATACAAATTCTCACAGCGTGCCCTCTAATCTTTGTAATACCAAAGCAGACTAATGAGTTTCAAGCATTTTTTACTGGGAACAAATTTGTCACTCAGTACACATTTGTCACTCAGATCACAAAAGTAAACCCCCAAAAGCAAACTCTGAGAATTCCATCTCATCTTTTTTCTCATCCACTTCTTTTATATAAGTAAATACTTACCCTCAGCTTCCTACGTAACCACCTAATTATACTAATTTCATTTTAACGTGTCCTTCCTCTGACGCAGAAAAAATGAGCTTCAGAGAGGGCATGAGTGTAAGAGAGAGTGAGTGCACACAAGTGAGAGAAAAGCAGAGCTTTGAGTCTTCCTGATATTGCAACTCTCCACCTAAGCAGCTCATTTTTACTTGGTCCAGATATTCTGTTATTTTAGCCAGTCTGCCCTCAATAATCTCTGAACCGTCTCTGAAATCTGGACAGAATCTTTTGAGCTCTCTAAATACAGGAGCAAAAGGCCAGCCCAGAGGCTGGAGCATTTGTCTGCTATTTGGGATCCTGGCTGAATTCCCTACTCACTGATGGGGCTGCCTGCATGACCTCAGGCAAGTCATTAAGCTTCTCTTCTGCCACGGTTCCCTATCGATGAAGTGGGGATTATTGTACTTCCTTGCCACAGAGAAGTGCTGTAGTATAAATATAATAGAGGATAGGAGCTTGGCTACAGTCACAGGACCATATAAATATTATAGATTTAAAAAAGGCAGAAAAATGCTATGAAATTCCAAAAACATTGATAGCTTCTTTTTCCCTCCCCAGTGCAGTGGTGTTTCCAAAAATATGCATTTTGAAACACTAGGTAAATTTGATTCCCATATAGAGATCACTGAAGTCCCTAGAAAAACTGTTGACTAAGTGCCATCCACTATGCTTCAAAATGTTCAATATTTCAGAATTGACTTGACAGCTTCCTCTTTTCACACACCTCATTTCCTTTGCTACAGCTTCTTTCTTTATCACAAGGACTAACATGTGGTTACCATACATTTACACAAATCTGAACACACTGTCCACAGAATTACAGAAATGGTTTAATTGCAGCCATGTCACCTGTGACTATTTTTTCACCATTACCTTACCAGACCACACAAGGAAGCATCCTGCCTCTTGTCAGCTACCGTTACCAAAGAGACAGCATGCAGGGAGAATGATGAAACACAGGGAATCATCGGCTCCAGAGACAAAGTCATTTGCGGATTTAACAGAGAAAAAGAGGTTGAAGTGGGAACAGGAAGCAAAGAACTTGCAACCCTGCTAACTATAGCCACACTAGGCAGCCTGTCCTTGTATCAGTTCTGACTTGACTAGTGTTCCTTCCTCCATTGCCTCATCCATCAATGACCATCTTGTTCTCACTGATTCTCTACCTAGCCAGCCTCTAGAAAAGCCCTTTCATCAAAAAACATCCAAGGTGTTTTCAACCCAGACCCCTAATTGTCCAATAACATTTTTCCAGTAAAATTTAATAGCAGCTATTAGACACATCAGTAGGAATGAGATGAGATGCCAAATCTTCTCTTGCTACTCTGTGATCCAAAAATTTTGCAAGCTTAAGTTGAGGCAACGCCATGCATGTAAAATCCCAGGGTATGTTCCCACAAAGAGCATTTACATAACTGTCCTGCACAGTTCCTGGGAATTACAGGGCAACTTGTGATTTGTGCAAAAGCTTTGACTCTCTGAAGTGACAGCAAGAAAATTCCGTGCTAAATTACAATTTCATTTGGGAGCATTTCGTCAAAGACTTTCCCAGAAGTAAGCAAGTTCTTCAGATCCTATCATTACAGTATATTCAATTTCACACTCTGCACATCAGCAATGAGGTTTTGCATCAAGCAAGATTCTTGCTTGCACAAGGGAAAAAGGACAGAGCAGGTCGAACTGTTAAAGGTGTTCATTTTAACAAAATACTACTGCAGTCCCTACATGGCATTTCAGAAACAGTAATGGTTTATGTGACACAAAGCACTGAACTACTTTTACAAGATCAGAGTTAAAATCAGACCTGTCTAATCAATAAATTTAGAGCTTTTTTATTTGCATGCCTGTTGTGGCATGAGCTGTACATTGAAATGTTTTCCATGGTAGGATTACCATGAGTGAAGAATTTAATTTCTCTGGGTAAGAGAACAATTCAATATGATATTAATTGATATTTACTTGCGTATAGGTTTATCAGAGCATGAGAATTATGATTGTCAACCACCTTTATTTATATGCGCCATGTGAGAAAAAAGAAAGCACTTGCATATTTTTATCAACAAAGAAGAGAAGTCATACCCTCCCTAACCTTCAGCTTGTGCTGCTTAGCAGAGAAATTGCTAGCAAAGATGTGCATTTCTTGCAGACAGTGCCAGTTGTAACCATTCCCCAATTTTCCTCAATTAACAGCACCATTTAGGGTACTGAAACATCCCAGGCCTTTTGAGATACAGATAACCCAACCTCACCTACTGCCAGTAATCACGTTGCTGCAACAGATCACATCTAACAAGAGCCATTGTATCTGCTTTTGCACAATCACACCTTAATGGTTTGTTGATATATTAAAGTAGCTGCAGAGAGTATTTCAGGTACAAAGAATGGTACAGAAAACCATGTGAAGAGGGAAATATATTAATTCCTTTAGTAGCATATATTTATCTTGATTATAGACAGACATGCTACATTATTCAATTATTCCGTAACCATCGAGTATTAAAATTTAAGGAAAAAAAGATGTCCATTACAAAGCAGTTGGACACGCAATTTAGAAGAATGCAATGCATTTCAAGACTCAAAAACCTTGCATGTTTAATTTGAAACATCAGATTAAGGAGCAGTAAATCAAGAAACACAATTTCTTTGCAGCTGTTATCTTGGAAAAAATATGAGTAACTAAATATGACATACATCAGGCAGGTTCAATACAGCATCCATATCTAAGAATAATTTTATAGCAGAAAATTGAAGCCAGAGGGAAACACAGATGGCAAACGGGATGCAAGCTGGGCTTATTTTTGCTGATTCCATAAAGGCTTCTTACAGAAACACGTTGGAGAAGGTAATTCAATCTGACTTCAAAACCCGCTACAGTTGTAGTTTATGAACAACATTAAAAGAAAAGGAAAAAAAAAAAAAGGTAAGACATAAAGAAAGGTTTTCAGTGTACTAAGCAGCAGGTCAAAAATCAATAAAGTTCTACTGGATCATTTTTAATACTCAGTATTTACCAAACCCAAACATCTTAGTCTTGGGAAGGTTAGGTAAAACAGCAAATTTAAATTTCATCATTGACAGCTGGTGACGTTTTCTCCCACTTGTGACAAAAGAGAACCAGTGGTCAGACTGGCAGTCCATGAATCCCCAGTGTGGCTCCAATGGCCGCACCTTCAGGGCAGAGGTAAGGGCAAAACTGAGATCATTCTCTCTGGGGAACATGGCACTCTACTTAGTATTTAAGAAAAATCTCCTTTCACTGTTCAAGCACTGTAGAGCTTGTGATTCCATTGAGAGACTGTTTAAGAACATTTTGTCTTCAGTCTTCTCGCTGTTCTTCAGATGTTTAGTCTCTACTCCACAATTGCTGGCCTACTATACGAGTTGGCCTTCCAGGGAGAAAAGTCAATTCACTCCCAAGCTCATTATATACACCTGCAGAATGTCATCACTTTCTGCAAACTTGAAACAACTGTAGCCATTTTAGAGCTGGGACTAAAGCCAGTTTGTCATGTGGAGAGGTAACTCCTTCTCGCCCATCTACCCACAAAGACAAACCTGAGAGGAGACGATGGCAGATGAGAAACAATCTCACTTGAAAGTGGAGCAGGCAAGGGGTCCAAACAGTAAACATACCAGGACAGGCACTGGCACTAAAGGTCCTGGGATGTAAGGGGAACCACAGCAAATATTACAGTTTTATGGAGACATTTTTACATACAGCTGAGCTGAGAGCCATCAGTGTGTTTCAAATAGTCTATGACACCCTAAAGAGAGCAAAAAATCTCTCCACTGCTTGCCTAGAAGAACAACTTAGTACATTTACAAAGGTACCTACAAAGAATTAAAAACTACAGTGGTAAAAAAAAAAAAAAAAAAAAAAAAGTAAAGATATTCAGACTTGAAGAACCGAATACACGAAACATTCTTTTATTAAGAATGAAAAACACTTCCTATTTATTTTGGAAAGTAATTCCATTTTATTTGAATGCATGGTTCAGCAAGGCTTTCAGGAAAGCTAACAAGTTTAATTTTAGATAAAGTTAGCATGGAACAAGCTCTTTAGGGTCTGAATAGCAAGCTAGTTAGAAGGAAAAAAAAAAAAGGCAGAAGTCAAGAGGTCAAGACTTGCCTAGTATTATGCAACAGAAGTGGGTCAGAATTTGGGAAGCAAGTATTTCGAGGCACTTTCAGCAACATTTCAAGATAGGCAACCTAAAGGAAGCTAAGATTCCTTTCTCCTGATTATTAAGTTGAAAGAAGATTTACAGCAAAAGTCGTACATCTGCAGCTTCTTAATGGTGGTAGAACATTACACTAAATCAGCAGTTTGTAGTGGAGTTTTTTGTATTTTTTGTTTGTTTGTTTTTTAAACTAACCTCTTTTAGGTGGCACATTTTAAAGGGTAACTATAACATCAAAGTTTCTCAGATGGAGATGCTGCAGGTGGTACATGGCTGTTGCCCCTTTCCAAGCTAGTAGGGTAATAAAGTTGCATGAAAGGTGAATCATGGTAGATTTGCAGTTCACAGAACACAGAATGTTTAGCCTCTATGTTCTGCTCTGTGATTTAGTTTCAGATATACTCAGATACACTTTTAAAAAAAAGAAAGAAAGAAAGAAAGAGAGACCCAAGTCTGCCAAATTCTACACCATTTGGGAAAATGAACACATGCACTCTACTGCCTGAGGTGTGCAAACCCCAGGGTAGCAGTGGAAAAAAATCTGTTGATTTCAGCCAAATATAGACTGGGCTGTGAATAAACATCACTAAGCTTCATATTATGCTGCAAATACTTAATACTAAAGGAATTAGTTTCTCAGTTTGAAAAAGCCACTGGTTCTTCATGCTGAGATACTCTGCATGAAGCCAGACTCTGTTCTGCCTTCTATGAAGTCCCATTAATTGTCAGTATAAAACCTGGCCCATAAGATATCCCACAAATTTATTTTTTTCTGGAAACTGCAGTTTTCTTCATGTATGCAAGCCAGCATTCTCCAACAATCATTTTTTACACATCAGTCCTTGATGATATATTTGGCACTGCAAAGCAAATAAAAACTGACTTGCTGAAAAAATTAAAACCAAGACATCAGATGGGTTATAATGGCAATTTTTTTTTTTTTTTTAAACAAAGAGATAGTTGGTTTTATTTCATAAAATAATCTAAGTTTCACAAAGAACTTTCTGCTGCAAAAGGCTCCAGAAAGTTAGCCAGTTACAGGATTGATAAGCGTACTTCAGACTGCGGGAGAAATACTTCTACATGGTTGGTAGCTCACACAACTTAAGGATAAAGTGACATGTACTAGAGAGAATAAACATCTGGGAGGTCCACATCATCTTCATCCCCACATTAACCATCAGGCACAGGACAGATTCCTGTGATCTTTTCTCTATCTCTATTCATAGAAAGAAAAGGAATGGAAGCTTAGAGAGTGCCTTCCAAAGAAAGCTGTACCAGAGATTATGAAGAACAGAAAGCAGTCCTTGGATGATGAAATGTGAACCCCTAAACACGTCCTTTCTTTTCTCATTTACTTCTGTCAAAACCATTTTAGAAATAATATAACCAAACAAGACCAAATCATAACACCAAAGCCAGTCTTCTAAGAGCTAATAAGGTTCCACATCCAGCACTGTACGCTGAACTCAAAGCCTGAACCAGATAAGGAGGTTTTGAAAAGAGCAAACAAAAATTTGTATAAATTCCTGCACTGAGAAATCCCCCAGAATGAGCCCCACTAAGTAGAAAAGTTAAAGTGGTAACTGTATCAAAACACTTAACAGCTTGCAGCAAAGAAGATGAAGAAAAATAAATTCTCAGTGGAAAATGGGAAATGTGATGAGAAGTCATAAGCTGTTAATTACACCAGGAGAGATTTCATTTAGACATTAGGCAAGAATTTTAAGTAAGAATTGAAGAAGACCCGAAAAAGATTGCTCAAAGTGTCTGTGAAGTCTTCACTTCTGGAAGCCATACAAATATATGATGAGAACAGCATGTACAGTTGATTTGGCCTTGGACCTGGGAAAGTCTAAATGGACTTCTAAAGTCCCTTCCAATCCCATGACTCTATGATTCAGCTGACAATTGATATTAAAATTGGAATATAGCATAGGGCTTTCACACGCTGGGTCTAGGCTAGCAAGACAACTTGAAGGAATCAGCTTATGAAAACCACAACAGTATCAACATATAAATCATTAACATTGCAAGGCTTACAAGAGGGCAGACAGAAGGAATTTGGATTAATCTTACTTAAACAACAGTTTTGAAATCACAGCTAAATGTCCAGTTCTGATAACAAGCAAATGCAGTTTTGCTTTTTTTTGTTTTGGAAACTACAGAGTCAGATATGCAGGCAAAGACATTGGTGCCTTTAAAGATACTTCCTATTTGAAATATAAAGAAATTCATTACATTTAAGCACCTTACTACTTAAAAAGCTCTTTTTACATATTTGGGTCACTTATTTCTATTTGTAAGTTTGGCAGGTACAAAAAGTTATGTGAATTACCAACAGATTTATTCAACTTGGATTCCAGAAATGTACACAGTGCACACTCTTGAATTTATCATCTTAAAAGCATCCATAGAAGGAGATTCATATGTGAAACAGTGGTTTGGAGCCCCTTCACAATTCTGTGGGGCTGCTATGGACAGAAGAGCTCGATGAATATATCAAATTTTACTCTATCAGAAGGAAAAAGAAGTGGAATGAATAATAAAATCTTTCTTTTAAAATCTTTTAAATCACATTTACAAAGCACAGGTTTTCCTATTCCCTCTAAAAGGCCTAAACACTGTAACACTACAGTGTTCTGGTGAAAATATTCAACAGATGCTTGATTCCATCTGTCACATCAGCTGATCTATCACACTGGGAGTAACTGACCTAAGCTCTCTCCTCACTGGCAGTGAATGATGGAAGGTAAATATTATTTTGTGCCGCTGCCAGGCAAAAAATTATAGCTGGCAAGGAGAGAACTGTGAAGAAAAGGAAGATCTGAAATTAAGGAAAACAAACAAAATAAACACAGGAATAAAATGGAAAAAAAATTACAGGAGACAAGTTTAAGGATGCAGAGAAGAAAAACTGCATTGGGAGAAGAGTTCAGTCACAGAGAAGAAGAAAAAAGAATATATGATGAGGATTGCTAAAGGCCAACCAATTTTCAGCTGAACAGGCAGTATGGCTGAGAGTTAAGAACATTCCATCGTTGAATTTCATGACACTTTCTTTGATTCTCTTTCCCCTCGTTAGAACAGACAAATAATCCAAGAGTGACTGAGGTTCATACAAACTTATTTTGACGGACTTTCATGCACAAAGTCAGGTTGTTGAAGAATCATTCTTTCCCCGTATTTCTTTTAAAGCTTTGATGTTGCAAACCATTTTATATTCCATACTTCTCCCACCCACAGAAGTTAGTCATATAATCTGTCTAGTTGCCAGTCTAGGGCAATTTTCCTTTATGCCAACAACTTATGCCAACAACTACTCTGAAAGTCCATACTGAAAGCAAGCAGGTCAGAAAGATGCCAGTTATCCAAGTGTTTACACAGATGTGAATAAAATGTAAATATTGATATTAGTAACAGAAATGCATTCTTGCTTTTTAAAGATACAGCATTTGAGGAGATTTTTCAAAGATGACATGAAAAATGCACGGTTTTCAAAAGTCGCTGATACTTACCACATGATCTTTTTGGTATATCTCCTCCATATACAAAAAAATTCAACATTTCTCTACTGCCTTCGATTCCGTTTTCTAGAAGGGATTTCTTCTTTAAAAATAGTCTAAGAGAAACGTCTGTTTCCCTTAAAGTAGCTTCCTAACCACACCTTGAGATACGCATAATAAAGTAGCACACTGAAGCCCTAACCAAGATGGAAATTTGATCTCTCTTCATCAGGTTAATTCTGACAATCAATATCAGCAAAGGAGACCAGAAGGCAGAACTGAGCCAGTTGTGTTCTGTTCCTGGTCACACATCATTCCAGAAGTAGTTTATCTGAGGTGAATAATAGACAAAACAATATTGCCTCACTTCAGTTTCAGCTGAGTCAGTAAAAAGAGTGCCAGTGCCCTCATGGCATCCGAAGGGGGCCAGGCCCAAAGCAAGCTCTTCCTTATGGGCACTGCAGTTTCCAAAGAACATTTTAGAACTGGACGTGCTTTTAAACTTCATAGAGAAGCTCTAAACCAGATGTGCCTTGGAGGATCATTCATCAATTAAAAAAAATGACTAAGCTTACAGAATAAGGACATCTTGAAAATAACTGTATGCCTCAGCTTTAGGTATCTGGGAACAAAAAGTTCTGGATTAACCTGGAAATAACAAAATAAAAGGGAGAGGGAAACATGAGCTTTGATTAGTACTAATGGGTTTATAAAAGTTCAAAGAATTTTCTAAATCTTGGGAAGGATGACTAAGAAACTATCGCTAAAACCCACACTGCTTTTTCCCATAAACACAGTCTGCTTTTCCTGTATCAGGAACAACCAGAAAGTTGCCCTAAGAAACCAGCACACACAGCATCACATAGGAATCAGACTTCTCACAAAACACAGAAATACCCTTTCAGAAACCCCCTCCAGTCTAGAAACCAGCACTAAATGAGTAAAGGACAGAAAACTGCTTATTCCAGTGGACCTACTGGGAAGATGAAATATAGGCACAATACTAGGAAATAACAGTTTTATCAGTTGTGCAAGATTATTTCATTTTCTTTGGAAGTTTTTAAAAAGACAGGCAGTCATTTCTAATACAAAACAGCTAAAAGGATATTCATATCCAGAACCAGTAAACAGAGAGTAGAAATCAGAGCGCTGAAAACTGCAAAGGTACATAAACAGAAAGTTCATTGGTCTTGCTGAGGAAATGCCTGGCATATTTGCACCTCATGTGATACATATCCATGTCCGCTGATCTCGGAATGCTTAGGCTTGAGTTGTAAAAGATACCTCCAAAATCACATGCAAAGTGATTGATTGCTGAAAGAACTTTGTAAGCACAAACACTTAGAGAAATCAAACACCTGAGGACTCAATTATTTCTAGAAAAAAAAAGAAAATGAATTAAAGGAGTCAGAAGGAGGAATTAACTTATTTTTAGTATCAAGTACAGTTTCTGAAGAATCTAACTGCGAATAAGAGATAAAGATAAGGTAATTGAAGAGACCAGATGGATATACAGACTAGATACATGCATCACTGAACTCCAGATACATACGACAATATTTTGACAAGTCTCAGCATATCTCAATCTCAGTTACTACCCCCAGAGTCTGCAACACAGGAAGATAAGATCTTTCTGTGTAGCATCACCTTATGACAGATTTGAGTCTATTGGGCTTCGCTGAAAAACTGATCTCCTGCTTTCTGAAGGAGATGTTTTTGTTCATTTTTTTTGGGGTGCTTTGTTAACATTGAGTTCCTTTTTTGGGGGTGTGGTGAGGGAGGATTTGTTTTCTTGTTTGTTTGGGAGGGTTTGTTTTATCAGTACAGAGATATATTCTGCAGATACTACTATTCATGACCAAAATGCTGAGTTCGTAGTTCAAATTTGCACTAGCATATTTCAAATTGAAGATAAAGTACAGAGGCCAGACAAGCACAGGTAAATATTGTTGGGTTGGTTTTTATTTTTTTAGTTGCTATTATCATGTTTTCATAAGGTAGGAGAATCTCTTAAGGTCTGAATATAACTTACAGCTGGTTTATTTTCACGGTGTCACAGAAGTGAATCGGCATACATTGGCTGGGGATCTGGTAGCACCGCCTTCTGTAAAAGTTTTGGCAGCTGAGTGTAAACCCATTAATCATAAACTATATGCTACTGTTCTGTGAGATGTGCAATCACAGTGACCTAGCATTATTTATTTTATTTCTTATCTGGAAGAAAATAGCAGCTTCCCAGAATCTGCCTTGATAGGGCACAGGACAAAGGATTTCTGCCTCTAGGGCAACAGGCTCTTATTTAGAACAACTAAGTTATTTGAAACGGCAGACAGAGCAGCTAGCAAGTTTTCTCCAGGTTAAATAGCACAGTTCTGTCTTCAAATAGCAGAGATATTTCGAAGCATCTTTTTCATTGCTTTAATAGATAATCCTTAATAGAGTAAATTCCACAGAAGATGGAGTAATATGAATAGAGGACGGGAGCCCAAGCTGCCAGATTGTATTTCTGATCCTTATTCCCTCTCATCGCGATTTTCTTCTCCACCATTCTCTTAATACATCTCCTGATTAGTACGAAAATGCTACTTGCATTTGAGATGGTTGTGAGCTTTTATTTTTAAATGCATTTGAAAACTCTGGATCAAAGCCCTGCAGCAAAAACAGTAGGGCTTGAGTCTTTGGTTTCTAATCAACTTTATTATTTGCACCATATGTGCCATCCGTGTTAACTTTGTATGACCAGGAATGACAACAGTTTATACGTAGGCATTCAGAAACGGAGGATGCCTATAAAATATTGTGTATAAGGATAAGATTGTACAAGGATGTACATAAAAGGTTACAGAAATTATGCGGGTCATCATAAGGTGCCTGTTACAGCTTTGTGCTTTGTCATTAAATCAAAGACCAAAAATGAAGAGCAGGTTTTTTGTTTGGTTTTTTTTTTTTTTTTTTTTTTTTTAAGGTGATATTTCAATCTGAGTGATCAGAGCTAACAGTTCTGCTTGTTTGGTTCTACATCAAAAAATAAATAAAACCAGAATAGTTCATGTAACAAGTGACAATGAGGCTTTTCCAGGACCCTAGAAGATAACGTTACACTATAAGATCAGCAGAGCATCAGTAATTTTAATACACTCATACCATCACGAACACGAAGCCAAAACGAATTCCCTTCTTGAAGAATGGAGAAAAAAAAAAAAAGACATTCAGAAGATTCACTGCTGCTCAGTTTTCTATTTTAAAGTTTTTGCTAGGGAATAACAGCAAAGTACAAATGACAAAATGCAGTAGAATTTCAAACAAGAATTGATTTGTTAGCATAACAGACTAACAGAGAAGAGCAGCTTTTCCCAGCACTGTTACCTCAGCCCATGAAATATCTGTAACAATTATTAACTGTTTTCTACAAAGAGGCTCCTTTGCCTGAAAATCAGACACTGTTCTGGATTTATTCGTGCTATGCGTGAAAAGAGATCTGGCAAAACACTGTGGTTAAACAATTTCCACAGGTTTTTGATATCACAATTAGAAATTATTAGAACAAACTTGAATTAAGAACAAAATTGCCCCATTTGAAAGTGTTTCTTGTAAGTCTAAAACTTAAGCTAATTTCCTGAGGCTGGCATACATCTCAGTTACCATTGCCATCCCTAATCACAGCAAGCTTTTCCTTCCAGAAGTGGCCTTTGTCTGCATTTGAAATCCAAGCTTAATGCAAACCCACATCAAGAAGAAACAGGATAAAACAGATCCACGCTGAACCTCATGCGTGAAACTGCAGATATTCTTGCTGCTCTAGTCACAATAATTGTCTTTCAGCTGAAGATCTACTGGGTCTGATTCACCAAATGACTGCTTTGCTCCTGTGTCACACAAAGCCACCGGAAAAATCTACCCTTCTGCTAGGATTTTAATTTTTTTTTAATATATGTTAGCTGGGTAGCAGCAGCACTGAATCTTCGAAGCTTGTAAAATGAATTAAGCAGACAAATGCAGTGTATTTGTTTTCAGTTCAACAGGAGGCTCTTCTATTAAATACATATGAAGGAAGAGACATGCTAAATTGAACTAGCCTGAAGGCTCAAAGCGATATTAATTCCACTTGCATTCTACCATGTGGATCCAATGATCAAAGGAGTTTGGAAGCGAGAAGGGAATAATGGAAATATCAACACTCAGCAATACTCCATTGCCTCAGGACAGCGCTGGACGCTAACAGATGTCAGGGAGCAGCAGGGCTACCTCTTCTCACATCGAACAGAGGACGGGAGGTACAGGCACACTGGATTTTCATGCACCAGCCTCAAGTCTTCATGAGGCTGTTATGAAAAAGTGCTTATTTCACTTCTACCCATCTCCTTTATAGACTTAGAAACATTCCATATAAAGCACCACTTGTGATGGTTGACAGAGTTCCTCTTACCATGAGTTTGAAGGGATAAGAGAAGAGAGCCAAAGCACATTTACAGCAAGTGAAAATTAGCAGATAAGATTTTGAAGAGGCCAGGGAAAGATCTATTGAATAGGCAGGTGTTTATTTGCCGAGAGCACTTGACATAGGATCACAGAATGGCTTGGGCTGGAAGGGACCATAAAGATCTTCCAAGTTCCACTCCCTTCCGCAGGCAGGGTTGCCACCCACCAGATCAAACAATCCAAGATTCCATCCAACTTGACTCTGAGCACCTCCTGGGACAAGGCACCCATGGTTTGTTTTTGTTCAAGTTCTCTCTGCCTGTCTGCCATTGACTTTAAAAAAGCACTAGTAACTTTTTTAATATTCTTAAAATGCAGCAATGCTTTGGAAATTTTATTTGGATAGCTCCTGTGTTACCTCATATCTCCCAGAGACAAGAAAATGATTTTTCTGGGCTGTGTTTTTTTTTGGTTTTTTTTTTTTTTTTTTTTTTTTTTTTTTTGCTAGATTTCCCCCATGCCATGTATATTTCCCCATCATGTATATTCTACTTTCTTTAGATTCAAGCACTGCCTGTGATTTAACCACTCTCCTACAGTGCTACTACACCTGCTGCATGGAAGAATCAAGTGACCTGAGCCCAAGAAGTCTGTTAGTGGCAAACCTTATGTGTCACTAAAATAACTGTCAGATGCCCTTATCACTCCAAAAAGACAAAGTCTGCTAACATGTACAATAAACTAACAAGAGAACAGTTTCTAAATAGAGATAACCCCTGGTGGTTTGAGTCTGCACCTTGTATGAGAGTGATCAAGGCCATTTTAGATAGTAGCAGAATTTGTTGACTTCAGTCTGGCCCTATAAAGATCCTGCATATATGAGATGATTCCATGACTTACTCATTTTTAGTGCAATACTTCTTGTAGGTATATACATCTACATCCCCACATCATGATATTAAAAAAAAAAAAAAAATTATCTCTGTTGACAGCTCTGTACCAATGTAACTCCCTTAAAATCACGAGAAGCCATTGACTGAGATAAAGAACCATTCTTAGTGCATTATATATTTCTACTAGGTAGAGACAGAGAAGGAGATAAGGAACACTGAACTGTGAAGTTTCTTCAGAATACCAATGGAGTCACTTTGATTTACCCTCGCTCAGTACAACTGCTATTTTGTTCCATGCTGAAAAATCAGTTTTGTCACTATATCGCAAATTGGATTTAGGAAATCACAAAGAGATCAGGATTTTCCAGGTGTGGAATGTTCAAAATCTCTGCACTTGGTCCTGTGGGGATTTTCAGTGGGTTGGCTCTGTAGTGGAAGTACTGCAGCATCAACAAGCAGCGAGAACAGATTAAGCAACACCTGATTATGACCAGTTCTTGCCAGCTCTTGACTTCTCACTAATACCAAAGCTTGGTAAAAACATACTAAATAAAAACCTAGTGGCTTTAAATGCTGGAAAAATATACTAGTCTGAAATGAACTTCTAATCCAAACAAAAAAAATTAACATCTTCTGCTCCTTTGAATTTTGGCTGCTCCAGCTATATTCGTTTTCTTTCTTTATGCCTGCAATGACATCACCCAATAATGGAGAAAATGGAAATTCCTTACAAGATTAATTCACTGCCCTTTAAAGGGCTGAAGATCCACACTGTACTGAATAAATTAATTTATGGGAACAGGGCTACTTGCCTTCAACAGTTTTGTACAGATGTTGTTTAGAGATCCAGACACGCACACGAACGCTGGAAAATGCAGTAATAAAAAATGCAATCATTGACATTCCTTTAACTAGAAGTAGGCTGTAACTTTTAATTGGAAGAGGAAGAACCTCAAACCTTGCAGTATTTTGAAAGCTGATAAGGTTACATAATTTGCAAAAATGTTTTAATCTATACTTTTCATGTTTAATACCTATATGTGGTTCATTGCTGCTCTTTCTGTAGACTTCATATAATAGTCTTGCTTACTAAAATGCCTCAGGTATTTCTGAATCCACTCGAGAAGCAGACATTCACAAGAGGGGACTGAAAGGATTGCAATGACTACATCAGCTGTTTGAAAAAGTATAGGTTCTTGAACATAGCCTCTGAAATATTATTACTATTGTTTGGGTTTGTTTGTTTGTTTTTGCACTTGAGGGATCTTTACAGGGAGATGAGAGGGGAAGAAAAATCCTATCATAAAATGCACTTAACTTTCCTCCAGTCCCCTACATATGGGGCATTACAGGAGTAACAAAATGCCTGCAGCTCTCCCCAGAGCTTCCCTAGCCGTGTACAGGGGTCACAGCTCACACAGCTATGGGAAGAAGTGGAATGTAATGTGAAGAGAAATATTCATTGATCTGTCTTACTAATGATGATATTATGGGTACATAACAGAAATCACAATTGTTAGAACAGGCAGCAGGAGAACATTTTACTGACATACACAGGAGGTGTTGCCATATATTAGACATAGAAGACTGCCTAAAGAAAGTTGCAATAATCAGCCTAATCTTTGCTGATTGATCTTCAGACTCTTAGTACAACTGACATGAGAACACATGGTACACAGCAAAATTCATCTCCTCTTTCCCAGATAAGAACTGCCTTGGAGATTTCCAGATCTACATGCTGGCTCAGGCAAGAGGAGTTCCCAGTTGCTTCATGGTGGCTATTGTTTAACTACTACAATGAAATCCCAATATGAAGCCTATTCATTCTAAACTCATATTTATGAAGTGCCTGCAGATATACCTGCTGGCCCAGGAAGTAGTATACCACAAGATAGAAATTGGACAGAAAAAAATGACACTGAAATAGAATTCATTTGTGTAGCAATCATGTCTAAAGTTTGCAAGACAGCACACAGTTTGTTTGTCAGAGTACTCACACAGGATCTTGATAATTCATCCAGTAATCATCCTGGATGAGTAATGACTATTCAATTCATGGTTCATCTTTGGGATACTGTGATACTGGCATCTATATTGTATAACTTCTGCAGTGCCCTCTCTGAGGCTGAGAACCTGAACATTTTTATAGAGAAAGAATCATAAATTACATGGATGATGAAGGTACCTACACGCTACTCTGGGCTTCATTTTTTTGAGCAGTCAGTTGTACAAGATAATCTCTATGAACCCACTGTTGTGCCATTAGACATATTCCATGACCTCTTCCCTCTTAGTATTTCCAAGAGACATCCATAAAACCTGCAAGAGGGAGGTGCAGAGACCAGCAGAACATAGAGAAAAGCATTTCTCACCTGTGCTAGCACAACCCATTTTTCCCTCAGTAGTGGAAATACCATGCTGGTAATCTTGAAAATTTAATAAAGTTTGATTGCTTTTCAGCTTTTTTTTCTGAAACTCAGATCAATACCTTCTAATTGGATACAGGATAGACTTATCTTTAACTGGTACAGTGGCGACTCTCTGTAAGAGATTTCAAATGATTCTGCTGTATTTGTGCAATACTGTGTGTTCTCACTATCAGTAGCTGACTCCTGAGGATGAAGCAAATTTATTTCTCCTTTGTTTGACTTCATATATGAGCTGAGAAGTGAGACATTCTCAAAGGCTGCCAGATTCTCCATAGCCCTCACAGAAGGAGACAGCAGGCCTGCCTGTAGCTGATGCACCAAATACTAACACTACCCAGCTGCTCACTGTGGCTCACTTTAATCAATATAGTTTCTCTCTATTTTTTTTAATTATTTATTTTGAAGTCACAGCCACAGTGGCCAAAATAACCCAAATTACCTTCATTAAAGCTTGAATTTTTGTCAAGTTTCTCTATTTCATACACAAACACATGAGCTTTGCTTGCTTCTACCGCCACAAATCACACCCTTGAGCATGCTCACTCACTAATAACATTTTTGGCCAAAGTGAGTTCTCAAAAACCATAGCAGCAGTATTAGAGCACAAAAGTGTGCACTCTGTTCATGTGCTGCATACTCAAGCCTTACCCTAATTTATCTGTCCTAGACTTACTATACAAACAAACAGAGATTTAAGTCTTTGTTTGGTCTTTGAGTCCTCAACCCAATTTATAGGAAGACAGCCAGCTGTAACTCAGCAGTTAAAGCAACACAGCAACAATGAAGAGCTCTGAAAGTCAAACAGGCTCTAAAAAGGCTTTCCATTGGCACCAGTTATAAGGAGGCTTTTTGATAGATATCTGTCCTCCAAAAATAAGACAACACTAATTATCTTCCTAATAGGTCTTAACGTAGACTATAAACAGGACCTCAAGCTGGAAGACTGAATGGAAGTCAAACTGACAACTGAGAAATTTTACTGAGTTCAAAGTCAAAAGAGATTATTCCAATCAATTTTGTATGAGCTTTGCGGGACGCTGCCCAAAGAAATCTTAGAATAATTTCTCCACTTATTTAAGGTCTCTAGAGAAGATATCCAGACACTCTAAGATGGCTTTAAAGGTGGTTTAGTATTTTAGCATCTCAGATCTAACAGCAATTAAGGTGGTCTTTGGCTTCAAACCTCCAGTTGTACCATGAGTCACCTCTTATCCAGATAGGCACAATTATAACCAGTTAAAGTCCAGTTTTAACCTTTTGAAAAGCGACATGAACCAGCTTTTTTCATCTCTGGTTTCAAGGCATTTTTCCAGACAATGACTCACTCTTTTATCTCTTTCCTGAATCCTTTCCAGTTTCAGACTCTTTCATGAAGTGTGCCTGCTAATATTGGATATAGCAAGTGTATAATAGCCCCTGAAAAGTAACGCCTCACCTCTGCTTCTCCTTGATGGATTTTTTTTCCTCCTCTACTTCTCAGTAATCAAACCTCTTGTCTACAGTGTCACCCTTATTTCTTTGTTTCTCCAGTACTAGCCCCCAAACCCTTCCAAAGCTATTCTTGTCATGCTTTGTGCTTTCTCCTATCTTATGTGACCCACACTCTGCTCCCATTTTTTGTGGTCTAACAAGTGACTGTATTAGCATAAGTCTGCTTTGTGATAAGATCCAGATAAGCATGTTATAAGTCTGCTGTCCTTACATTATTAGGGTAGAAAAAAACAAACAGAAGTCTCCACACAAAACTATAGAAACAAGGAAAACAAAAAGGAAACTAACTCTGCCCTACTGAGGCTTGTGTGGTGTCAGCAAGTCTTTACATTTAACCACTCACCTAGAAACAGAACATGGCATACTGCAGTCAAGGTGCTTCTGATATGACGGAGCTTCCCAAAACATTTCAGCTGACACAAAGCTCACAAGAGGGTCATGTTTCTGTACTTGTTGTACAAGAACACTAATCCAAAACTCAGGGGGAGGATAAAAATAAGTGTTCTATTTGATCCATTGGCTCTCAGAAGCTGACACTGGGTTTTTACTGGGATATTCATAAGCAAAGAAAGTTCACCTCTAATGCAACCGATGCCAGTGATGGATTTACTTGGAGCATTTAGACTGTTAATCACATTAGTCCAACTGATAGAAAAAACATCCCTAGAGATGTTGCTGCTTTCCCATCTAGAAATACTAAGAAACAGACAGTGAATGATTTAAGGAATGATTTTCCATACATGATATTTACCCAAATCTTCCATTGCTTCATCTAATGACAGTCAGACAGGTAGCAAATATCATAAATCAGAAAATTGCAGTAGAAAGAAAAGAGCAAGGACTTCGCTAGAGCTGTTTTCTACTGAAAAGCACATAAATGGGAACTTTTTTGGCATCTTTGTTGGAGCTAAATTGGCAGAGTAAGATGGAAAGCAATTCTGTATCTCATTACTGCCTGTACTATCGTTAGCTAGAAACTTTGGAAAAATAGGCCTCTTTCTCCTTAGATCCAGCTGCTGTTGCTGTATAGTGTCTGGCTTTCTCTTCCCTTCTCCTTAGGATGGGTGATATCCGCACAGAAAAGCTCTTTATAAGATTTCACCTTCTGCTTCTTATTTCCCACCTGACATCTTGTGTTACCACAGGCATTTCCTAATTAAAAATTACAGTGTTAGCAAAGGACTGATGAAATCCATGACACAAACAAATAATCAAGCGTTCCCAATTTAATTTCACTTTAATTCTGTGTAGCAGTTATTTTCATTAATTAGTTAAATACAGATAAAATTAGCATTCTGAAAGAGGATTTCAAGTTGGTAGACAAAAATAGTAAAAGATACCCAATCTTCACTTGAATCCAAACAAGATCCAGTTTTTAGGTGGGCAATAAATGCCAGAAAGAGGCAAAGATGTGCAAGAAAAATGCAACTTTCACATCAGGAGCCTTTAGCAATAGAGCACGACAGGAAAAGAGATCAAAAATCATGATGCATGCTTGACTGCAGTGCATTTCTAAATACCTGTGTTAAGGAGACATAACAGCTTCTTTAATAGAATGAGAAAGGTGCTCTTACATTACAGTAAGCTTAATCAGGGCACTACAACATCCTACAGACACATCCAGGCCAGTTCAAAGCTAAAATAGCATGTTAATCCACTGGACCAATTAACACTCTTGAAACCTAAGCTAATTTTTTCCAGGTGTGCCATTGTGTAAGAGGTACACATACAGCAAGATAAAAGTGTGCACTTTCAACAGTTTTCCTTGATTTAATAACTTAAGCAATGCAGTTTCCATTTAAGTGCAACAGAAAGCTGAATTCTGTCCTTGCACTGCTTTGAATCTGAGGTACTGGAGAGGCAACACAATCCAGCAGGCAGAGCTGTCACATAGCAGGAATTCGAACATCTAATGCTATTTCTGGATACAAACATTTCATTTTTCTCTTTATCTCTGTAATGAATTTCAATACACAGATCAAAGAATCATTGTGCTAGTACAGGCCTAGCACAATGGCATCACAGTCTTTTCTCAGTGCAACAGAAAATGCTACATCTTTTGTTCCCAGATTCTCACAGTAGGGTGGGGCCCTGCCTCACACTTAAAGAGGTCTGGAAAATGGAATACTATATCCAGATTAACACAGTGGGAAAACAAAAGCTTCGATCAGCCATACAGCACAAAGAACAGCAGTCCCTTTGCAAGTCCAGTCTTCAGCTACTCATTTCACAGCTAAAGCTGGAAATTATCTCCCCCACTATCCTTATGTCTCACTAATAAAAAGAATGATTTCTCTTAAGTTCACATAGACTCAAACATTTGTTACAATTGTACCATATAAGTTCAGACAAAATTATCTCCAGTCAGATTGGGCCCTTCAGACACAGTGAGATCAAACAGCTCACAAAATCCTTTGATGGAAATTTAATTCTTTAAAAATATGCACAAGGTAATTGAAAACACATTTTATGATATTTTAGATTATAAACAGTAGATCTCTGGCTGAGTTGAACAAATAGCATTAAGTCTTTTTCTTCCTTCTGAAAAACCACAGTGCTTGGCAGCTTAAGCATTGATGCATCTTCTGTACCCAGCACAGGAAAACCAGTGTTTATAATGAGGAGATTGTGTAAGGATGCAAATTGCACTCCAACAAATAAAACTGTTTGTAAATATCAGTTGTTATTCATTCCAAGCCACCTTGTGATATTAGCAAGTTCTTCTAAGCAAACGGCCTGGATTTATCGCATTTTTTTTCCCTTCCTTCCTCTCCTCCTCTTTCCCTTGCACAAATATTCAGGAAAAGCAAATGCAAGTATTGCTTGCTCACAACTTCCAGTCTTACCCTCAATCCTATGCGCCCTAAAATGCAGAGATGTTGAAATCATTAGATAAAGATTCAGAGTACAAAAACCAATTACAAAAACGAGTGAGCTTTTCTCACTTGTTATTAAACTTCATCTTCTGCAGCACTGCAAAGCAATTGATGGAAATTCCTATGGATGCTTTATTGAAGCAGCAGTTGCAGAAGGAGGCACACTGCCTTATTCATTACGCGCATACACCCCAAGAGCTTCTCCGTCCCACCACTTTTGCTTTGCGCACTGTGTGAAAAAGGAAGCTCTGGGCAGCAAACACTACAGGCAGTCCAAAGTTTCAGTGTTTCATGCCAGCAGGCAACTATAACTTTGTTTCAATTTGCACAAAGAAGAGCCTTGCCTTAGGTGTCAGAAATACCACCTGTAAGAACTGGAAAACAGAAGTTTATTTGCATTCCCCAACAAGGGGGGGATATCAAGGGAACAGCGCGAGAGTCATTGAAAACTTTTCTGGCAAAGCAATTCAAGAAAACAGTTACTTTGGCATAGCTAGAGCATTTCACGGGAAAATACAGGTCAGTCTGAAGGGGTTTGTTCCAATCAAAGGTAGAAGGTGCAAAATCAGCCTCGAGTCAGAATACACAGACATTCAGATACTGGGGGGGTGGGGGGAGGGAGGAAGAGGGGGACAGTGATTCAGATTCCACTTGATGCTTGCACCAGGTATGATCCTTAGTGCTCCACACATAGGGAAGTGCGTGCTTAAAAGCTCTTTATGTAGCATGACTACATGCAACTGTGTTTCCAGGGAAAATCCAGACTTTGAGTTTCCTACTGCGGGCAGAGCTACAGAAAAAAACTACATGCTCAACACATCAAGCCCGATTTGAGTGTGCATTGCTTTTTGCCATCTATCACATTTTTGACAAGCTCTAGAGCTACTCTCAGTGCCTATACTTGTCAAACTAGAAATTCAAATTCCTCAGTCCTGAAAATCAGTCAGATGTGTCTTTCATTTTCACAGCTAACATTTCACTTCTGCTTGTTCTTGGATCAGCAGCCCTTGAAAAAGAAGAAAATTTTACTCCTGAGTTGGAGCAACACACACCAAGGAAGGGGTGAAAAGCAGACCAAGACTGATGTAGCCTTAACTAAGATAAGAGGCACCTTGTTGCCAGCTTTAGCTTCCTTACTACTTGAGACACAAATGAAAGAGCGGAGACGTTTAGTAAAACAACAGCAGTCACCCACTCATTCTCTGCTTCCCCTTCTGCCTGCTTACATTGACAAACGCCTTTCCATTGTGCAAAGCTTAAAAGAGAAGCCCTTACTTTATGGAAAGCAGCTCCCTACCTCAGAAGAATCTAGCCGTGTTCAAGCTAAGATTTCTCGGTTTGTTGATTCTGCTGGAACGTGCATCATGATTGATAAATGTATGAATTATAAACAGCAGGATAGTGTCCACACTTTAAACTACTGCCTTTGCTTTCTGCAGTCACTGGAAGAATGTGCTGCCCTTTGTGCAACGGGGAAAAGAAGTTACTGCGAAGTCTAAAAGGCTTCACTCCTCCATAACACATTTTAAGGGATTCTTCATCATACCTAAAGAATTGAAAATGAAATAACATTGTTAAATCGCGCTGTCTTTTTATAAAAAGGCTTTCAAATGAGAGCACTCTGTAGCACTGGAGGAGTTACAATTCATTACATAGAGACATTTGTACATAGGTAAATCCTAGCAAATCAGTGGTAAGGCAAAACTGAATAGGATGCTTTTGTTCCGCAACGCTCACCCTGGGTGAAGTGAAAGTACAGGAAAATGAAGTCTTTCCTTCTCACAACTAAAGATAGAACAATGCAGATCCCAAGGCAGCATTGACGTGTTAAACAGTTTCTTCTGACTCTATTTTAAGTCTCTAAAGACTTTGAAGTGGAGTTGTAAACTCAATTGATTTCAAACAAAAGGCTAATGTAATCCTCTTTCAGCACCAGTACCACGCTGGCAGTGAATGCGTCCTATTCGGTAATAGAAATTACATATCAGGGCTTAAAGCAATGATTTCAGTGTTTTCAAGACACTTAAGAGGCTGGATAGGAATGGTTTTGGCTGAATTCAGCCTTAGAGATTGGCTTTGTTTCCCTGGACTTGTCTCAGTTGGGGAGACAGTAAGGCCTCCAAGAACACTGGCACTGCTCTCTGACACACTCGTGTGCCCTCTTTGTCCCAAGCTGCTTTTCAGGTATCACAGTTTTATATATGAATTGTTACACTCAGCATTGAAGCACAATCCTGATTAAGGAGGGATTCACAGTTTTGCTAGTCCATCAGCAGGATAAATTTGGGCAGTAGCAGACACTGCACTGGGCAGATATTGGCTGGAAATACTGGAAAATGAATGGAGACTTTAGGATATAACGCACACCTTAAATTTTAGTAAGTTACAGGTCACAAAAACAAACCAGATTAGGAGTTGGTGGCAACAGGACCAGAAGTCTTCAAGAACAGCATAATGGAAAAAGATCTAGGATTGAAAAGGGAAAGACTGAATGGAATTACCAATTGTAAAGAGCCTAAGAAAAGCAGGAACATGTGGAACGTAGAGCACGTCAAAGATTTTAAACCTTTCCAACAAGTTTCACTGCATTTGGCCCCTTACTTTGGAAAGTACACACGATACACCAGGGAAAGTTAAGACTGAAGGAAGAGAATGAAACTAGGAAGGTTTAAGAGAGCTCTAACACAGCTGTACAGAAGATGAAAACTGCAGTACCTTTGTCACTGTTTTTTAGAGTTCCTAAGCAAAAAGCAGGATGTGTTAACAAACCCACTGAGTCAGGATGGAAAAGCCTGCAGCATAATTTTTAAAGGTCAGTGCTTAGAGCAATGGGCACCCAGAACAGTTTAAACCCTGAAATGATTCAAGCCTACTGGGGTAACTGCAGGCGTGTTTGAGGCCAGTGAAGTGAACTAAGATCAAGTTGTTCAGCAGAGGTATTCTAGATTAGCTCTGCTATTTGAACTCCCAAGCTCCTTGGCAAAAATATACTGTATCAGTGTCCAAACAGACCAGGAGAATCTGCTTTAAGAAGCTTCTGTAAGGAGAGGACTTTTGAGAGAGACCTTTGCTATAACTATAAACATTAAAATCAGCATTCCCATATTAATAACAGTTTCCAAGGTTTATCAGCTCCTGGCTTCTACAAAACTGACTTTCACGCTAATCCAAGAGATGTTCCTGGATAACCCAGCTACAACAGATGTCTTGGAACACCTTACATTTACTTTTCTACTTTATTAGCACTTAAATCCAGACTGTAGTGCTTTGAGGCTTGAGGTCCTCTTTCCAAACTATTACTTCAAAATCCTTTAGCTTCAGGAGCTGGACTAGATGATCTTTATGGGTCCTTCCAACTCAGGATATTCTATGATTCTAACTATGGAACTACTTGAAAATATTAATAATTCAATTGGAGCAATTAAGTCTTTGCAATATGGACAAAGAAAAAAGGGGATTTTCAGCTGTATCTCAGCCTCTCAGGATGGTTATTCAATCAGCTGGAACTTCCTTAAAACAAAAGCTCATACAGTAAATTTCTTGCACATTCCCTAACTCAGATGAACACAGAGCTGCTTTTAAAAACATGTCAGTTCTGCAGAGCTGGACTATATAGCTTCAGTGTCATGCCTCCAAACTAATCTTTTTGTGCTAAATGAAAAATACAAATTTACTTACATCAGTAACAAAATACAGCATACACTTCCCTACCTATCTCAAAAAAAATCTACCTATCAGGTAGGAAGCATACTTGATCTCACCCCTCTCAGCCTAGATAGACACCATTCCTAATTCCAGGGAGCATGTAAACATGTACACATACTAAGGGCGTAGAAAAGTTTGGTGAGCATGACACTGCCTGTATGCAAGTGCGTGACTACCTCCAGTTGAAATGTTACCACAAAAGTCTATTTTTCTCTCTTTATTCTCTTCATGCTGTCCACTGTTTACCACTGCTGTAAGTAACATTATTTTTAACTGAGCAGACCTGTGCTGCACGGATCCCCAGGAGCCAAGGGTTTCTTTATCTCTCCCTGTGCTGTCAGAAGACTTCCCAACATTGCACAACTCACCTTCATTACATGCCCGCCCAATTTTTAGCTGCTCTGATGCACAGTGAAACAGTTAAGTTTCACCTTTCAAGTTGTATCAATGCCATTTGAATTAACCAACCATTGAATGAATGAGAGGAATTCACACCTCAAGGCTTGTTGTTGCAGGCTGCCTGCCAGCTCAGGTGGCCATGGCTGCACTGCTATGATGCGGTCACACTTCAAAAGTTTTCTTTGCAACTACAACAGCTTGAGACTTAGTTTGAAATCTTTTGGTCATGGAAAACAGAGCATTACTGCTGTATTTATCTAACCCCAACGTTTAGCTAGTTCTTTCTAAATAAATGAAGCAAGTTTCTTTAAAAGTACTGTGTTTAAGGCATGGTTGTTTTCCCTCTGGACAGCTTTTTCAACAAGACACTCTTCTCAGAAAGGCATCAAAACCTCTACAGCTCCCTGAAAATGGATGACATCCCTAGGGTTACGTACGTTCACACTGCATGCAAACTATATTTTAATATGCATTGCTGGAGAAGAAAGTAGTCACCTCTGCACCCCTGGAGGAGTGTGAAAGTTGGAATACTGCATAAATCACAGAAATAGGCAGTGGGCCAGTTACCAGAAAGGAAAGCAATTCTCATTCCTCAGTATTTGCTGGTTTCCTATTGATTGCAGTGGGAAAATTCCAAGTTCTCACTCCCAGTGTCTGGGACAGCAGCAAAAATATACACACTTTCTGAACACACCTCTGCAGAGGTTAAGGAACCAATGCAAGCTTTGCTGGCCTGGCTCACACAGCACTGTGACACTGGCACTGACCTCAGCTTCTCTTACAGCAGTTGGAGGATTAAACAAGAAAAATCCTTAACAACAAAATCCCACGTACGTTTTACCCCTGTGAAATACATTTGTCTGTCTCCATTTTCAAAGGAGATTAATAGAACAAACCTGCTTACGGTATCTCTTCCCTCAGTAACTCACAAGCATGAAGCAGAGTGCACACTTCCATCCTTTTTTTGACAGAGGTAGGAAATATCCCTCACTGGTTATTTCAAGGGAGAATTAATTACAACCAAGAATGGACAAACAGGAAGGCTAGGGGCTGGAAAGAAGTTTCAGTTAGGAAATAAGGAAATTCCTCAGTTAGGAAACAACAGCTATCTAGATAACAACTGTGAATAACTTCAATAAATAGAAGTTGATATAAAGCAAAGGCTTCCAAGACAAAGAGTGAAGAAACAAGCATACATGGGCTGCAGAAAAATAAGAAACTGAATGTGCATCAACACTTCGCAAGCAGTTTCTCTGATGAAATCCACGGTGTTACACTGAGCAGGTAACTCAGACAAGTTCCTGGATAATGCTGTAACAGACATTGCTATGCCTTCTCTGTATGCCTTGATGTATGAACAAAAGTAGAATAAACATGAAGATGAGGTTTGATTATTAAGGTGGAGTGTTACTGAAGTATCTTATTTGCACATGGAGTCAGACAGCTAGAGATATCGAAAAGAAAGCCGTAAGAATGTCCCAATATCTCATTCTCATGCATATCCTATCTCCAGTGACCATCAGTAGCATATTCCTTGGGAAAGAACACGAAGCCAGAGTAATCTTACAGCAATTCTTTCCTAAATACACCCTTCTGGCAATCAGCGGTTTACGGACTTAAGAAGCCAGACCATCATATTACACAGCCCCTGAGTTTAACCTCCATGAATTTAACCTTCTCCTGAACCCTCTTTGGCCTTTGTGACATTTTACTGTGGTGAGTTACACAATCAATTGCACATGCCTTGCATTAAAATAATTAATTAAAAGACGACTTTCATTTTAAACATATTGCCCGAGTTCCCCTGATTACTTCCTTTATTCAAGTGAGGCTGTGAGATACTACTCCTTGTTTATCTTCTCCATACGAATCTCTGCATTTATGATATCCTCAGCCTGGCCAAAATCTTTTTAGGGTAAAGAATTCCAGTTTTACTCTCTGGTCTTATGGATATCGTTCCATAATTCTGATTTTTCTGCCCACCTCTAAATCCTTTGTGGTTCTATCATGTTCTTTGGAATTATAGTCTGAGCCACAGATATGAATTCTGATAATGCCAGAAAGAGTACTTCTATTCTATCCCATTCTTAAATGCATCTTCCAGCTACCCCTGAGCAGACATTTGAAAGAACCATCTATACCAATGCCAAGATTACATGTCCTGCATAAGAATTTAAATTACACTCTCCATTAACATACTGTATGTGAATCATTGAATCCTCAGTCATACTTACTGCTAAAACACATCTATGACCAATCCAGAATTAACACAACATGCTTAGCATCACAGATTCTCCCCATAATATGAATATAGGAGAACATCCATTTTGCTTTTTTTTTTTTTTTTTTTTTTTTTTTAATGGTTTTGAGTGGAAAGGAATAAAGCATGTCACAAATCATCTCATATCCTCCCCAGCACTCATGATATCTGACAGAACAGGGACACGGAGCTGCAAAAACCATTCCCCCCATTTGTTAAAAGTCAATCCATAATAAAAAGAAGTCTAAAGAAATGCTGTGTGCTTGATCCTCATTCCCAGCACTCTTGAATTTTCCCTTCTTCAAGAGCATGATATGGGGACATAAATCAGCAGTCTTAATGCTTCAATCTCTGAAGTTAACGGAAGAGATGGAAACCAGCTGCCTTCTAATTTGCCTCTGTTCTAAGTAAGTGATTCCCACATTTATCAATATTTCATCTAGCTGTTCTTTGGCACCAACATTTTTCACATCACTTGGAAGTAGAAGGGCAGCTTAGGATGGGAGGGGAGAACATAAATATACTCCTCACACAAAAGAAAAGAAAACACTAGTGTCAGATTTCACAGTGGGACACTTCCTATGCAAGATTATTCATTGTATTTAATAGTTTTCCCTCACAGTATGACTTTATTTTAGTCATTTTCCCATTTTTAGCAAACAGAGAAAACAAAAGCAATGCAGGCTCCTTCAGATGCATAAGAAAGCTCATAATTTAGTAGTTCCTCAGTGCTAACTCTGGTAAAGATGTACCAATATCAAACCACTGTTTAAAAAATAAATAAGTTTTGCTTCAGTGCCTGTGAGCTCCAGTCCTCTATGTCAGGGTATGCGTTTTTTCTCCTAAGATGGGGTTGAGAAGGGGGAAGATTTTAATAAGTATTGTCTGTTCTTTTGCCATTCAGAAAGGCTATAATTGAAAGAAAGGTGAAGCATAAAATGTTTGAAAACTCCCACTATAAAACAGAAGCGGAATATTCTGCAGGAACACCTATTTTGAAATGAATTATTTTCCAAGTTCATTGTCATCATCGCTTCTTTTTTTTTTTGGTACTTTATACATTTACAGGATGTTTTTACCAGTCTGTTTCATTAACCAAAACAAAGTCTAACTAGAATAGTATGTTTAAAGTTAGCTTATGTCAAGACACTGCACTTTCACAATTATTTTTCTTCTCTCTGCATCTGAACACTGTTGGGATATGACCTTCTTTAAAAAAGCAGATCTTGAATCAACATTCAGAAAATAGCATGCAGTATGCATTCAAGTCAGTTTTAAGATGAAACTTTGAGTCAACTAATTAAAAAAAAAAAATCAAATAATTCCTTCACCTTACTGTAGCCAAAAACCTTCTCCAGGTAATTCCTCCAACTCTAAAGGTAAATGGCTTCAGTGAGTAAACAAAGTTTACACTTCAAACTACTCGTGTTCTTAGAAACAGGTTAGTGATCAGATCCAGATTGGGTGCAACTCCAGTGACTTTGTATGGTTTCAAATACTTTGGTAAGAACAGTCACAGCAGTGATAAACAACAGCTATCTGTCCAAAACTAGAAGCTGATCAAGGCTAAAGAAGAATTAACCAAACCTGGCTGTTGTAAAAAAAAAAAAACAAAAAAACAAAAAAACCCAAACTCCACAGCATTTCCATACAGCCCCAGTCTCCTTTGCACTTAAGCTTCTAAAGTAACAAAGTTTTTTTGATCAATCCTTATACATCATTTTCTCTTCTTAATAGGTTACATTACTCAGCCTGTACAAAAAATCCTCAAGCACATCCAAGAACTGCTACAGTTTTATTTAAATAAGGAACTGCTTTTAAGAAAATGTATCATAATTTAGACAAAGATATAACTGGTATGTTTTTAATCTTGAAATATGTACAATACAGCTATAACTTAAGGCTTTGTGCTTATTTTTAGAGTAGACTTAACAGAGAAAAATCTGCAGAATGGCAGATAGAGAAGAAAAAGGGAAGGAAGAACACCAGAATATTTGTAACAGGAAGTAGGTTTTTTTTCTACCAAGAGCATGGCCCTGCTTCTCAACAAAGAAAAGCATCAGTAATAAAAAAAAAAAGTGAAGCTTAGTGAGTTTCCCAATGGATGTATAATGATCAGAACAGCAGGCAATACGGATAAATAAGTGTATCACGCCATACTCACACCAAGCCCACTTGCAAGCAAACAGCTCAGTTACATCTTCTTATCAAAGGTGAATAAAGACAGACATGAAGGAATGCACATATTTGAATCCCAAGCTAGGATAAAGTTGTGTTTGCTTCAGTATAGGCGAGTGTACGCATAGGAGGTTGTTCTTTTTCTTTATTTTCCAAAAACAGTTAAATTCAGTTTTTAACACCTCCAACAATCAAATTAAAAATGAGTGGAAAGGGTATGGAAAATGCAGAAAGCAGGAGCCAGAAGGAAGCAGTAGTCTGCCAAGCCAGTTATTTGTCTAAGCTCTTGTTTTCCCCAACACTTCCCCTCCCCCCCACTTTTTTCCCCCCCCAAATCTATCGACTGGGGAAATACACTTAATAAACAACGGCCAGCATCACTGCTGGAAGACTGGTGTCTTCTATGGAGTTTGACTGCGGTGGTGCTCATGTTCCTTTAAGCTGCTGTTTGAGCAACGTCGCTATGGAAACAGGTCTGTGATGACCTGCAAGTTATCAGGACTCTTCTGTTTAGATTCTTTTCTTGAGTTTTTAACAAAGCCATTCACTGAACCTCAACTAATTCAAGGTTCTGTTTGGGGTTTGATTTATTTTATTTTATTTTTAGTTTTTATGTGTATTTTTTAAATAAATTACCCCATCCCTGCAAAAGTTTCTCTCCCCTACTAATGCCAACTGACAAGTTTTATTTGTCTCATCTTTACAGTTTCTTGCTCAAAACATTATGGCTCTATTTATTGCTAGACTCTATAATATATTTTTGCCTCTTGTCCCTCATAGTGACATACTAATCAATGAAAATTCAATTCATTCAACAGCAACGTTTCCATTTTGCTTTTAGCTGCTAGGAATCTGTCTGCATCTACATCAGATGTGCCTGTACATTCTCTCGGGAGAATTCTTAGGTTGAAAGTATAAAGGGTTACATCCCTGTAATACCAAGAGTTTATCTTTTCCAGATGCACACAGAATCCCAGTATCTTGTGTTTACAAATTCCAAATATTAGAATTATTTTGCAGAACAGAGAACTAAAGAGGAACTGTGAAGCTTCAGGGTCACTTTATTTAAATGAAGGAAGACAAACTCAGGTTTGCCCTTACTGCACTCAGCTCTGTAGTACAGACAATAGGCATAGTAGTGCTTCTGCAAACTAAGAAATTGCTATAGCCTCTGCAGTAGTAACCAAAGCACTTGCTATGATATTCCACCTAATTAGATACAAGCCAAACATCATTTGGCCTGAGAGTTCTCATAATATCGCAATTTAAAGCAAGGTTAGTAGAGCCATCCTACGTAGGTGTGTGGAGGAGGAAGAGGCTTATCAGCTTGCATGGGAGTTATAAAACAGTTTTACTTTATTAGTTTGCTACCTTTGATCTTCTGGATTGGCTGAGGAAGCAGAAGGTAGGGTGACATCATGTCCCAAGCCACACTGTGGCTATCAGAGATTCGGTATAAATATCAAGGCAATTGCGATCAGCTATCCAAACAAGCTTCACAACTAAGAAATAATCAAAGTCTTCATTTGACTTACAGTGGTACAAATCAACTGCACGTATTTTGACATTTTAAAAAGTAAACCAGGAAGAAAGCACAGAACACAAAAAACCTGTTTCTTTTAACTATATTATTTCTGGACTTCCATTAAACAAGCTGATGGAGCAGCACAATTCACAAGCAATTCTCACCAGGTTTCAGTTCCTATTCAGCACAGAAGAAGAGCTCTTCAAAAATCTCACAACAAACTACTTCATTTCTTTCGTGCTGCCACTACTGCAAGCCTATCTTCCCATACTCTTATCATAATGCAGCACCTAGTAATTTCTGTGAGGTGCAAAACATGACAGGCAGATATAATCAGTTCTAAGGGATATTCTTCCCAATCCTTACATAACTTATTTTAGTTTGCTGAGAAACAAGTTTGAGATATGGCCAAGGAAAGGCCCATATAACTAAACAAATCTTAGACATGCTTCAAATCCTTCAATCCAAGAAGCTAATCGAGTTCACATCTATTTCCATACGTCTGACCATGAGATAGCAGCCTTCTTCCCCATTTCCACACCAATCAAGAACCTTCAGTTCTGTTTCAGCCCAAATCCAAGAGAAATATGGCAGAACAGGTAAGCTTGCTAAATATCCTAAATACAACATTGCCTCCCCAGAGAGCCATGGCAAAAGCAAAACATTTTTCAGAGAGCTCCTCAGATTCTTACATGTTAAATCCCACTAACATTCAAGGCAAAGTAGCTATTTCTGACAAATACTGCCTACCTAATGCAGGTAGAAGAAAATAGGTTTGTTGGGAATTTCATACCTAGTACACAAACGTGGGGTTTTTTATTATTTATTTTTAGGAACTACCAGATTCAGCATAAAATGGAGTGTTTTGCTTTTTCTCCAATCCCCTGCATTCTCAAATAAATTACTCTTCTTAAATCATCTCTGGCAGCTACTACTGGAAAGCACAGCACTAACAGCAGAATAGCAAGGTTCTAGACAATAGCAAGCAAGGGTTTACTCAGTTGCAACAGCCATGGGCACAGAAATAAAAGAAAGAAGTTGCTCACCTTCGGAAGGACTGAGGTACACAAGGATCTCCACTAAGATACCCTCACCTCCACTGCCAACCCTTAAATGAACTCTGGAAAGAAGTGGATCCGGGCTCCTCCCCTTCCACTCATTCAGCTGCATTGCATGCACCTGAGCTCCCCTGGGCTGGCCCTGCCTTCTCACCAGGTGCTCAATCACTGCTTCAAGCTGTGACTTAGCATTTCCACTACACTACTCCACAGTATTATTTCTTGCCATCATAAATAATAAAGGCACTGCTAACTTTCAGAGACTTAAAAGTTGGGATATAATATGAAATCCTAGCATGCCAACTTAGTTTCTTGGCCCCAGAAATCATTTGCTGGGTAGCACAGGGCACTTCCAGGAGCCTTACACATAAGGCTATCAGTGCCTTCAATCTCCTTTTGCTCAGATGGCAAAGAAGCAGAGCAAGCAGTCAGGTGTGCCTCGGGACTGAAGCAGTCCTACATCCAAACGTGCATTCTTGCAGCCAAACTGGGTTAACTTGCCTGCGTAAGTACGCTACTGCTTCATTTTGTTTTTCACTCATATTTCTTTCCTAGTACTCACTGATGGATTTTAGCTCCACTTTAGTCCCACACACTTTTCATAGATTGCAAACAAACAATCAAAAATATGTAAAACAATTCTAAGCAGCAAAAGGCTGAGATAACCAGGCACACAAAAATCACAGGTACAAAATAAACAGTGAATTTATTTAGGTTAGAAATCAAAAGAATCCTCATGTGTATGGCAAAAAAAAGCAACTTCCAACCACAGAAAGAAGCTTAACTCCACTTAAAGACCGAAGTACAAAGAGGTTGTATGACAAAGCCACTGAAAAAAAGGCTAGACAGGTGCTTCTGCACCACTGAGTCTCATTCCTTGCAACAACAGGACTAGAACTGGATATACCTCTGTGCATCATGTTATCCTTTCATTATGTTGTACGTTTTCCTCTGAAATTACTGGAAGTTGTGCCTATATTTCTGAGGGCAGATCTGAGCAATCTGCCTCCAGACTCACTTCACTGAATAAACTTCCCTTCCTCCCTCTGCCCACAACTTCAAGAATTAAGCCGGGAACATGAATATCTATTTCAGATTTCCTTGGTTTTAGAAAACTAAGCCAAGATGCTCCCCTCTCCTGTCCAAACATCTATAGCAATTAATCTATTTCCAAGACGTTTTTTCTCCTGTGGAAGACACTAGCCAATGACATTGATGTATATTTGTTCTAGTTTGGGTTACAAAGTAGAATTAGTATGGAGAGAAAAACTTTGTTGCTTCTGTACTCTTCAAGCTGCTGTTGGTCCTCGGAAGACAAGTGAAGTGGTGAAATGAACTTGGAACACTGTTTTCCTTGAGAGCTTTCTCGCAGAAAGCTTTAGTGATCCTTCCACTAGAGACTGCTCACCAGAGAGTTGTCATTAATTACGGCATGGGAACATTTGGCCAGATGCACCCCAGTCACAAATTACACATTAGAGATTTAGTTTAGAACCATGGCACAATGAGTTGGCTTTCTCCTGTTGTTTCTGGTATGTATCATTTCAAATTCCTACAGCATTTTTACTAGCTTGGCTGTAGATGGAAGCAGGTAGGACTCAGTAGTGAAGCTGAGGAAGGACAAGGCACAAACTGAAATTAGATGAAGTAGTTATGTGGAGCAAATCCACAACCGTTGGCCTCTTACTGCTACAGTGCACTCTATCAACCTAAAGGACACATCAAATTTAAATCCACTATTAAATCTATGCCTAAATGAAAGTCTCAGTTTCATGGGCAAGAAGAAAATTAATTTGGTGATTAAGAGAAAAACAGAGTTAAAGCCTTACTGGCACAAGAAAATAGAGAACCAGCCGCCAGTTGTCTTGGAATGAGGAGGCACATTGCAATAAGAACCACATTTTCTCTTAGAAATCTCAGCCTCAGAAAACATTACGAGCAAGTTCTCTCTAACATCATGGATTTATAGCATGGTCTGGCTCTGAACCACTGCAATTTCAGAGCTTCCTTACAACAAAAACTGTTATTAAAGTTTGAAACACTAGACAAGACTTTTTGTCCTGTAGCAGTTTATCATCTCCCTCTCTTCTACTGTTAAAATTCCAACAGTGCAATGGTCTCCCTGGCTCATATGTTAAAACGTGTGCAGTACCCTTTCCAAGCTACAGAATTCACCTTTCAAAAAAACACTTTCTGTGCAAACCATGAGGGGCACACTTGGTCCCGTGGTCAGAAAAATGTATCATTTCATTCCATCTTCATCTCTTCTCTCATCAAGAGATCAACAGATAAGAAAGGAGGAAAGCAATTGTGTCCAAAAGTGTTCTTAGATAGGATCGAATATTTATGTGTACAGAGTGCGAAATAATAATGTAGTGAAGGTGGAAGGGCAAAAATATCTGAGGAATTTTCCATCTTACTCCATATTTATTACAATGCATCAAACATATGGACACTATTTTTTGCACAGAATACAATTCATCTAGGTATACTTAAACTAATTTTGAAATGAATTAGTGATGGTGAAGCAGCACAGCCTGCAAATCCAACAACAACAACAAAAAAACACTTGTAAGCTAATTTTCAGTGTATTAGGATAGGGACTTCCCACCGAATCCTGCTCCCCTCCTTTCTTCGAAGGGCAGCAATACACTAGGAGTGAAAGAACTCAGCTCCAAAGGAGGAAGTGAACTGTGATATTCCCAGTCTTCCATCTGATTCTTCTGCCCAACAAGTCTTCACTTTATATACGGTATGTGAAAAAAGTCTCCTTTTTTAGGAAGAGGAAATTAGAGGTTAATCTGTGCTTTAACAATATAAATAAGAAACTGCTTCACAAACCACTTCAGCCTCATGACGTAAATGGAACCAGCTGTACATGTGGCCATCATACAAACAAAACAGTGTTGTCGCTAAAAAGAAGCAATTTCTTAGCAACACAAAGAAGTGAATAGGACACTACACTGGTGTCAAAAATTTTAGGAAGAAAGATCAGACATTCTGTCCTTCATTCTGACCCACTGCATACTGTAAGCAATTAAATTCAGCTCTCTCACACCTATATCGAAACTAATATTTGCTACCTGGGTGAAGCACAAAATATAGAAAGACATTTTCTGAACACTTATGTCTGAACAATTTCTAACAGCTGTGCATTGACCGACTCAAATCTCTGAATTAAGTCCTGTGAAATCCAGTATTTGCCCCAAGAAACATGTCTGGGATTATCCTATAGATTCCACATGCACTGGATACGTGTAGCTTCAAAAGACAGCTCCCTGCTGACTGAAGGAGAAGCAGGTATTATGGAGCTTTTAAGTCTCTGGTAGCAATATAAATATCATATCCTTTTACTGTATTACTCTATAGACTCCAATAAATCTACAGAATTCAGCTTACCACAAGGCTACTGTTTTTCAGAGAGACTGACCCACTGACTGGTATTTATTTGCTGAGACAAGCTCCATAAAAATAGAGAGAAATCCATACTATTCCCCCTCACAACCACAAAGATGACAACTTGTTGCCAATCTGCCTGCCAGGAAACCAGCTGGAAACAATATCACTACCACAATCTATAGGCATCCCTCCAATGCACTAATCCAATCACGGTTCAATAACTGCCAGCATCACTGAGACCTGGAAAGGAAGCTGCGGTAAGAAGGCGCAGTCAAGATCAATCCCCAGGGCCTAGTTAGTTCTTCCTCTCCTTTGTTTTCTTCCTATTTTTCCTTTAGAAAACATCCAGGATTAGAATTTTTCTTCCAGAGTCTGGGTCAAAATTTGGCAATTTAGAGAAATTCAAAGTGCAGGCAAGGCCTTCCAGTTTGTTTGACGCACACTCACATAATGGAAAATGTCACTGCCTCATTGAAGCAAAAAGTCCTTTCACGCATGAGCCAGAAAAAGCACAAGATTCTGCCTTGAGACTGGAGTTATCCCAGATAATCCCTTAAAAAGGCATAGAAACATTTTGATAATTAAATGGGCCATGAAAGTAATCAGTAAATTGAAAATAATATGTATTAAAAATATATATAATTACATATATATTTATGATAACAACAAAGTTCATTTTATGATGGTTATAAGGTTCCTTACCACGCAAGGGAGAGGGGGAGACTATTCATTCCAGGATTTAAAGTTATCTTGAAGAAAGGCATGATAAGATTCAGGGTCTGGAAACAAGGTGCAGAAATTGAACTTGGAGTGTTCTTTTCTTCTAAAGGTAACAAATCAGAAGGGAATAAAGAAGTGTAGTGTTTGACTGCATATCATTTTGATCCCTTATCTTTTTCTCCCAAACAAATTACAGGTGTTTTGTGGAGGATACATTTTAACAATAGAAGTTAGTTAGCATGTTGTAAGACCAATGAATAGACTGTGGCTCCCAAAAAGCAAGGAGTCAGAGCAGGGAAGCAAAGAAATTACGAAGATGCAATTTGTATCAGCTCAGTACGTTTCTACACTAAAAAATTTAAAAGAAAAAAAGTCACCACACTGGAAGGAAGCTGTTCATTATCTTGGTCAAAGCTTTTGGGGAGTAATGACAACGTCTTCCTCAGTGTTTGCACAGCAGCTGGCTGTGTAACACAACTCAGAGTTAATCTTTGTACTACATAACTGTAGAATGCAAAAGGGAACAGCAGTCCCTGCTGTGAAATGAAGTTATCCAGAAGTGTTCAAATAACTGCATCACGTCCTGACACTGAACCTTAAGTCTGGTTTTGTTTTCCAAAGTTGAGATACAATATTTGTCAAACAGTTCACTAAAGCTTTGTATTTTCCTAGCAAGCTCCTTTTTTTTTTTTTTTTTTTTCCATTTCCAGGGGTCTTTCTGTCTCCTATAAGCTTTGCAAAACTGTTTTTCTACAAAGCATGTTTATGTTCTCACACTTGAGGATGAAGAAGAGGGAATAACTTTCTATGTGGTAGGAGTAAGGAACAGGGAGCCCATGTAAAAGGGTTCAAGAGTAATTTAAAAATCTTACCTATTTTTCAAGGTACAAAATTCAAATGGTAACTAGTAATAGCTTCATGCTCAGTGTGCGAGCTCCTAATGTCTTCCTGCTCTGCAAGTGAGGTGGAAGAGCTATAGATAATAAGGAGTCAGAGTTTTAACTCTGAAAATCATTTTTACATTGAATGTGTTTGAATTAAATTGATTTTTTTTTTTTTTTGGTGGAAAAAAAAAATAATTTTTTTTCATTTTTTATGCTAATTAATCCAATTCACCTGACAGAATTAATATTATTGCAAGCCCAGGGCAAAATTTAGAGATTCACAGAGAACTAAGCTCAAAACTGACTGAAAAGTATATTCCACACTACAATATACTAGTTGCAGAAATTCTGTGTATGAAGCATACGTTTTAAAGGTAAGAACCTCAGATTTTGTTAAGAGTTGAACATTCATGTGTGCAGGCTAGCATTTAAAATTAATGTGTCTGCTTGTCCCACCCCCTTAGCACATTAAGGTAAATTTAGTCTAAGCCTATTAAACATAATGCCTCTCACAGGTGTACCTCTCACTGAGGTACATTTATACAACAAACTCCTAATTCAGTTTTACCTAGAGTAAAAGACTTTGGATTCAGCCAGAGACTTGAGAGATTCCCCTTGCTTACCTTTGTTTTCAGGTCATAAAAAAATTCTTTTGAGCTCTTTCCTCTTTACTTCTCTGTAAAGTGTTTTGAAATCCAGTGATGAAAGTAACAAGAACTATGTATTCGACCATAGCATTCGAAAAACATTCTAGTAGAAATCCTGTAAATAATCCACATAAAGGAAGGTAGCTTACAGATAGAAAAAATGTAAATGAATATGTTGTGGAAAACAGCCTAAATATCAGAGTAGCGAAGTTTGGCCAAGTTAGCTACATAAACACACCAGTCTTTAATAAAAGGTGCTGTCTAAATAACAAGCAAAATCCTTCTGAAGCCTAGTACTAAGAAGAAATGCATGAGCAAAAAACTCCACAGAAGCCAGTGGTTACATAGAACTTTCATTTGATGAGACATCATTCATAAGAGTGGCTTCACCAAATACAGAACTGCAAGAAGTCTTCTATGTCATGAAATCCAGTTCCTCCTTATGATAAACAACTGTTTCACTTAATGTCATTTCCCTTGCACATATTTCAATGAAACAATGCAGGTTTTCACCACATATGTGATTCCAGTCAGCTTTAATGAAGAAACTGCTCTGGATAGTTTCTTTTCTTTCCCCCCCCCCCCCAGTAACTTCTAAAGTACACAACTCTTCTTCATTATTTAGGTGCTCACGTGATGTGAAACTCCTGCAACTCATCAGCAGTCATCTCAACACATCAGTGCCCAAGGCTCACACAGGGACAGCACGCACATTTCCAGAAACATTCTGGCACAGGTAGACATGGAGTAGGCTTCAATCCAAGGCCTTCAGCAGAGACATACAGCTAGATTTGAAGGAGAATTGGTCCAGCACACATGGGTTAAGTAAATGCTCAAACAGACAAGCTCTGCAGATTTAGGTGAGACTATTTATAGAGTACAAAGTGACTGAAATAGCACAGGACTGGACATGGTCCAGAAAAAACGCACCCAGTGCAAAGAGAATGCAGTACTAGACTATTCATCTGCCTAAGTGCTACGGGTTAATATTAGCTATAACTTGCTAAGCAGTATTAATCAACAATAATTTGTTTGCACATCTTGCAATGCTGGAATGCACCAGTGAGAGTAGCTCTTCAAAGTGCATCTGTAGAGAATAAACTTTTTTCTGTATGGCTCCTTGAAATGCATGCACATGCTTTATGGAAGAAGGATGATCTTCCAGTAACTGCACAGAAGTTAATATAAACACACTTCAGCTCTTGTAAAAGCGTCAACAGAATCCTCTCATATAAACTCAGAATATCCTCCTTCACATTTTTTCTCTGTCTGAAAAATTTACAGAACAAGGTTACCCTCTTCCTGGATGTTGTAAGAGCAGGAGTTTTGAATTTTATGAAAACCTGGGCCAAAATGTGTATAAATATGAAGACTTAATCATCACTGTGTATATGCAAAAGGAAATATGTAGTTTCATTGGTTCCCAAAACTTCTCCGTGCCTCTCAAGTTTAATATATTACTTCCACAGTGTTACAGTGCTAATAGCTGTCATCTATCACCATCACAAGAACTTACAGAAATACTCCTTCTTTGCCCATTTGATTGGTAATACAGTATCAGTCAGTGTTTTAGAAGCATATACAGTCCTCCAGTGGAAAAGACACTTCTGAGGATCTGAAACAATCTGAAGCACAGGAAGCTGTAAAGATCACCTGCTAGGGCATGCAGTGAATGGTGCTGCTCACCAGACTAGCAGTCAGGTAGTCTACTTTAAGAAATTGAACTAAACAATAATGTAGCAAGCAAGAAAAAAATTACTAAAAAGGAGCAGTCTAAAAAGAAGCTTCAGGGAGAGTTATGAGAGCACTGCAGGGAAAGAGTCATCTCTTGGAAAATGGATCACTTCTGTAAAAACCAGGGAAGACCATCAAACATGGCAAGTCTAATGTAAGCAGGAAATTAAGGTGGCTAAGAAAAAAAAAAAGAAATGAAGATCACAGTTCTTGTAAACAGATTTTTAAATACATCAGCATTAGGAAACTGGCTAGGAAGCTGGGGGAACCTCAAGATAATAAAAGTGTACAAGGGCAGGTGGGGCTGTAGTGGAGAATCACAGTGAATTCTTCAGTTCAGTTGTCACAACTGAAATCTTTGGGGATATTTCCATAGCCACTACACTCTTCACAGAAAGTCAGGCTGAGGAGATATGTCAATCTGAAATAAATTCAGGAAATGCTAGAACAAACAAGGAACTTAGATGTTAATAAGTCACCAAGATAGAACAACATTCACACATGTTCTGAAAAAACTCCAATGTGAACTTGCAGAACCACTAGCCGAGGTGAGCAAGACAGCATCACTGAGTGCCTGTGTGCTGGAGGACTCGGGGTCCTGCCTATGTAACTCTCAAGTACAGGAAGCCCAGCGGAATGAATGCTGGGAACTACATGCTGGTGAATCCAACCTCATTCATAGGAAAGGTGAACACTTTAGAAAGAATAAGAAAGCAAAGAATAGAACTTAACAGACTTAACAGAGGAATCAGCAGTGGAAACTCTGAGATCAGTGCAGAAGCTGGTGTTATTCAGCATCTTTAACAATGTTCAAAACTAACTGACTGGGCAAAAAGTTTGCAGGTAGGCTTTAGTGTAGATAAGTTTCTGATAACTCATCTAAACAGTATCAGCTTTGACTGCTCCTGCTCAGAAGCTATAGACACCTCTTGCTGTTCTCTGAAGTCATTGGCTTAGTGTTCATCAGAAGTGAGAAAAAAAAACCTAAAGCATAGGGCATCAGAAGGGCAGAGAGCAAGGTGGATAGCATCTTTATGCCATTATACACAATCTGAGAACTCTCACATCTTAAGTACTCATCTGTTCTCCACATACAAAGAAAGACACTGTGGTATTAGAGGAGAGCTGGAAAAGGTGAGCAGTGGGAATGGAGACAACACTTTACACAGAGACACTAAAAAGGCCAGTAATCTTCACTTTGGAGGAGGAGTAAACTGAGGGTGGATATGACTAGGCATAAAAACAAACACATGAACTGCCGAAAGCAGAAGAGTAATTTGCCAAATCTCACAACACTAAAATGAGGCTGTACTTACTGAAGATAGCAGTAAACCCATTTAGATAGAAAATACTTGTTAACAGAGTAGGTTACATACTTCTGGAACTTATTTTCACAGGAAACTGTCAAGGCAATGGATGTCCATATGTTTCAAAAGGGATTAAACAAGCTCCTGGACAACAGGACCATAAATGGATAGTTAAAGGATTAAATGAGTGCATAACCTCCAGTATTATTAACACAAGAACTGGGGGAACTGGAGAGTTAGAGAGGAAAGTTGAATTTAAGAAGTAGCTGTTTTAAGAATCTCCAACTAACTTCTCAGGCACTATGCTGGGCTAACTGAAACTCTGAGTCAGTTTTAATGTTATTCATCTTTTGGGTAGACTCAACACTGCTCCCTTGCAGCACCTCATCCTGAGGATGAGCAATGGTCAGTTTTCATCGGGGCTTCAGAATTTGGCCTCTAGCCACTGTGAGAACCAAACCAGAAATTATTGCATAGCTTAACACAGAAGTATAATGTCAGATATCTGCTCTCTTCCAACACACTGATCCCTATCTCTTTGAATGTAATGATAATTACCCATTATAAATGCTGTATGTATGTATATATACACACGTGTGTGTGTATGTGTATGAGTGGTGCAACCCAGACTATGCAGCTTCTGAATCCATTTTATTATTTTATCTGTATTACAATCCTAGCAAAGCAGCAAGTAGATAGAAAACAGGCATATACATTACCTCTCATGGCAAATAGCAGGGCAGGAACAGGCAAGAATCACAAAGAATGGGAAATAAAACAAATTGGGCTTGAAGTGCCACAGCATTTATTTAAATGCCCTTTGTACAAAAGCACCTTTTATATCTACACACACAGTACAGACATCCACAAAAAGTTGTACTTACCCAGGTAAAACATCTTAATTTAATTTTTAATTAACCATGAACACTTACTTTTTAGATTCATCCTGAAACGAATACCATCTTTGAAGGCAGTAAGCTATTTATGCCTCATAAAAAAATTTAATCAGTAAAGCTGTATTTCCTGTCTGGTAAGTGAAACACAAGGACAGAGGGAAGAAAAACCTCACAAGAAGTGCAATTACAGCAAGCTTGTCTTCAAGACAATAAAGTCTTTGTTTTTAGGTTCAGTGCATTTCCTCATTATCTTTAACTCGTACAGTTTTAAAAGAAAATATTTTTGTTTGATCCTCAGGGGAAAAAAATCTCTGTGTACTACACTGGTCAAATATTAGGAAGGTTTAACAAAGTTACCTCTTGTGTCTGGTCTTGATACATTCTGTCTCAAAACCTTGTGCTTGTAATAAAACCAGCTAGAAAGGAACAAACACTGGAAAGCTGCATAGAGAATGCATTCACCGCAAAACAGATAACAAGCATGAAGGGACACGAACCACCATCAGCATTTTTCTCCACTATAATTTGGCAAGAAGTAGGATTACTACAGTGTAGAGTTGCTACAGTTCTCTACACCATTCATCTCTAATATAGTACCCCCCATACACACAGGATTCTGCAGAGAGCCCACACACTGATGAACAATCACACCAATTTCAAAGCAAGTTACCTGAGTTTTCAAGCAAGTTATATAGAGTTAATTAGGCAAAAATACATATATAAATAAATCCGAGGAATGCTGTTTTGAGAAAGAGCAGAAAAATGTTCCTAGAGAGTACAACATAATGTCAATTACTAACACTTATTTATATATTTATGTTTTCTTCTGCCATTTCAGACAAAGCAGAAAGGATAAAGTGATGAAGATAATGCAGTTAGAGGACACTGCATTAAGTCTAAGGTCAAGATCCCACATAGAAAAAGGTGAAGGGTCCATATTATTTTACCTGGTTAATGATTTGAACATTCCTGGCTTTCTGTCCTTGTTGTGGAGACACAACATGACTTGTTAACATGTACAGCCTCATTTTCTGGAAGTCAGAGTTGTTCAGCGAGGAAATGAGCTCCCACTTCTGCTCAGGATAACCAGGACTGCCAATTTGTTCTCCATACTTCAAAGTCCCCAGCTATCGATCAGAAATGCCTTGGAGAAGGAATATAACTCCTGAATTGAAGATAAGAGCTAAACAGCCTGAGAGGACTGGATGGCTTACTGATCACCTGCGATGAACTAGATACGGGCAAAAGCTGAGGTAAAATGAAGGAGCAATACTTCAGCTAAGTTAGAATTCAAGTATTAATTTATCAGTGAGTAGCCCAGGTTGATTTCAGCTCATGACTTGAGCAAAACTCCCCATCAGTTGCAACAAAACTCCAACAGGTTGAAGCAAAGGCAAAATGGCGTCTTCTTCCGCACCCAGCCCAGGCCAGCCTCGTCAGCAGGGCCAGACCAGCTCACACCTCCTCACCTGCCCTTCAGCTCATGGGGTTGCCCTCAGTGGACACTCATGGACACCTTTTATTTGCCTCTCCCACACACAGCCCTTACCGGGCATGTGGCAGGGCAGAGGCCACAGCTGCTCCAAGCCACTTCTGGATGGTTCTGGCGGGCTCTGGTGCCAGTGGGTTTGTGAGGAAAAGCCACGCCAGAGCACCGCTGTGGCGCCAAAATAGCTGCCAGTGCAAGGCTGGTCAGGCAGCATTCACTCACAGAGGGCATGAAGTCTCCAGCCCTCCGCAGTGCTTTACACTGTATTGATGGGCAAATAATAACAAATAAAATGTATAATTCCCTGCTTCAAGCCTTTTTTTTTTTTTTTTTTTTTTTTTTCTGGCAATCCGGAGGTGGCTTGCAAAGAATTCTCCATTAAGAAAGCAACACTGTTCATGCACATCCCTGACCAGTGCTGAGGGAATGGCAGAACACAAATCCTGCGGCTCCCTTGGGAACAGCAGCGGTTGGACATCAAAAACCAGCAGCCCTCCTCCATTCAAATGTGTTCGATTTGCTCATGAGGGCAGACATTTTCACAGCAACATGAAACATTTCTGCACTGAAGAGGAGGAGGCAAATGAGTAGGAAGAAGAAAGGGAAACAAAGAAGAAACAAAGCATCTTTCACCACTCCCCTGTCTGTGAGAAAGATGCACCCAGGCATGCACAGACACACAAGCCAGGATCTCTTCCTGAAAACTGCCTGATGCGTGCTTGGCTGTTTGCTTGCCTCTTAATGATATGAGTTCAGTCAGCAGCAACTGCCTCCAGCTGGCTTCAAGTAATGCCACAACATTCCTCACAGCCACCCAAACCATTACTGTTCTATTTTCCACCATGTGGGGTCATCACACCCCCTCTGAAACTCTCAGAGGTGTGATACCACCGCAGGCATCCTCAGAGAGAGCCTGACAATGGTTTATTATGAGGCTTGTTGTAACATCCTTTCAATATCCTTAAGGTCCAGTGATTTATAGAAGAGAGCCTTTTGTGTCTCTTGTCAGTTCCAGGAAGCTCCTGTCACTGGCATGGAGACTGCATATGGAAAAGAGCTGCTAAATAGACCAGTTAAAAGAAGATAGGCCCAGTCTCACCCCCACCTCACTGAAAACTGTGAATGCTGCAGCTCTATTGAGGTCAGAGGGATTGCACAGCACTGCGGCTGGGGGTGAGACACCCCTTCACCAGCTGCTACATTTCAAAGCCAGGGCTCCTTTGGCTATGGTCACACAGGCCCTGCAGGAGATACACCCCCAGAGCCACTGCATCCAGAACAGCAATGCTTCAAGGAAGGCAGCATGTACACAAGCAGATCCTAGTGATGTAACCCACAACTAAACTTAGACTGCGCAAAACAGAAAGAAAGGGTTTCTCACCCCCCAGAGCTGGCTGGACTTGAATTAGTGATATGGAGACCTAGCAACGTGTTTAGAAGAGAATTATTCAATTATTTACATGATATATTCCTGGTCTTCTACAAGAGGAACAGGAAGCTTATGACCTTAAAAACGATGCAGAGGAGATAATGTAAGTAAAGCAAGCTTTTCTTTTTTTTTTCTTCACTCCTTCAAATTTCTCTCTCCTGTATGTTTTAAACAGTCTGCCAATCGCTCCTGTTTTGTCTTTTTAACACAGACAGTAGTGTAAGGCCATACAGACAGTGCGTCCCTGACCTGCACATTGTGATTACTTCAGGAACATACCACATGAGGTGGTCAGTGATTTTTCTTTTTTAATATTACATTAATTCCAAATACATGACATAAAAGAAAAAACACCTTTACTCCAGTATTTAACAAACCACTTACATCATTGCAAGGAATTCATGGAATTACATACTTTTTTAATTACAAAAAGACCAACTTCACAGAGTAAACAGTGCAGAAAACATGATTGCACAACTACATTCCTTTTATAGTGTGTTATTGAAGTGAGCATCCTGTTATGTTTTGTGCTGTTCATCTATGTAGTAATGAAGTTAATGAAACTGTGACTGTCACTTCTTAGAAATGGGAAACCTTATATCCCTGTCCCATGCTGTTTATCTATCTGCTAATGTTTTGCATCACCAATTCATAGCACTGAAGAGAGCAGTGTCACCTTGAAATAAAATGCAACTTCTCAATCAAACGAGAAAGCTAATTATTGAAACAGAAAACTTGCAATATTGTTGGGCAGATAACAACAGCAAACACAAAATGGGGATCCTTTCACTGTTTGGGATATTTAAGAAAGGGACTAGGCCAGACCAAGAACCAACATGTGCCTCTTGCCACACGCACAAATCCTGATCTTATTTGTGAGAGCATTTGCAACTTGCTCAGTCCTTGGTTCCCTCATTACAGACTCATCCCTTCATATTTTGGAGAGGTCTACGATGAGGATAGTAATTTTTGTTACTTGCCTGTTTTCCCACTAGAAGCTGGGTTACACTGAAGACAGTACATCCTTAGGGATGAAGCTACAGGTCTCGTGGTCAGACTGACCTCCACTACACAGTTTTGGTATCATTCTGATCACATCCTTCTCTTCAAATATCAGATATCATACTGCTTTTCTGCAACTTGCAAGACGGCTGAAAACACCGCAGAGAGCAGTATAAGGACAATACAGAGTGGCAATCTTGATATATTGTGCTACAGTTATAAATTAATAGCATTGGATGTGCTGAAATGGCGTGCAGTATCATATGCTTCCCTCAACCAGGAGGCCATGACTTCGGGCCACCTGTGCTATCTCAGCATTTCAGCTTCTCTTCTTTCTCCCATGGGCTGTATCTTCTACTGTTTAAATCCTTCCTAGGTGAAGCAAATAACTGAGAATCTTCCTCCATGAGGATTCTGAATCCTGTGGCACATCGGCTGCATCACACTGGCCCTAAAATCTCATGCCTTTAGCATGAGAAACGTTGTCTATACAAACAGTACTTCAGGCTAAAGAATAAATATGCCATAAGCTGGACGTGTTTTTGGCAAGTGAGTAAATTTAATCCAATTACAGCAGAGGTGATGAGGTCAAGCTGACTCTCAGCAAAGAATCACCGGCATGACAGTCCTCGGAACAAGACACTGAAGCTCGCTGGACTGATTGAGAGAGCTGACACACTGTAATGAAATTCAGCAATGCTCAACTCATTATAACAAAGATAAGTGCCAAGAAACTGCTTTGTACCAGCAAGCAGAAGAGGAAAGGGATTCAGCAAGAACACACTTTGTAAAGCACACTGTAATCCTAAGCACTTAATTGCCTTTGGCAAGAGCTGCATCCCGTTGCTCTCTCAGAAGTCGTTTTATCTGCAACTCGATGCTCACAGCTACAGCAATGAATGAAGTGGGGGAGGAGGAGGAACTGAAGAAATCGTGAGAGAACTACAGCTAACAGTCCTTGCTGAGTTACCCAAGAAAAATATATAAAACACCAATATGTTGAAAGCCTAATCTGCACATCCATGACTCTGGAGAGCTCCCATAGCAGCAAATAAAGAACAACCTGCATCCAGGCTCACTAATCACCTACAGAAGAAGGGAAATATGTTGTGGAGTTGACACCTGTATTTATTTTTAGTGTTTATGTAGGAGTGGCCTTATTTTCAGACATTCCAAATGAATCCCTGTATGTCAAAGCAAACTTGCAAACAAAGTTAGAGCCAAAGTTTCTCTTTCTTTTCCCTGTCTCTGCTTATAATGTAGCATTCACAAATATTTTACAATATATTAACCTCAACTCATTGTTCCCACATAAATAGGAGACTTGAAGGTAAATAATGCACAGAACCTCTTTAATTAAATACGGAGTTTGGGGGAGGAGTTTCTGCAGACCCTTTTAAATTTTAAAGCCTGCCAACTGGATGAACAAAAGGTAGATTAGGCTCACATGATAAATCCCAGTAAACCTGAAAAGCCTTTGTTAATAAGTCACTAAAGGAAAATTTTTTTTCTTAGAATTTCTGCTCACCAGAGGCAAGCGTTAAGATTATTCTAGTGTGTTTAGTTTCAAGCAGCATTAAAGGGGTATATGCCTCATGGAGCTCTAATCTCCTCATTTGTATAGAGCTCAATTCTCCTTTCATTCCTACTGAAGAAGAACTATTTCTAGCTTTTATATAGGGAGCAGCTGCTGAAACTTAGAAGGAAAAAAAACATTTATGAAATTAGCTAACTCCCAGGAAAATTAAAGCGGCATTCTAATCAGCTTTCTGTTCCCAGTCCTTTAACAACCACAGAGATTCAGGGGCATTTTCATCTCATTTTGGTATTTCTTTCATGTAGCAGGTTGCAAGTGATCCTTTCAAGTTTCCATTCATAAGTTAGTGTTCAGTAGCTTGTTCACAGAGTCAAATGACATGTTAGCTTGGCAATTAGAACACTCTTCTGTTTGAAGAGAAGCTTAATGTGGACATTAGTAGAGGAAAGACCTTGCTGTAGCGCATTCAACAGACCCATTACAACTGCTCAGCAAAGAGTCAGACTTTATCAATATCCATACTGTCATCACAGACAATGCAGATATTTATCAGGGGACGGCTTTAAACAAAAAAGTCTAGAGTATGTCTTGCCTGGATCTATCTGCTTTCACCAACAAATCCTCTTCAACACTATAAAGCACCATAATCATATCCCTTTTCCGTCATGCACTGCTAAAGTCTGAAAAGCACATGTAATCCTAATGTACATGTGGCCATCAGTGAGAGGGATTAAGGCAGCTGTGCAGTGCTTGCTAAGATCCCGTCTGCAACACTGGATGCCACTGTAGTGAAATCGATTGTAAATAAATAAAAAATAAGAAGCAATGTCTGCTGCAGCAGGTATAGCAATACCTTGCTGAAACAGTCAGAGAAACAACAGCCTGCTTTCAGGTTAGAAATGGATAATATAGCTGCAAAGACAGCAGAGGATATTAACCAGCCATAGAACCTTTGTTAACAACCTCTTAACTCATACCTGTGGAGTCCAGTTATGGGAAACTATTGAGTAAAACGCTAAGCAAGGCAAAATCAAATGACTCTAGCATGTTTTAGTGTGAATTTGGCATGCTTTTATGAAAGAGATGAGACTTTTTGCCAAATCAGGATGAAATGGTCCAAGATCTCTTCCAGACTATGTTCAGGCCTGAACCCAGCCTTCCAATAGAGGAGTCCAACAACCACAGACTGTGGCTCCCAGTTCTCCAGAAGTCTAACCAGAAACTTCAGCCACGTCCCTCCATGGCTGTCCCAGTGAGAGCTCCCGAATAGACTTTCCAGATTTAGACATCCACAGCTTCAAGGCACAGCATTTGGAGCTGCTCTAAAACTCTATTTACAAGTGCATTTTGTTTTAGGAGGGTTCTGAAAGTAATTTGTAACTGTTGGTTTGTAGTTTAATACAGTGTGTTTGGCCTGCATAAGGATATTGCTATCAATTTTGATTGACTGTAAAAATAGGACCATTGCCCAGAGAAAGCGCTAAGGATCTTAAAGGAGGAGGTAGGCAGAACAGAATAACAGATGAAAAAACAGTGAAAAATCACTCCGAAATTTGACTTAAGCCAAAGACAATATGTAATCATTGCTTATTTCAGACTTAATAAACTCACTGTCAGCATTACACAGCAAACCCAAAGAGCTTCACTGATTTATTTCCTTCATCCTCCTTTGCACCGCGTAGCAAAGCAATTGAAGTTACAGAGAGATGCTTGCAACAGCAGAGTATCAGGTTTCTAACTTCCTTTGCAGCAACCTTTTAAGATTTTCCTACAAGACCAATAAAATTGGGTCAGTGATATTAACTAGTGTGAGCCTCCCACATTTCTACCAAGTCCTAGATGAGATGGATGTTAAAGCAGGCGTTTTCTTTCTGTTCATGTCTCTCTGAGGTTAAATACTATTAACATATCACACACTGTATATGCTGCTGATCCTGCTGCTCCTCCTACAAGTGACAAAGTCACCCTAATTGCTGCTGAAGTTAAAGCACTTGTCCTGGAGGGCTGCAATGCAAAGTGCTAAAGGATGAGAGCAATCTAGATATGAAAACAGTGAGAACTACGTAACAAAACTATAGTGCAGGTAGCTCCCATCCTGTGTCACTACGCAAGAATCACATCATGAAGAGCCAGAAATGCTATGGATATACGCCGGGCAAAAATGAACTATTCGTGCCAATTGACAGTTATTAGTAAATATAAATCTGGTTTACAGACAGAAGGCTCCTGAACTGCACTCTTAGAACGTAGATACAAGACCATCTCAGCAAAGTGAAGTTGCACAGGAAGACATATGCCATATTTGGCAAATAATAGTGCAAGTCATTAGGAAAAAATAAAGATGTGAGAAGGAAATAGGGAGAGGGAGATAGTCCCTCTGTTTGGGATTTAAAATGTGAGAGGAGTGACTTGTTCCCTAAGAGCTTCAACTGACAGAAATGGTATTTCCAGCACTCCTGTGACTGAGGGCATCATTCTGGAAAGTCTTAACAGGGAACACACCTTCTGTGTGTCGTGCAGCTCCTTGCTTGTCCTGCACAGGGCTCAGCACTTGGAAACACTCAGAAGTAGGATGTGTGGTTCAGCTATTTGCATTTATCCTTTCAGCCATTCCCTTTGTAGAGAGCATAACTGAGGATTCAAAACACTTTAGATTCAGCTTCCCAGCTCTGAGGAATTATCCTCTTGGACTTGCTCTGCAGAAATTTGGGCTAGGGCTAAAAATCGTCCTTAAGCTGCAAGGGAAGGGAAGGATTCTGCCTGTCTGTCCCTGACTTCCAGCCCCTGCCATGTCATTCCCTCCCGAGGCGCAGGGAGCAGAGCCAGCCCAGTGTCCAGATGTGCACAGACAGGAAAGAAGATTACATGGCAAAGCATTTACTTTATTTTTAAGGCAAAGCAATCCCCAAAAGCCATTGCTCCAACGCGTGAAGGCAGTGTGCAGAGAAGTGATTTTACCTCCCACCCCCCACATCCCGAAGTTAAGGATTTTAAGCATGTGTCTCCTTCTCGCATCCTTACATGTTACATTTCACAGCGCCAACCAGCCTTTACCCTTAGCAGACACACCGCGTGAGCTGTGTGACACGGCACGGCTACTCTGCGAACAGCAGAAGTTCAAAACAGCAACAACCCATTGGGTCTGAGCCACCAGACCTGGATGCTCAGCCGAGGAATTGCTGCGCGTTGCTCCACGCTCGTCTTTGAAAGGCTCTAAATTCAAACCCAAGAGCCGTCCTTCTCAACCTCGCCTAGAAACGCCCGTCCTTAGCACTCCTTTTCTACCTGCCCACGGAGCAACGTTAAAAAACTGCAACAAGTCACGCGTAAGAGATGACAAGCACTCCCAAGTACTCACCCCGCGGTCCGCTCGCTCTCGGCTCGGCGCACTCCGGGAGCGGAGCCAGAGGTGAGCGCCTCTCCCCTCCGCAGCCTCGCGGATGCTCCCGCAGGGGACGGCTCGGCAGCGGGTCCGACAGAGCTGCGGGGAACTCCCGCCTCCGACTCTCCAAGCCCGGCATGTGCCCGCAGCTCCGCCGCTGGGCTGGCTGCCTGCAGCCCCGTCCCTCCGGAGCGGCAGGTTCTCCTCCTCCTTCCCCGCCTCCTCCACCCCCGGGCGGCTTTCTCACCGGGATGCCTGGCACCCCCCACCCCCCAGGCTTCCCCCGGCGGCCCCGCACCGGCGGCTCTCCCCTCGTTCCCCACCTGCCGCCACCGGGGGAAATCCGGAGCCCGCGGGGGGGGAAGCGGTGCCCGGCGGCGATACCGGCTGCGGTTCCGTCGTTCCCTTTAACTCCTTCCCTTCCCCGCCGGAGTGAAACCCAGAGCACCGGTGGGGAAGCTGTAGAGGGGTGAGGGTATGGCACGCGTAGGGGATCTGCTCTGATGCTTATGAAGGGCTGAATGGGACCTAAGAGGCGTGTCTGCAGGTGCGAGCTTATGGGTATGGATGGAATGTGGAGGGTTCTGCGCAGCCCATCACCCACTGCCCCATCCCTGCAGACTCGGCCTCCCCCACCTCATCCCAGGGCCTGACTCAGGCTGACGCACTGCCCTGGGATGTCCATACCCAGGGGATTTAGTTTGATAAACCCGTTACCATTAATTGTGTTAAGTACTAAAGTAGTCTAGGAAGAAGAACAAATGAGAGATGGGAACAAACTGAAACCTCTTCCATTCCAAGGCTTTGGAACTGCTGGTTTGTAACAAGAGACCTCGAAGAGGAGGGACTGGAAAATCAGGAGCATGGAAAACTTAAAGCCTTTTTATTGTACAAACTCACAAAGATAGACATATAAAAAGCCCAGGTTCCAGGGATAAAGCCTCTCCTTTCTGTTTTCTCACTTTCTTCTGGGCTGTCACTACAACGTTGCTAGGCACCATCAGTGTGGTTCCGAACTGCAAAGGAAAGGGGAAGGCACTGTCTGCAGAGGACTTGCCTCCTCCCCAGGCTCAGAAATGCCTCCAGGGGCAACGGAGCAAACCACAGGTTCTAATTCTTCCTTCCTACTCCATTTTCACCAACCAGCAGACATTTTGCAGAAACATGGACAAGATAAGCAAGCCCCAGCAAAGCTGCAATGACAGGAGCTTTGTATTCACAGAGACCTCAGTGTGATCCTGGGGTGACTTTTTCACCGTAATAGAGGATGTATGTGTCCTGCAACACGAGCAACAGGCTGCACAAGATGCTGCTTTCTCCTGATGCATCGTTGTCTTGCTGAGCACAGCCTCTGCAAAGTGAGAGCCTCTGCCATATGAATCTACAAAAAGCTACAGCTGTCCCTTTTTTACTCTTCCAGGTAGAGTAGAAGCTGAATGAATAAGGAAGAATTGCTGCTGCCTCGTCATGAGGAAGCTGTCTGCTTGCAGCAATGATTTTCTTACTCATAATGCCCTTAATTTGATCATCTCTTGAAAATGTAAGATATGTTCACCATTATAAAGGCTCTGGGAGTCTATTTCAAAAAAGACATTTTCCAGAACTGGATCATTGAAAGGAGACTTAAATAAAAGTGACTTTATTTCCAAAGGTTCTAGTTACCCAGTGTACTAATGACACACAGCCAGACTGCTAGTCCAAGGCTTTTTTTTCCTCCTCACTGCGTGGCAGTGGCATATCTCACACTGTACATATGTTTCCCTTTAGTGCATGCAAATGCACGCACATCCCAAATGCACAAACTTCCCTGATCCCTGCTGAAGTGCACAACTGCCTATGCTCAGTTCTCTGTGGCAAATGGTAACACAAATGCGCAAACTCCAACGACCACACAGCCAGTCACATGAGCTGCTAGAAGAGAAGCATGTTACGAAATCATTTTCTTTCTGCAGATAATGACTACTTAGTACTAGAAGGAGTAAAGAGCATGAACCTCTACTACAAACTTGCAGAGCCTCACAAGTACTTGCTTTGACTTTTCCATGTCACAGCCAACCAAAATCTGTACTGGCAACATCTTTTGGGAAAGTTTCCTTTTGAGCATTTTTAAGTGTATGCTCTGAGAAGATGCTGCTCTGCATCGTACTCCTGCTTTTCTCTGCAGATTTCTAGCCCAAGCTTCATAAAAACTCTTTCCTGTAAATGTGCTTGTGTCTTACAATTTGGGAATTGCTGCTCTAGACAATCTTGTAACAGCATCACCACCTCTGCTTTCAATTTAAAATGATTGCTCAGGCTTTAAACACTCACAGAGAACAAGGCCCAGTGTTGCCAGTGAACCCACATCTGCCTTCAGCTGGGAGGGAGGAGTAGGAGACTCTTGAATTGGGATGAAAGCCACTGAGCTCCATAAGAAGAACAGCCAGTGCCCCTGCTGGGTTTCAGGGATTGACTCATTCTCAGCAGAGCTCACATATTTCTGTGTGGCTTTTTTTTTTTTTTTTTTTTTTTCCTTCCTATCTGTTATTTTTTAGCACAAGTTTGATCAAGAAGGGAAAGAATTGGGTGGCATTTCATCCTACTGAAAATCAGTATTGGATAATACTTGATATCCAGACACAGCAACTCTCCAGCATCTTCGATGGTGCCTTCAGCTTCACAAGGAGCCACATTTGTAGGTTCTAATCCTAACTCAGATCAACCCCATAATAATGAATGTTCAGATACGATATTTAATGAATGCTGCTGGCTAGAATTATCCTGTAAATTCTCAGCTGCCTGAGGTTTTGCCTTGTTTTGTTTTTTAATTGTAAACATTCCTCATGCAGCTGCTCCAGGGACATGTTTAGGAAGCAGCGGCTGGCTGCATTTAAAAGATTTTAACTCATCTTGACCTACATTTAGATTTCTGTAGCTCACAAGCCAGGACTGCAATCAGCAAAACCCTCAGAGAGCTTATAGAGCTTCTGTAGGGCAAAGCACAGGAAGTAAATGCAGGATGAAGTTACCCAGCTGAAGTGTTTGGAAAAGTAAGTTACTGAAGCTGAACTATAAGCTCAGATGATCATCAGGTGAGTAGGGACCAGAGATAACCTCTCCTTCCTTTTGTCTTTGCTTTCTTCCTGATTCTTGCTTGCAATCGTTCTGTAAATTCTTTTAGGCTCCTTTCAGCCACTTCAGAAGGGGCCTAAGTGCAGTCACAGCTTTATTCATGCCTCCTTCTCATTCAAACTTCTGCTTCAGAAATTAAGTGTAACGGCTCTTCTTGATATGATCTCTTACTGTGCAGATAAACTGTCAGAATTGAAGATGCTGAGGAAGTAACTTTGCTGGGAAGGAACACATTCATCCACTTCCCAGAGCCAATTCTCTCTTTTCTCTTTCTGCAGCGTGTGAGCATCATTTTAAAGAGCAACACAGCTTCTAGCTGCTTGAGAGTAAAAGATTATTTTCTAGACGCAGCAATATCTTCCCAAATCTGCAGGCAGACTCAATTACCTACCCCCACCTTCTAGCTGTTCATGTCCCTGTTCATCGCCTGATTGAACCAGGTGACCTTAAGGGGCCCGTCCAATTCCAGTGATTCAGTGATTCTATCCTGCTTGTGCCTTTGCTGACCATGTTCATAGCAAGCATTTAAACCTTTTAGCTCCATGCCCCAGATACAGAGACAGAGCAGCTAGGAGAGAGAAAGCCAAAGGTCAGGCCCACCAGGTCAAGCACAATGTAGCACTAACACCGACATATGACACTTAGACCAGTGCTGGTTGGCTCAGCTTAGAAGCAGGAAAAATGAATTTGATCCATCAGCAAAACACCACAAAGCCAGTTTATGCCTACCTGGTAAAATATACGGGTACTTGACTCTGTCTGCTTTCCAGTTTGCTGGAAGAAGTCAACAGAGCTGTAAGCATTTTGGCCGTTGGGGAAAATTACAGATTTGGAAACTCAGCAGATGTTTTAGTGCCTTGTATTTAGAGGTCAGAGTAATGTATAAGCAAAGGCATAAAGAAGGAAGGGCTGGCAGTTTCAGTGATTTCAGTAGAAGCCGAAATGTAGAACTTGTGTTACAAACTGGTAGTTCTGTTCAAACGAGCAGGCCAAACATCTGCAAAAATTCTCCACCATCGTTTTTTTAAGCTGCTGGTGGAGGCAGATAAATTCCACTTTCATGCACCAAAAGCATTAAGAACATTAACTACTTCTGACCATTGCTGAATTAAAGCCATTAACACAGGAATAGTGCTATTCATGCAAGTCAAGAGATGCATACTGTGGTTGCTATGTGCTATGCAAAAAAGAATTTAGGAGCAGGCATTGGCTGAGGCTAGGCTGATGCTACAAATGCATGGATCAGTATAAAGGGAGTTACAAGGAAGACAGCGTTGCCACTCACACAGTTAACTTGGCTCTTTTTCTCACAGAATGGATATAGACAACAACTGGATGTACCTGGAAGACTACAGCTTCTTTTTCCTGAAGTCCTTATTGCAGCCAAAGTGAGTTCAAATTGTTGGGGAGGTTCTGAGATGAATTGGAGGCTGGAGAAAGGTCAGCGAGTATGCTCAGTATTGATTTCTACCAGAGCTGACTTATGCTCTGCACAAGTAATGGTCCAGAACCAGAGAGCATCCATTACACAGCTGAGTGAGTGCCCATTCCATACAGAGAACGGCCAAGCTAGCTGCAGAGTATAATTTACTGTTATTACAGCTTTCAGTCTCTAATCTCAATTTCCAGCCTAAAGAATGTGGCAGTGTTAATGGCTACATGGCTATAGCATGATTACAGAGATACAATAGTTTCGACTTTTTTTTCAGATAGCCTAATTTAAGGCAGTAAGATTGCTATTTAACAAAATTCAGATTAGGTAATTTTAGTAGTTATAGAAGAGTAACACAATATTTGCAAATATGCAAAAAAGAAGTTTTTACCAGGAAATCCTCTTGCAATTATTATCCAACACCCAAACAGAGGAAATGCAAGAGGATGTTGGTGTTGTCTGGAAATGCTGCACATGTCTGACCATGCTCCAGCACTGATTTGGGATTGCCAACCACCCACAGCAATTCTGTGCAAACAGCTCACCACCGCATTTTGGAAAACCAGCCCCAGTTCCACTCTAAATACACCTAGGCTTCTGGATTTATAGCTAAAGCTCTGCTGTAGAAAATCTGCAGCTTGTGGAGGGGAACACTTCCCCCAGGATTTCCCAGACACTTGCAAAATGTCTGTGTCTGCACATCATTCTTATATGGCACGTGTGCCTCATGATACCATACAGAGATCTAGGGGGAGAGAAACAAACGCTTTCTTTACTTGTTCCCCTTCCCCTCTTTTTCTCTTAGAGAGAAAAGATTTATTCTTACTAAACATAACAAGAGAAACCAATCCTGTTATATCAGTGCACTAGCTGAAAGTGTTGTCAGCAAATTCCATCTAAACTGAAAACCTTAAGTCCCTGTGGTGTGTGTCAGATTTCTGAGACTTTCAGCTAAAAATGAATTTGAAGAGATTAACCAGCTAGGACTTAAAGATAAAGCTGGCTTCTCTGAAAGAAGTGTGTTTTACACAGTGTTAAGTGTACTTGGTTCCTCTTTGCACAAAACTCCTTTGCTTCCTTTGAATAAAAGGGTCTCCAATAGAGACTTTTTCTGTTAAAGCCGTGGAAGGGTTCCAGCCTGCCTGTTGCATTGGCTTGAACTTTGTTTTTCTCCAAGGCGAGAACCATTTAGTTTTCAGTGGCTTCTACATTTTTTTCCTCCTTTTGTAACATGTGCCAGCAAAGTCAAGTGGGTTGTATTAGCTTAGCATTTTTCCAAATGTTCTCATCTAGGACCAAAAAAGGGAATATTCAACAAACACAAGCAGGAATATGTTGGAATGTTGATCTTCTGATGCTCATAAGAATTTTCAGTCATAAGGTCTAATTAAATATCCCAAGTTGGAAGTGCTTCGAGTGACTGTTACGTCTCCTTGTTATCTGGTCAAATAGTTTCAAGTCAGCTCAAGTGGCTTCCGTGCCAAAGTGATAGTTCTAATGTGAATAACACACATGCAAAGGGACTGCATTAGTATTCATCTAGGTGAGTAACATTCTGGCATCTCAACTGTAATCTGAAAACATCAGCCCATCTTTATGCACCAGGGGCTAGCTGGCAGTGAAACAGCTCTGTAGAGGTGATCATAGGTATTTTCTTATAGCAGAACCTCTTGATGTGAAAAAAATTGCCTGCATGGTCTAGTATGGGAATTTCAACTGCCATTGCTGACATTCTTGGATTTCAATGCAGTGTGTTTAAGGAGAAATAGAAGACAGCATGTAGCATAGTTTTCCAAAAATACCGTACAATGCTACTATCCAGAATAAAGCATTTTTTGCCAGGATTAGATAAAGAGCACAAAAATGAAACCTAAAGATAACAAATGACTAATTAACCACTTCTTCTGATTAGGAGCAACAGAATTCCAGTAGCACTCAGATAATCAGAGCTCCTTTCTGTTTACTGATAAAACACAAAACATTCTAAGAGACCATCACTGCCCTAAGAAGCATCTCAGCTAAGTAGACAGGGCAGAAAAAGGAGCATCATTGTTTCAGAATTAAGGAACTGAGGCGCAGAAGAATTGTCTTGTCTGCAGAAGTCTGTGGTGAGACAGTAATTGAATGCAGATCTCCTTACCACATGCACATCCTGCATCTATATTTCAACTGGTCAGCTGAAGCAGCCTTTCATTACTGCTCTGTCAACATACCAAGAATTACATGAGACCATGAGCACTTTATATTTGCTTCAAACCCACTTCTCTTCCCACCACAGCATTTAAAAGCATGTGGCCAGTGAGCACATAGGCACGAGGAGATCGCAAACCCAGAGAGCAGGTTGGAAGACCAGACTCCATCCGGAGCCTTGCTTTTCTAAACACAACCTTCTCAAAAGCATTTGTATGTTACACATCTGCATATTTTATTCGTACACATTTTAACCTGCCTGGGCTGAGGGAAGACAAAAAAACAGCAAGAACCAAATGTTAGGGCCTCCCTTTGCTCATAGGGAAACAAGAAGCTGTTAAAAACCTTTGGCACGTAGGTGGGGATGCAAGCAGCTTTTTGGTTACTTGAAATGAGGAATAGTAATAATAAAAAGCAAAGAAATAGAGAATAGTTTGATCCCTGTTTCTCTTCACTTGAATCTAGAACTTGCTTGAACTTACTGTGCAGGACAAGAAGTTCAGTCAGCACAGGGGAAACGTTTACCAATTGGGAAATAGATCTGTGATTCCTTTGAAACCTGAGGATGCTACATTACAATTTGCTTTCCTCACAGCCTCTGAGTAATGCTCCAGATATGAGTCTTTGTGCAGGGATGCCATAGGACATAGGGTATCCCTGAATGGCACTGCAAAGAGTGAGGCAGGCAGCTCTGCTTGGAGCTGAGAACATCAGCACTGCCTGCTGCTCCCAGGGAAACACAGCTACTCGACAGCAAGTCACCGCCTGGCTTCTCTAAGCAGATGATTGTAGCTGCGAGATAGAATTGTTGATGCCTTTCAGTCTTCGTTGTGCTGATTTTGAAGAGTCAGTGTTTTTGATGCGCATGACTCAACTCTTACAAGGCAAACCAATTTTCTGATCCTAGTTCATCCAATGGTGGTGACTTCTGTAATCCAGTCTTGTGCTGAGATTTGTTTTTATTATTTTTAAACAGATTTGGGGTACTGTCTGTCTGCTACAACTTAGAAGCAATGGAACATGAAGGGTAATTTGTGCCGACTTAAGCTTTGCTCCTTACAACATCCACCCCATCCCTCCTTCCTTTCTCTCCCCAAAGAGGGCTAAAAAAACCCTTGGGGTCAGGGTGCAGCACCAAGCACCACACCTGACAATTCCCATTCCAACATTGACACTGCACTACAGCAAGTAAATTAGCCACAGCAGTTCTCAACGAGCACACAATCTACACATCATTCCACTGTCAGCGCCTTATACCTACTGAGAAATCGGATCTATGACAGTAAGATCTCTACAGCAGGCAACTTGCCCAGCGCACCTGAGCAGCTCCCCTTTCAGAACACGGCCCCAGATCGGGACATCACCCAGCAGCAGCCCGCAGCCCCGGGGCATCCTCAGGCTCCGCGTATGACCGCACCGCTCCCACGCCGCCCTCTGCCGGCTGCTGCACTGCGCTGCCTCCACGGAACGCTTTGGGGTAGGGTTAGGTCAGCATCACGCAGGTGAGCTTCGCTTCCATCAGGGATTCAACGCGAATTAGCTCAAACCTAAATAAGATAATTCATCATCTAGACAGTTTCCCAGTCAGCATCTGGCTGACAAAGAGTCAGCGAGCATCAGCTAGTGGGAAAATCAGGGGGAATCAGAACTCACTGTGTGACAGTTATTATCACACTACGAGCAGTTGCAGTTTTAATTGGCACATTTTAAACATGGCACCTGGGAAACGTCTCTGGGTTAATGAGGTGCTTGTCGTGCCTGTCAGCCAGGGATAGCAGTAAAGGCGTGGTTGAATGCATGCTCCTGGCACTCAGAGTGAGGGCTCCCTTCTCTGCTAGAGCAGAAGTAGGGCTGTAAAAAGTAGAGTCATAGAATCGTTTCAGTTGGAAGGGACCCCTAAAGGCCATCTGGTCTAATGCCTCTGTAGCGAACAGGGATGCCTACATCTCAATCAGGTGCTCAGAACCCCTTCCAGCTTGACCTTGAGGTCTCCAGGAACAGAGCAACACCCACTCCCCAGGGCAACCTGTGCCAGTGCTTCATTACCCTGTAGGAAAGGCTGTAACAAGCCTTTCCATTTTATCCAGTCTAAATCTCCCCTAAGCAGGAGGAACAGGAGGAAAGCTGCTGACTTCTCTCCACATGTTCACCCTTGGGCTGAGCACAGAATGCCTTCTGTACATTTGAAATTTTGTGCTAAAAATGGGGTGAAACTCACAAGAAAGTGAGTGACAGTCCAGAGTGACAAGAAAAAAATGCGACTGATTTCCTCTGTTGGTCCTCCTGTTCTCACCCCACATGGTCTGCATAGAGTACACCATATCTGTTTGCACTCAGTGCCACCAGGAGTTACACTCTCAGTACATCTTCTGCTCTTTTCTTTCACCCATGTAAGGAAAAAGGGGCTGCTGACAAATCATTTGTCTTTGCAGTAGAAAATCCAGTCAAAACTGGCACCTCTTTTCTCTGCACCCTATGGTGAAACATTGGGAATTGGGGTCACTTCTGACCTAAAGTACCACTCTTGTCAGGGCACCTTTATGCTCTTACAGTTCATATGTTTGAGGCAGCCAAATACAAGTGAGTACATAGCACTGTTTGCAGACAGCATTCATGCAGCTTGGCACCTGCACAGAGCTGTGCCAGCGTTGCCAGTCCTGGCTACTGCTGCTGAGCCTGAGCCAACATCAGGACAACATGATCACAGCTGAGCTGCAGCATCATGGGATGTGCTGCTGTTATTTGGCAAGAGAGCAGACTGATACCTCAGGCACCAGATGAACAGAGCATGGCTTGCTGCTTACCTGCTTCTCTCAACCAATTGCAATTTCAGACTCTTCACTTTTGGAGAGCAAGAGATTTGTAAGAAATCTTGCCTGTATGGTGCTTTGATCTCAGAGCATACGTGCATCGTTGAAGCAGACCTCTGGAGCATTCAAAGTTCTCTTCTCTATCCAGCTGTTACCTTTCATGCACCTTGTAGCAGCTTAATTAACTCATTTTCCCCCACCTTTCACATTAGTTTGAATAAGACAAGGAGTCCAGAAGTCATTAAGAGGACACAGGCAGATACTAAGATCATAGAAGCCTCATTTCCTTAACAAGCTAACTTAGCATTTCAGATGGTGTCTGGTTCTCACTGCTCACAGTCTAGACAAAGCAGGCACATACAGAGCAGGCAGCATGCAAAAGTTCAAATTTATTTTTCTTTACTCCATTTTCACAGAAAAGAAATTGTAGCTTTAAAATAAAAAGAATTTTAAGTGGTTTGGAGGACAGAGAACAGTTAGAGAAGGAGCAGCTTTTCCACTTCTATCTTTCCAGGTTTATTGCAGCACAGGACAATATTGATGCAAATCAGGATTGTCTACATTTAGTTTCCACAAAATGGAAATCCAGTTCACATAGCACTGATTCTCAAATCCATTTTGATTTTTAAAAGAGATCCCTAAACTGTCTTATGGGACTGAAAAACCAACCTGCTAAACCAGGTGAAAAAAATCAGAGAAAGGGGAGACTTTGAGGCACACTCTGATGTCATGACTGAAAGACTCCATCATCAGAAATAAAAGAGGAACAAAAAATGAATATTGCTTTATTAGCACTCATAAAGCTGGTTATGCAGTGAGAAAGCCATAACAAGGTGAATGCTGTGAGTTAATCCATACTCTTTTTTCACAAGAGCACTGAAGCCAATACATCCTGGCACAAGCTCCGTTAATTACCCTATGCAGGTGCATACATTTGCTGTGCTCACAGCCAGCTTTGATGCTGTTCCAACACAAGCTGTTAGCAGGGAAGGAAGGCAGCTGTGGGTAGGTATTTCATACCTGGCACTCATTAAGATATCCAGGGCTGGAGGAGCTGGAATTCAGCTCTGGTGAAGCACTCTGTGGATTTCATTTCTAGTGAAAGTGCTTCTGCTACGGAAAACTGACTAACGCTCTGTTATTCCACGTAATGATTAACCAAATATTCAAGTCTTTCTGAAATAATATTTTTGCTGCATTTTTTTTTGCCTCCACACATACATGTAAAAACATACGTGTGTCTGAGTGAGCGCGACTGTCTTTAACACTAAAGCAGCATTTGATCCTTCAGCAGAAGGCTGGAGAAAGGCCAGTTGCTGGTTTGCCTTGCTGACCTTCAACACAGACCGAGATGCCATCGCAATGCAGATGTCAACTCGGATTATTTTTTTTCAAAAACAATTGCTTTGAATGAGCTTGAGGTATTTGAAGATGGATAGCTGTGACAGCTCAAAGGCTGACATGGTTTCAGTGAACTGCAGAAATAAAGGATCAGAACAGAAGTGCTTTAGCACACAGATTTTTTCCAATAAATGCTATTTTTAAGCTTTTCCCAAAATTTAAGATATGTATTAGCACCAAATTGGTTACACTCCTGGTCTTCTGGTGTCATCCCATCAAGATGGACATTTCTATTGGAATGCTGCACAGTGTTTGCCATGTAGATGAATACATACAGGCATCTGATGAGGAAATGTTGAAGGGGTGAAATCAGATAAATTATGATATTATTTGGCTTATCAGTATGCTCAGTCAGCACAGGTTGCACAGAAAAGCTGTGGTTCCCCATCTCTGGAGATGCTCAAGATCAGGTTGGATGGGGGCAATCAGCCAATGGAACTCAATCATCTTTAACATCCCTTCCAATTTAAACCATTGTATAATTGTGTGGTTTTATAAGAAATGAAATTATGTATTTCTCCTACATACCAGTATCTATTTATACACACTAAGGTCTACCCATGTTTCTTGAAAGGTACCTTGATAGTTTTATGCAGTGGGTTTGTTGTTGTCTGTTTTTAAAAATCAAGAAGCATTTATTTTACATCTTAATTATTCCTATATCAGATTATTGCTCACAGTACTTGATGACTGGCAGCACTCATTTAGCACCCTTCTCACACTGAATGAACAGCCTTACTGGCTGCCTGCAAGCTCTAGCTAGGGATGCTAAATACAGAAGAGGAATGCACATTCTCATATGAGAATACAAGATCTCCAAACTTGCCAATTCCCAAAGCTTTTGTAGGCATTAAAAATATAGCTCTATTTTTCCCTTTCAATGGAAAGGACAGGGGCTTTCTACTTGTTGACTTAGAAACCACCAATAGATACCACAAAATCATCCCTCAAAATAAATGACAAACAAACTCTGCACCTACGTATTCTGTTGCTAGAGTTTGATATTGAACTGAAGCTATTTGTCTTCTTTATATGTTGTATGTTTTGCATTTATTCTGGAGCATGAGTTCTTTGGTAATACATGTCTACCAGGTGAACTGAAAACTCAAAATCAGTGTAAAGAAGTCACAAACTCTTCTGTTCTTTTAACCATATTCACGTTGCTCAAGCAACATTTTCAATTCCTGTCTGTGTCCACATAAATATAATTTCATGTGGGACATCTGTGTGTCAGTTTTCCTGCTTTAAATGGAAATTCTAACAATAATTGCTTACACATATCTGCCTATTTGCAGTAGGACTAGAAGATTGACAGTGTTTTTCTCTATGTTTTCTCATCTTCTGAAACAATTTTGTTAGCTATCTTTAAGCCTCATACCAATATAATTAATCATGATGACTTCACAGAAAAATGGCCTTAATTATTTAACAGTAAGCTGGAGACTTCAGCTCAGATCAGACTCCTATTCATGAGTTGAGGCATTCAAGTGCTGAAAGATTTGCAACAAATCTTGCAGTAAAAGCTTCAACAGTTTTTCCAGTGCACTAGCTTCTTTTCTTCTTAAGATTTCAAAATAATTAGCTAAACATCCAAAGACCTGAGTATGCAAATTAGTTTATTCATTGAGCTATGGGTTGTAATTAGCTGATCTCTTTAAGGCAAAAGTAATGGTAAGTTGAAAATAACAATTGGACAAATAACATAAAAATGCTCAAGAGACACAACCCTCCCCCCTCAAACGTTTTCATTCTGCATGGAGAACTGGTAACTGATGGACTGTAATTACATGCCTTTACCTGACACTTCAGGCTCTGTAGCTGCTATGCAAAACCCATTTCCACTTTACTCATTCTCTTTATGAGAGGCACCAAATTTGTCCAGAACCCATTTGGCTTCAATAAATCTGAATGAAACATCTTAGCATTCCAAACCCTACTGCTATCTGTTTGGACATGAAGAACTTCCCCAGCTTTGTTATACAGTAAGTGCACAGAACAAAAACTCTCAGTTCAGAATACACCACAAGTTGCATAGTGACAGTTTTCTTAAAGACAGTAAATACAGCAGCTGTGAAGTAGAAGCCAAATTCAACATTAAAAAAATATTTGGAAGGAGCAAAGCTATTCCATTTTCCTCTCTGGAGCTGACACTCTTAAAGCATAGCAAAGGAAATTGGGTAGGGGCTGGAATCTGACCCATGAGGCAAGAGGTTCAGCTGCTCAGCAATTTGAATGAACTCTGCCTAATAGGACAGTCATTAACCACGACTACTTAAATAGTGTTAGGTGATGACCATGTAGTGCTTCCTGGTGTCACTGGTTCTCTCTTCACTTCCTGGTCTTGCTAGCAACCATTAACATTCTGTTTCTGCGTCTTGAAAGACAACGCCACCAGTCCCCAAAATGACCTTTACAGATTGAGGGGAAATTATCCTATCTCCCAGCATTCCAGATGCTGCAAGCACCCAAGGGCACTGTATCTGCATTACAGTTTTAATTAGATTTGATGTTTCCACAGAAACAGCATACCTCATGCCTGCTGGAGCTAACTGGAATCCTTTTTTAGGACCAGACATGCTTGAACAGAAAACAAGTGCATTCTAGCAATGACTGTTCAAAAATAAAGTTACAGTGCACAAGCCTAAAAGCAGTAGACCATAAATTCTGATGATACCTAGCTGCAAAGTTCTCCCTTTGGTCTTTGAAGGACTCAACAATCCTGAAACTGGACAGATTATCTAACCAGCCTGGTGCCCACTACTGGCAATTGTGCAGAAACTAAGACAACAGTGTCTCCCTTACTCGTCTGAATTTTCCCCCTTGTTTTCACTTCTCTATTTTCAGTCTCAGCCCGAGAAATTTTTCAGTCATTTATTGTATTTCTAACAAGATGGGCCCATGCCCTTGCACAATGAAAGAATAGGCATATCTAATAAGACAGGAATTATGATCTGACCTTACAATCTTTAGAGCACGTATTCATGCTCAAACAACTTTTCAAATGAGCAAAATGATGCCAGGACAATTACAAACTTCGAAAGCCATAAAACACAGGAAGTATTAACTACATGTATGTCTTATAAGTGACCATCATGTGACGTGCTTTATCAGGCAATGGAGATGATGGGTCATGAGTTGGACTAGTTGTCTTCTCCAACCTTAATGATTCTATGATTTTGTACTTTGTGAAATTCAGGAAAATTTCATGCAAAATGTAATGGTGCAGACAGCAGGAGCAACAGCAGAGCTCAGCAGTGCAAGTGGACATTTCCAGGGCAGCTCCAGCTCAACAAGGCAATGTCTTGAGATACCAGAACCATCATCCATGAACTCACACCATCTGCAGTCGTCTGAGGTGTAATTTAAAAAACTTGTCTTTTGCAAAAGCATGACCATGTCAAAAGGAAAAATCAGTGAACAAGACTCAAGCATCCCTGTTAGTAGTAGAACTAGCAAAGCGTGACCGCCTACAGGTTTGTCAAACACTGTAGAAAAAAATAGGGGTCAGAGTCCCACTATCAAACAAATCATGCTTTAAACTAAACATTCTTCTGAGAAATTCCGCAAAAAACAGAGATTAACAAGAGGTTTAACAATAATTCCTTGTTCTATTTTATCTGTGAGTATTGAAGGAACCCCTGGGTGCAACTTACACAACATTGTCAGGGGCTGTTGCTGAGGGCTAACTGATGAGATCATACAGCTACACTGGCATTTGCCAGTCAAAATGGAACGTGGTTGGGTGATGAATGTGGAAAAGAGAATCTTTGTTTATTTGCATTGAACTTCCCAGCATATGGGAAAGTTTTCTCATATAAGAAACAGCTCAGGAGATGTAGCAATGGAAGAACACCACAGCATATTAACCAGGAGAACACTCATGCCAGGGGTGTACAAACTTCGATATGGTGATCATCAATAGTTTGTAGAAAAAGTATGTACTGCCCTCCAAAACAGACTGAAGAGTCAAATCTTTCCTCTTATCTTTTCTGGGATATCCTACTCCAGCAGTATGTAGCAATTGAACAGACAAATACAATGGGAAACGCATTACAACAGAGGTGTGATTACAGAAGAATCAGCACAGTAGGAAGATGCTACAAAGGAATAAGACTGCTCACCTCTATCAGAAGATTCCAAGTTCACAGGGGAAAGGTTCACCAAGGAGGGATGTCCAGAAAGAGAACCTTCCTCAGTAGCAGTCAGCCCTTAAATGAGGTCTAAGAGAGGTGCAGCCAGGCTCCACCCTCTCCAGCCTCACACATCAATTGCCTTCACCTGCCCTCCCAGGGCTGACTGGGTCCTTTCCCCAGGTGCTCCATCAGTGGTTCAGGCTGTGACTCAGCAGTTACAACACGCAGTCCTAATATTCCTTGAATCAATAGTAGTTTTAAGTAAATACATTGGGATTGAAGTGTAAGAATGCTGTGATTTATTATCAATTATGGATGCAGTAGGAAGAATAAGAACAACTGAAAGCCTAAATAGAGCACCCCTTCAGCTAATAGCTTCTCTATAAAATAATGCAAGCTCTGAATAATCTGAAAAGTATGGGTCCAGACTCTAAAATGGAGATGCGGAGTGCCTTCACAGGCTTGGAGCCCAGACACTTCAACTAATCTCAAGCACACTAACTTTTATGAGCATTCTTTGGGGAACTTGGCTTGGAAATACAGTGTCCCTGGAAGTCAGAGCCATGATTTATAATAAACTACCACAAACATTCAGATGCCATTATGGTAAGAATTTGTTTCCTGCAGTGGGTAACCAAGGAAGTGTCTCATTCCAATAAGGGCTGCATTGGAAGGAATATGAGAGCAGAACCATGCCCAATATGATATTTGCAAGGAGAGAATTATGGCAGGAAGGAAAGGGAAGGGCTTTAATATACGAGCATAAAGCCACACAGATTAGATGAAGAAATCTGCAACAATCTTCTCAGTGTTACTGGAATGATGTTGCCAGATTTGGTCAACCGTAAGTACAACAGTGCACAGAAGGAATGCATGAATTATAATATTGATTTGATTGCCAATATTTGCAAGAATTGGATGGGAACAACCAGACTAGTCAATGTCCCCTTAAAATGTCAGAATAACTCCTTTAGAAACTAAGATTCTGCAAAACCACAGACATGAAAACTTTAATGACTAGGCGTGCGGTACAGCCAGACTGTCTAGGACATAGGCTGAGAATGATCAAGCCTTGTGACCCAAGTAATGAATCTTCTCGCAAGCCTGTAATGTAATCTTCAAAAGGACTGGTACTTTTTTGCTAGTTTTTGGAGTACTGACTGGTTTTGCAACAAAATCCAGGCAGTGTAAAATAACTTTCATTTGCGCTCCTCCTAGGTCTCTGTACCAGGGATATTGGTACATTTGAATTGAACTGAATGTATCCCTCTTTAAAAGGCGAAGGATCTGCTGCTCTGTTACTTCAGCAAAGGGGATCCAGGTGAAGAAGTTGTTTGGGGAGTATTTCTTGGCTTTCAGAGTGGTCTCTCGATTGTAGATGCAAAATGTTTCTCATTGTGGCTTCTCCTGCTGGATCAAAAGACTGATGAAACAGTGCGTTTGGAAGATGTGGCCAAGCCCAAAGTAACCACTTTTTGCAGCTGGGTGGATGACAACAGCTTTTGTTGTAGCTGGGTAAAATGATTTTATTTTTTTTTTAATGCCCAGAGCTGTTTACAAAGGAAGAAAATAAAATCAGCATCAGATAAATTTTAGAAATGGTTCCTTTGTTCTGTCACAAGCATGAAATGCAGAAGCCATGTAATATCATAGTCAAGGACCCTTGTGCTAGAAGGGTCTCATAGTGCAAGCATAAGAATACCTCCTACCACTTCTGGAACCCTTCATGGAAGTTTCTGAGAAGACTGACAGGGTAGATTTTAAAGCCATCTCTGTAATCTAAAATATTGATGGTGAACATGTGTTGTGACTGAAATTAATTAAGTGTTGATAAAAGAATCTGAGCACAAACAATTACACAGTCCCTTAAATATTTCCTGAGTAGCACCAAGAATAGAAGCTCTTCTGTACGAGGCCCAGACAGCCTGCACTGGGATGTTCAAAGATCTCCACAGGCTCATGTCATTCCCTCCTCTTGTTGCCACAGCAGCTGCTAGGAGAGGTCCTGGTCCTGAGGGTGCTCTGAGCAGTGCTTTCTCAGGGGCACCAGGCCCAGCACTGCCACCGGGCGACAGAAGGGGCTGTCCGCTCTATTGGGTACTGCAGTGGATCTTGGCTATCTGATGGCTAAGAAAAAAGTGGCTTTCTTCAGGAGTGCTCTGGGAAGAGCTCAGCTCAGAAGGTCAAGCAGATGAACATCTGTGCTTGCTGGGGATGTGACACATCAAGCAAATTGCAATGAGTGACGATGGAAGGCCTTTTCAAACAAAAACAGCAAGTACTCTTGATAGAGCTCAGGTTAAAATCTGATATGAGGTTATTCCTTAATCGATGGCTGCTGTGACAGTGATCATCTAAATCTCAGCCTCATGACGAATAGGAAGGTCTACTGCTCTCTCGCAGAGAGGTTTAAAAGCTGGAATTGAAAGCAACATTCTCATGTGCTTGATGCTACAGAGGGAAGGTGGAAGTCTGCAACCCTTAAATCTCAAGCCCTGGTATGGGAGCCAGTGGAAGATGTTAATGTGCCATGGTGAGAAGTTCTTTGCACAAAAACACAAACCTAGCCTTAGAAAACACAAGCACTGGAGGGAGACTGATATCATGGCTGATAGCACTGTGGTGAACTGCTGCACCTCTGTAGGATGGGAGGGAATGGGGACAAAGGCTGTGGGAATATATGGAAATATCTGCATGGAGCAAGAATTCTGAAGTCCTGGAGACAGAGCAGAGGTCCTGGCCCTGCTCTGCTTGTGTTTCTTGGGCAGCAGGTGCTACAGCAAGGGTGATGCTGGGATGACCTTCGCTCTGAGATTCAATGTGAAAGAGAACTGGTACTCCCTAAGGAATAAAGAGAACCTGAAACTGGTATTAAAGCTATTTATATTCTACCTCATGCCAAGAAAAATATTTTACACTTAGCTTAATATCATAACTGCAAGTCCAAAACCATCACTGCTAGCTTCTAAATACAGAATAGAATCTGGGAGGAGGCAGTAAGAAAATATATGTTTTGGCTGTATCATTGCAGCAGGGAAGTAGCCAGAATTCATAATGGGCCTGAATAAAACCAGGAGTCTTAAAAGAAATACTACTTCTTAGTAGTCTTTAGACATGCAAATACTGTAAGGGCATATAAACCACATAATGTTAGCTTCAGCAGAGATGGCCATTGCTCTCTGGCTATAGCTTAAATAGCTCTTTTTCAATTTTTACATGGTCTTGGGCATAGTGTAACATCAGTAACAGATGTTATCAAAGGTGCAAAAAGGAGATTTTCAACATGTCTCAGCACTGGTGAACTTGTATTACTGGTGCACCTCATGGCTGGGAATTGTGGTAGGGCTGTGCATGAAGACTGTGGCCTTGCATGTGGCCAGAACCAAATATTGAGGGCATGGCTGGAGAACCTATGGGTTAACACTCTCTTCTTGTCCTGATGAGCAGAATACTTGGTTTTCAATTCAGCTGATGTTTGTTCTTCAAACAGCATGTGGAAACATTCCCTGAAGATGCATTTAAGTATGAATGCAGCATCTGTGTAAATTTAAAATTCATAGCTGTCACCATCTCATTTACATATCACTTCATTACTGATTAAGATCACCATGTAAGCATAGCATTTCTGCTAAGTTTTGGAAAGAAAAGCAATCCATGGCAATGTGGATGGACTAGCCTGCATCTGCACTATGGCAATTGGATGAATACTGCTTTCCTCACAGCTGCAGCATCATCTACCAGGCAACCTTCTGAGGACTGCTGATAAAAATCTCAGAGGACTGCCAACAGCTAAAGGTGTGTGCTCCTTACAAAGCAAGGCACCTTCCCTCACCTACATTGCAATAACAGATGAGAAGATCCACAGTGAAAACACGAAGAACATTAAAGCTACTCCTGCCTGCAAATTGGAGTGAGGATTTACCATTTATGCCAGAAGAACAGTGGCTGTGGAGGAGCAGGCCTTCAGACACAGGGGTGCTGGCTCTGTCTGAAGTTCCCCTGCTATGTGGGGGCTGTTTGGGGTATCACCAGCCTGGCTCATTCAGCATTGTCTCCTGGCTAGAAAACCTGAAGCATCACAGCTGGTTGTGCTTTGTGTGATGCTTTGGCTCTGAGGGAGGTCTATGCTTTTCTAGTTAGACAATAAATCTTCAAGCAAAATTTCATGTGTAACACAGAGATAACTTGCATAGTTGACAGAGCAGTCCAGTTAGTTACTTTACACTTTGCCTCTTCCAAGTTACCCAAAAGTACTCTTAACAAAGCCTGGAACCAAACTGAAGCTGGGACTGTATGTCAAACACACTTGGAATCCTCTGTCAGGAGTGTCTCTCTGTGACAGGTTGTGTTCAAAAATTGAAGTCAGCAGAAGATTGCATTGCTCTTTTTGGAACAGTTGGCTGCAATGGTGGATTTGCAGAGGTAAAAATTCAGTCCTGCTTTCAAATAGAAAAGTCACAGTTTTTAGCAAGTGTCAGCTGTTGACAGCAAGCATAACTGGTGATGGTGGGAAAAGAGTGTTTGGTATTGGAATCCAGCCAGGCAATACAACCAGCTGCATCAGACTTCAAGTTCTTTAAAGCAGCGTGGAGAGGAATGTATCTAGGCTTGTGACAGATGCAAACCTGAGCTCTGGTCCTTGCAACACAGCTGAATCTTAATAAATCCCAAATCATGTCATGACAAGCATTCAACTGCTGAAGAGCAGCAACATGTACTACAGCACAAGTTGCTTCCATGTTGTAAGAATTGTGCTAACAAAGGTGATGCCTTTAATGAACAGAGATTTCTACTTTGTTATTACAGGAATGAAAAGAAATAGCTTCTAAGCTGTTTTCACCAGGAAAGACAAATCCCTCTACTTGGTTACACGGGATCTTAATTGTACTTCTCAGACTATGCAAACTTAAGTGGTCAAAATGCTGTGTGTAAATTCTTGAATTTATTTAATTTGGATTAAGTATTATTATATACAAATCACTAAAAGAATGAATTTGTAGGAGATGTTATCACTGTTTTCTCTTGAACTTTCTCACCTTTTAAGGACTCACATAGCTGACATTGCTTGCTTTGCTTCCACAATGCTGCTAACTAATAAATGTCCACACGTAGGAAGGTTTATTTAAAGTTCTTATTGTTCTGATTGACACATCTGAATACAAATCAAAGAACTGTATTAAAAAATAAGCTTCCCTTGTATTTCTTCTTAGTCTCTCCTCCTTGAGCACACTACAGATCTGCTCACATCTTGTTATCTTAAAGTACATTTACACTGCTTTGACAGAATGCACTTTCTAAGGATGTGAGGTTCACAAATAAGATAATATTACATCTTCTCCCGTTGAGAAGATTTTTATTCACTTCTACCTCAAAGAAAGGACAACTTGCTCAGTCATCTTGACACCAGGTATTCTACACAGATTGCAACCATCCTGCTTCAGAGTAACAGTCCTAACTGCAAGAGAACTGACTGTGTAGTAATGAACAGTTTGCCACCTTCTGTCACCTTTCTTCTGACAGCCCTTGTCTTTTTAAAAACAAGAATTTATTGCAGCTTCTCTTTAATACACGCTATAATCACTGTTTAAATCTTGCTTCGCTTCTTCTGTGAAGCTGCTTGTAAATATTTAGTTGAAATGTGTTCACTTCCACACCATCAGCCTTATTTTGAATCTGAGCTCAAGAGGTGGGGAGAGTACCAAGAAGTCCAGGCCAAGCCTTAAAAGCATTCTAAATCACTGAAGTCACTATTTAGTCTAACTTTTCTTTTTCAAAGCTGGAGTGCCAGTTGGCATTTTCCCTAGTACGTATTGTCTTCATACCTTTTTATTGCTCACTTAACAGTAACTAAAATAATCTCAGGACTGCAACACAGCACAATGCACGGACAGAGAACTAATTTAAAGTCTGTTCATTCAACTATGGATAAAAACTTAGAAGTGCTGAACTTGATACCTGTCTCCCAAACTGCCAGCACCACAAAGCACAGTATATTTTTTCCTAGAAAACATAACAACCCAATGCTGCAGAAAAAGAAGTCTAAATTTCTTAATTAATTTTAAGGTCTTTTTACTGCTATTACATTTCCAAAGATGCTTTCCCTGAAAAACCGTCAGTCATGAAATACAACACTTGAGTGCTGCTAAGTGTGCAAGAGCCGCAGAACAGTAGCAATGACACAACCTCTCCACAACTTGAAACCTTCCCTGATCCGTATTCTTGACACTGAGACCTGGAAAATACTACCAAGAAGAACAGGCTGGAATCCCATTCCTGCAGGAGCTGAACTGCATGACCCACTCCAAACTCTGCATTCACACCTGCCAGATGTTCGGCACCTCAACCACTATGGAATTTCCATGAGTTACTCAGACTGTCTATTCCAGCACTTTGCTAACCATACATGTTTGCCAGTTTCAAATAATGTCCAATTTCTATCTTCTGTTAGCCAAAACCTGTTAATGCTTCTGTTTCTCAGCGTCAGGGTGTTTTGTGTTTACATTCCAGTATTAAGTTCCCCTTAAGGAAAATACAACATAAAACAGAACTGTAGAGCAGAACAGAACGCTGATGGTTCCTTTCCTGCCCTCATACAGACACTCCATTTATTTTTCTTTCAAGTACAATTCTCTAAACTGAAAACTGAGTCTTCTAATGACAAGTGGAGAAGGACTACTGTATGTATTTTACAGGATCTACTACATACTACAAATCCCGTCTTGTGGTGGCTGCATTTCTTTATTCTTTGAACAGCATGATCCTGACCTATTATTTTCAACTCCCCATGTTCCTGTACAGCTGCTGTTACCTGCTCTTCCCTAGCATTTACCTGCAGAGCTTCGTACCCATGTATGTTACCATCCCTTTAGGGAAGGAAATTTAATAAATCGGCCTTCTGCTCCCAAGTACTTCTTTAAAGAAAAAGAAAAAACCAACCAACAACCCTCTAAGAGCCTACCTAATCAAGACAGAAGACTTTATCATTTAAAGACAGTTTAAATTCCCACTTCTTAATTATTGGATTATACTGAATCCAAACCCAGTCTGGCTCAAGAAGCAATACAGCTAAAAAAAGATCTGCCCATCCACTTCTTTGATGTTGATGCTACTGTTTGCTCACCTTCATAGTAAACTAGAGAAAGGAGTTAACTTCTGAAAATACAAGGTCAAAATGAAGGTAAAAAAAACTACAAAATTAATTTTATACATGTTATAATTAAATCAAAGTTGTCTTAGATTTACCACATCTGCAATTGACTTAAGTGCATCTCTCAGTGTTCTTACTACTTTTAAAAAACACACAAAAACCCATCAAGTGTAGTTTATCATTTAATAGAAAAAAAACATTGCCAAAAGCACAACAGTTTCATCAAGAGTTATCAAATGCTGTGCTAGAAATTAATTTTGCAGTTAAAGAGTATAAAGTGAAGTCATCAATTTTTAAAAAGGAATTTGTAAATATTTGAAGTTGCACACATCAAGGGAAGCAGCACCATGACTTGAGGAACAAATCTCATTCATAATTAAAACAAATAGGAGCTCCATTTACACAAAAAAATACAAATACTATCAGTACCATTCTAATACACCTCAGAAAAATTTTAATTATCTGAGCAAGCACATTCTAATTTGTTTCCTCACACTTGCTGTTTCATAATGCTATTTTGCAGAGTTCTTTGTAACCTAGCTATATTGGCATCCAATGCTGCTAAGCCATTCTTAAAGTCCTCTTCATCTCGAGAAGTAAATGTTGAGAAAGAAGATACACTCCACTCAGATTTCCCTGATATATCATCAAATGAAATATAACTGACATCACCTACTTCGCTGCCTTTTTTCTGAGAGATCTCTTTCTGAAATAGCATTGGAACATGAGGCTGAAGTTGCCCTGGTTTGTCTGGGAAGTCTTTTGCAGTTCCACTCAAAGTGCCTTTTGGTCTCATTTGGACTTTGTCTCCCAACTTCACTTTATCCCCTGTAATTTCCAGTGTGTTTTCCATCGCCTTTTTCATGCTGTACCCAGCACTAAATGTATCCAGAATAGTTGGATCCTTTGACACTTCAGTTCTATTCTGTTGCATGGAGTTTGAGAGCTCACAGTTGTAGTCCAACATCTTACAAGCTCCTTTCATGAGAGGTAGTGCATTAGTTCTCTCACAGACATGCTGTTTTTTAGAGGCACTGCTAGTCAGTGGAATATAAACAGTTTCATCCAACTTGTTTTGTTCATCTATTAAAGTCCCAGAATCACTAGCTGTTTCTGCATCTTGCTTCAGTAAGGTTGGTAGCATTCTGGATGCTGATGCTCGTTCTTCTGAGAATATATGGTTTATTTTAGTGCCCTCATCAGCAAACTTTTCATAGGCTTGATTTAGCATTTGTAACTCTCCATCTTTATTTGAGAACTGAAGCTCAGCATCTATCAAAACATGATCCATTTCTAACTTCTTAAGGTAAGTCATTACTGAAGTATTCCCAGGACATGGATCGGGCTGCATCTGTTTCTCATGGTCATCCAAGAGAGACTTCGAGAGACCTTTTTCAGATGTGGGTCTACTGTTGTCTGCTGTGAGGTCTGACAGAAGCTTGGCCATACTGCCCTGCAAGGTTCTGTTAAGGGAAAATATCAGATCAACTATAGTTTTGGCAAATTTTTCAAGAACTTGTATATAAAAAAAAATAAATCAAAACATTAGATTTATCTGACTACAGCAAAGTTGCAATTCTCTTTCTATACAGAGTATCATAAAATAATAATAGAGATGTGAACTGATCCAATTTTCTTCCAGTTCATTCTTCAGCTCAGAAAGACGTGCCTTGTGCATCTCATTTTTCCAAATTATTTCTCCCACTGTTTCTTGAGAAAAAAATACAATAAAGGAATCAATTATTCTCATTTTCTGTATAAGAAAATAAACACGTAATGCTTTTTGTATCTGTGTGTGTGGGGAGGTGCACATTATATAGCATATATATATGAAGTAATAAGACATTGTTATACTACCATCTGGTGGTCAGTATTTAATAACCACAGAAAGGTGTAATGCATCTGAACTTCTACTAGAGAATCTGAAATGATGAATAAAAACATCCTGTCATTCCAATCAGCATCAACTCTTGCCAAGACAGAAAACAGTTCAGCCTCCTGTGTGTTATGTCCAAGACAATTTTATGTATGCACTACTTGGTGAGTGGAAAGCTCTGTGAACCTCCAAGCTTGTCACCAGATGAAATAAAGTACACAGCAACAGCTCTAATAAAAGAGTCTGAGTAACAATAGCCTTCTTTTGGTGATAGAAATTTTCCCATCCTCACTCATAATTAAAATCTGGGCATAATCTAATCCAAGGGCATGCACAATTAAGTAAGTGACTGCTCCATCTCACAGAAAGAGTTTTGCTTTGAAGACAGATCTTTTTGCAAGTTCTTCTAATTAAAGACTTTTCTGAACCAGCATCAGGGAAAAGAACAATCTCTCCTTCATTCATGTCAAAAGTTAGTTTCCTAATTCTAAAGCTGCTTGGGAAATACCAGTTAGTACTCAGATCCATGCATTCCCCATGCAGCTCCTTACAGGCAGTCTGCTACAGGTGTTAAGATTTCACCCAAGTTACCTCAGGTAGCATTTTACTTTAAAATGGAACTAATGTCATGAGCATTGCAGATCTGTTTTAATAGAATTATAGCACTACAGTAGCAAAAGTACGTATAAAGAGAGGTTTCAGCCTACCTGACCTCCTACCATGAAAATACTGGTGTAGGACTAAAGATAACAATCATTTGAAGTATGGAAAATTGAAATGCCAGGAAGCAAAAATAACACTTCACGCTCAGTACCTGGTTAACTCACGCAGTCTGTTAACTTCTGCATCACGCTGGCGTAACGTTATGGCCAAAATCTTATTTTCCTTCTCAGAAGCTTCCAGCTTAAACTGAAGGCTCTTCACACTTGCTAATGCCTCCTCCACTTCTAAAATGCCAAGAAAAATTTAGCTAATTACTCAAGTTTAAAAATGCTAAGAGTAAGCAAATCTAAAACACGTACCAATCTTGACCTTGGTGGAATGAATATCATGTTGCTGCTTGTTTTCAAGCAATTCCTTTTCTTTCTCCTGAATATCTTTTGCAAGATGCTTATTTTCTTCCTTTTGACTTTCTATTATTTTCAGTAGCTCTTCGTTTTTAGCCTGCAGTGACTCAAGGCCTTTCAGTGATTCTTTCAGTTGAGTGTGGAGCATCACATTCAAGGACTGCAAAGAAGCCACTAACAGAAGTAAACATACAACTTTAAGCATGCTGTGTGCTACAGTATGGATTTCTACACTGAATTACGTTTCTTAAGGAGTCTTGGTAACCTGACTACAGCTTACAGATAAGATAAGGAGTCTTTTGAGGAAGAGAGATAAAACATAAACTTCCTTCTCAGTTTTCCTAGTTATCTGTCATCCTCATTGTAGGACAGACACAAAGAAAAATAATCTGTTCTGGAGCTGAACCCCTGAGTTTCGGCATCCCTGTTGCACAAGTAAAACAACCCATGCAAACACAGCCATACAATTAGATCCTCAGCACTTAGCTCAGCTGCCACTAAGGGCCAGAATACATACTGTTGTTATTAATCATATATAGATATGTCTGTATTAATTTAAACAAAGTCTTAACAAAAATGCCCCAACAACCATTGTTCTCTACTAGTACTTTACATTCATAGTTGCAGCTCGGTCCAGATGTCTTCTCATTCCTCTCTTGTTCCCTGAGTTGCTGATTTAAGATTCTTAGTTTCCTAAACATGAGTTGTGAAAAACAGCATATTCAGAAAGTTCAAAATAAATTCAAAACCAATGCACTTTAAATTAGGAAGAATATAATATCACAGAACATTTTACAAATATAAAGAAGCTTTATTTAGTTTTTTTTGTTGAATTTCAATTTTTCTTCAATACCAAATACTGTTAATACTGTAGTCTTCAGACAGAATGATATGCTACCACCACCTAGACAAAGCCTCAATCTTGATGTAACTGATGTACTAAAATATTTTCTTTCAGCATCTATGCATTAATTAACATAACACAGCCTTACCAATTTGGTAACATATTAATACTGCACAGACAAAATAGAAAGGGCCACAACAATTACACCACAGCAATGCTAGAACATGCAATTTAGAACAGACCAAAGATCTTTTAGGCACTTTTTGCAGTAAATACAGTTACTAACCTACGCAGCTGGGCGTTTTCACTTCTGAGAGGCTGTAAAGCTAGAGCTATCTCAGTCTGTATGTTTGTACTTCCCACTACAGCTGGCAGCAATGATATGCATTCTTCTATTTCATTCATCAACCTTAACATTTCTGAATCATCTGCAAGAGGTGGGGGAAAAAGAAACACCTGTAATAGAACTATCAAAGTGATGCCATAGCATCTCATTTTCTTCTAAATCAAACTTCAAAAAAAGAATTTAAAACTGACCAACTATCTTTATTTATTTGAAACTTTAACACTTGACTATGAAAGCTATGCTTCAGCATCTTGATACAACACCACCCAACACTTCTCAGACCAACCCTTGTAGGATTGCTGTTGTATAATCTGTCCACACTGCTCCCTTTGGCGGGAAAACAATGTATACAAAATGAGAACCATTTCTATCCCTGCTGTTACAACGTTACAATAACCCAAAATGTAACCTCATACTTCCCCATGGTGAAGCAGGAAGTGACTGAAGTTGTGGAACACCACTCCAAGACAACATACATTCCAGACACCGAAGCGCATGCTCACTTAGTGCAACTCTTCCATTATTTCATATAATTACTACAGTGCACAGTGAAAATGTTTTTACCTTGGTCTGTTATCAGTGCTCGGAGTTCTCCCAAAAGATATTTTACCATCTTTACTTTATGGGCTGCTTTATCTGCACTTTCTTGTCTAGGTTTTAGACCTTTCTTCACACAGCTTTGCTGGCTGTTTGCATCTCTTGCTGAGGCCACATCAAGCACATTCAATTCACCTTCGCTGACCACATCTTCACTGTGTTCTTCAGAAGCATCCCCATCATTACTTGAGACGTTACATGCTGTCAGACAATGACAGAGCTTCTGTTCAGTCCTGCCATTTGCCATTTCACGCGTTTGTAACAGGGCCAGGTGAGCTTTTATGCACCTTATCAAGTCTGCTTCTTTACTCCGTTGCTCCTGCCTTGGGATCATCTCTCTGCCAGAAGACAACGGGGTGAATGTAGGCACTGCAGAATTACTTGATGCACCTGATGCTACATAACGCATCACACCAGGAAGGGAACTGGCAGCCTGTATTTGTGCAGGAGTGGGAGCAGCAGAAACCATGGGGAAAACCACAGTTTCTCCCATCTGAGGCACACATTCATTGCCACTGTCTATAGGAACACCCTGCATAAAGAAGATTCATTTTAAACAGAGAATTAACATGATTTACATTCGATCTTAAACATCACTGATAACATTAAAGCAGTTTAATCTCTGTTGTGTAAGAAAAAAAAACTCAGCAGCTGTTGCTTTTTTTTTTTTTTTTTCTCTAATTATTCATCCCTTGAAACCAAATCAGAACAGGGAAAAGATAAAAAGAAAACAGTTCTGTCTCAATATTTTAAACTGATGTATTTCTAAAAAGTCAAGGATAGCACTAATTACATGGACTGCCTACAGGTGGAAGATGACTCTACAGCCTTCCAGTTCCAAACTGCAAGGCCATTACCACATTTCCCAAGGTGGTTGCTGGTACTCTCCATTACTTTTATTTTATGCCCTGAAATGCACACAGATTTTAAAACGTGGCTCTAAGATACTACTCAGTATCTGAAGACATAATTAATTAGATCATTAGTAGAGGAAAAGCTGCATATGAGATACAATTTCTTTAATGAGGAGTTGGTTAGAGATTCTTATGTGCATTACTGATAATATAATTCTGAACAGTAATGAGCAATTTCCTACACCTTTCATGCTCCCTGTCCATTACAGAATTCCCCACACAGAAACAGCTATTTGAAACACCTCCCATTTTACTCTTTGGTATCCATGTACATAACATTTTGAACTGCAGTATTTTTTCATCATCTTTCATCAGTACAGGTTGAAATAGACTGAGATTTTTCATAATGAAGGAATTACATAAACTCAATGAAATCCTTACAAATCAGTGTATACATAAATAAACAGTGCTATTTTCAAATGCTTATTAATAATCTAAATCAAACTTTTACTTACAGCCTGAGTAGATAAGGGATGAGATGCATGCTGCAGGGACAGGTCTGCTGTGGAGACAGATAACTGGTAATTAAAATCTGTAACATTTTGATATCCTAAAAGAAAACAATGCTGTCACAGATTAGGGCAACCTGGGGCAAAACTTGGAGTACAACAGCAAGCCCTACATTGATAGTCAAACTAACCATGATCTGAGGTAGGAAACGAAGTCACAGGAGGAATTTCATTATTGCTCTGTGATGGCTGGCCAGTTATCAGAGCCATCTGGGTGGGCACATGCTCACACAATTTCTCACGTATGACAGGAGACTGCTGGCTGCAAGGCACATGAGTTGGTCGAATCAGCTGGTGCTGTACTGCACTGGGAAGCTCTTTCTCAGTAGATGGCGTGGTAGATGAAAGATTTTTCTTAGGTAATATTGGCACTAAAGAAAGAGAACTTCAGCTGAGTGTTTTATTCTGTCTCCTGCATCCACACAATAAAGAAGCGTGGAGCCTCTCAGTACTACTCGAGAAAAAAGGAAGCCTGAGGAAATCTGCTCACCAATTTCTTTTCGGATGTGGGGAGCAGTAATGCTTTTCTTCAATCCTTTCTTCTTCAGAGTATTTGCTTTGGTTAGGAAAGGTTTGGAAGTAATTTTAACAGACGATTTCCCTGGTTGTTTATGGATAGCCTCCTTTCCTATTGCATTCAATACAAAAGCTGGTCAACAAAACAAATCACAACAGCCCTACAAAAACTAAAAACGTAACTTAAATTCTCAATAGTTACAACCTGTAGCTTCATTTTCTAGGATATTCTTCAGTAAAGCTGCACAGCGGTCAAGTCCATTATGAATAGTATTAACCTGCATACAGAATACCTCAGTCAGAAAATGAGCATCACTGCTTGTTTTCAGTAAAACAGAGCCCTTTCAGAGGGAGCTGTTCCCCACCCTGTTATCTTAAAAATAATAATAAAACATTGATCATAGGTAAAAACGTTTAGTTTCTAATGTATCACTTTGCAATCACACGAAAATTTGCAAAAAGCTTAAATTGTGTTGTTACATGTGCGCACATTTCTTTGATTTTATTTGCTGGTAACTGCATGTGCGTTTGTTTTAGTTATTTAGTTTTGTTTTAGCTAGTTTCCATTTACAGTTAAACTATTACCTACAGTACATTTCTAAGTTTGGAAATAATCGATTCAGTGCTACACATAAAGCTCTGCTGCAGCATTGCTTTCGTACAACTTATTCTTCATGTCACAAAGCATAACTAACATGGTTACACTTCTGGCAGTACAAACAGCAGAGGTGTGTTCACACAACATGTTCTATGCCTTAACAAGCTGTCAGAGGCAAACTTACTGCTGAGACAATTTGCAAGTATCCACAGTGCTCTGTATAAATACTCTCAGTGGCTTTGAAGGAGCTTCTTCTAGACCACATGCAGCAGTATCTAATTTGGCATTTTTTTTTTCTTCAATTGTTGCAAGGTAGATTTAGGTCGGATATAAGGAAAAAGTCTTTTACAGTGAGGGTGGTGAGGCACTGGAGCAGGTTGCCTGGTGTTGTGTTTGATGCCCCGTCCCTGGAGACATCCAAGGCGAGGCCGGATCAGGCCCTGGGCAACCTGACGTATCTGTGGTGTCCCTGTTCACTACAGGGCAGTTGGACTGGATGGCCCTCAGTGGGGACATCTGAGAATTCCAACTCTGTGATTCTATTCCAGTCTCCATTCTCTCTAGATAACAGATGCGACTGCATTAAGAAGCCAGGGAAATTACCTGATCGTCTGAATCAGTGGAGTAGTGACAGTATGCATCCTCCACATCAGAACGACATCCTTTTCTTAAGCCAAGCCTAAAAAAAGGTCAAATTCACTGTTCGTACTACTTCAAAAAATAATTCCAAAGCTACTTGTTCAGCAGCCGCGATTCGAGCCTTACTGTTTCCTTCCATTGCTTTGCTTTGCTGCTCCCGTCAGCCTTCCAGAAGACAGCGCCTGCTGGTGACAGGAACACACAAACACCCTCTCGCTTTCGCGTTATGCACCGTTTTCACCCGCTGTTTTCAGGGGGGATGGAAAGCTCCTCATCGAGACGCGGCCAGCGCAGGTGAGGCTAAGGGACCGCAGCCTAACTCCGCTCCCAACGAGCCCCCACCGTCCCGGCCGAGCCCAGAGGCTCAGCCGGCCCCCAAAGCCGCGCTACAGCCCGCCCTGCCCGCCGCCCCGCACGCACCTTGCATGGCCGCGCCGCGCCCACCCTTCCCATGGCCATGGCTGCCCCCAAGCCGCGCCGCCGCCGCGGGGGAGGAGCCGCCGCCCCCACGCGCCAATCCGCCGCCCGCCCGGCTGCCGGCCGTTGGGAAGGAGGCGGGGCTGCCCCTAACCCCGCCCCTCCCGGCGCTTTTCGCCGCACGGGAAGGAGGGGATTGGTGGAGGATGGGAGCCAATCGCAGGAGAGATCAGGACTCGGGGGTTCCGCCCTGCTCTGGAGCCGCGTGGTGCGGCGCGTGTCTCGGCTCGCGCCCGGTCCGGTCGTAGCGCGATGTCTGCTCCTCTAAGGAGCTCGGGGCTGCGGAGGCTCTGCACCCACAAAACACCGAGCCCCCGAAAACGCCGAGAAAGGGGCTTGCGGGTGTGTAGCTCGCCCCGAGGGAACAGCTTTGTAAGGGGCGGGTCATAAATCTGCCCGCAATCCGCGTCCTGCGAGACTTCGGGGCACCGAGGTAAGCGGGCTGGTAGCAAGCCAAAGGAACCGCCTGCGGGCCAGAAACACCCGTCCTGTGCTTTTAGCTGGTGCAGAGCCTCCTTAGAAATCTGAGGAAAGATTAGAAGGGCTCCAAAAGACACTTAGCAAGAAACGTTGGTATTATTTTCTTGGGGTGGTTTCTCACTGAACACGAGCAATGAAGGGCGCTACAAACAACCGCAGGGGAACAACAGCAGCGAATGCGTTGCTGAGAGCACGCTGCTGGAACTGAGCATTTCGTTGCTCAGCGTTGCAAGAAGGGCCTCGATCACAATAAAAGCGCTGTGAGAGAAAGCAAGAGCCTAGTAGGGAATTGTCTAGTTTGATATAAAAGCAACGAGAAGTTCAAGCAGGATGTCATTGAGACTGCAATTGTACGATTTCAAAGCAGGTTTCACAACCAGCCAAGTGGGTCTTCCATCAGTGCTAATCGGGTACGTTTTCATTTCATCGTACTGCTTGAAAGCCGTTATACGAAAGAGCCGTAGGCTGTGCATTCCTCAGAAGCGCTTGTCTCGTTTTGGTTGTTGCGACGCCTTGGGAACGAGCAGCAGCCCAAGCAGAGCGCGTGTCGCGTCTGGCACGAGCTCGGTTGCATGGCTCGTGCCGGCCGCCAGGTGGCGCCACCAGAGCAGGGAATGGCGGCATTTCACAGACTCCCCCTCGAAACGTGGATGTACAGGCATACTCGAATGTTTTATTAGTGAAAGAATGTGCGTGAAAATAGTAATCAGAGGACATTCCTGAGATGTGAATTAACCACAGTGTACACCTAAATAATCACAGCAACTCAGTTCTCTCCCATTATTAATAGAAAAATCACAAACCTGCTTTCTTTTCTCTGTGGTGTGGCTAAGAGAATCCAGGTAGCAAAGCATTTAATGCTGGGAGGAATATCCAGGTCCCTTCCTGATCCCATAGTGAAATGTTACTAGTGCAGCAAATACTGTCACATTACTTACACACTACTTTGACATAGCTGAGTAAAGTCTGCCATCTTCTTCCCATACAGACTATCAGTGGCCATTATGTCCAAAACCACTACCTGCCATTTGGTTTCCTTAGTCAGGAAAACATGAACAGAAAACATATGGTACTGTATTTCTCTTGTTCTTGGTTTTCTTTGATTGTCTGAATATGAGGTAGTGGTGAAAAGACACCGACCTGTTTCCCATGACACAAGTTTGCTGTAGTCCTTTAATTAAATATACAAAATCAGTGTGAATAAAGCTAGTAAGACAGAGCCAGGATATTTCTCATCATGTGCTGAGTGATGCTGGAAGCAAAGGAACTCTTCTAGGTTTCTCCTCATAGCAAAGGCAGAGCACTGCAGAAACTTCTTTAGCAAGTCATTAGGTGAGGCTACAACTTCTGTCAGTGATTCTCCACCTGCCTTTCCCAGTGTTTAATCTGTTGTGACCTGTCTGGAGATGAAAAAGATGAGTAGCCTGCTACACATAGATTGGCAGCTCCTTTGGTCATTCTGACAAGAAACAATGGCTGGGTTAGTCAATGATACTATCAAAAGTCCTGATTACTGTGTATCCTATTTCAATACTAACATTAGCTCAAAAATCACAACACTACATCTTCATCCAAGTCAATGTAAAAGTATAAACAAGTTCACCACTCCGATTTGAATACACCAGGGCTAAAATTTGAATAATACCAGGGCTAAAAACTCGAGCCAATTCATTCATTCATTAAAAAATGTCCAGTATTAATTATACTTGCAAATAAGTCTTCTGGGAAATAAACATTTTATGTAATCCCAAATTAGGCCCAAATACATGAGCTGGACTTCACTGTGGCATTGTTTTGTTTTCAAGTGCACTGTGCTGATAAGGAGCTGGATATATAGGAAGCATTGGTGATATTAGGTTAACTGGATTCCTGAAGCATACAGGTGAGTACAGTTAAGAAAGACTATAGCAAAAATGTTTCATGAGGAAAATGTAGAAGCAAATAGAATGGAAGCAAATAGTGATGATAAAAGTTATAAAAAGCATAGGTAGAATTAATGGTGTGCCTGCAGGAAACGATGCCTTCTGAACATCTGGAAGGATGTTAATTTCATAGGCGTGTGACCTAAGTATAATTTTAAACCTGTTAGACATTTATGCATAATATTTCTTTGGCTACAGTGGTCTGGCTTCGGTGAGCAATCAGAGTATGAAAACTATCATTCTTCAGGCCCAAAGGAAGCACAGCTGAAGAAATAATCTACTTTCAACTATATAGAAACAGGTAATCCATAGTATTCATATACCCACTATATTTATATTAACTGCATAGAGCATGGACATAAAGGTGAAGGAAGATTATCTAAACTGAAAAAGTAATTATTGGAAAAATAATGACAGAATAATAAATATAATTGAAAGCCTATGGATGTAAATTGATAATCCCTCATATATATGACCCAGAAGTTGGGAACATATTTCCTGCTCTTTGATGCTGGACTTTTATGATCTGTGGTGTGATATTTTCCATTCTGGCCAAAGCACCTCTTCTTGGTGTCTGGTTTACTGGAGGAATCACCATAGGCCACAAGAGATGTAAAATAATTAAGACCTATGGAATCAATCTTAAGAAGTCAAAATAAAGAAGGCAAGCTGAGGCCTCTCCTTTCATTCTGAGGCTGGATCTGTGGTGCCTTTGCCTTTCCTAGTAGAAGTTAGAATAACCTTCATTTGAAGAAGTCCATCATTTCCATAGGACATTCTACCTGCCACAGCCTGGTGGCCTGAACCACCCTGACCTTCCCAAAGGCCAAGACCACCTTTCTTAGCTTAACCTAGAGCCCCTTCCCAGCAATGGGATGTTGATCTCCTGCTCCACCCAAACCTTGCCTTACTTGACCATTGCCTCTCTTCACCTGTCTGCTGATTGAATTCTTGGCTTTACCTTGGACCTTCCTGGTGTGTTGCATTTCACAGCATTTCAGTAATTCCCATCTAAAGTCTTCAAGTTGATCTTCCCTGAAGTATGATGCCCAAAACTGGACAAAACACATCAAAGACCTCACCAATCTTGAAAACAGCAGAGGGATTATATCAGTTAACTATAAGTGATACCCCTGCTTGTACTTCCCAGCACAATATTTTTAACTGTTGTTGAATTTGTGTTTCACTGTAGTTCTCAAAACTTTTCCTGCAACATAATGAGCTATTCAGTTATTCCTTCAGTTGTATAAATTGTTGTTGATTCCTGACTCACCATAAAAACTTTAACTCTCCCTATTTGAATTGGGGTCATTTCTCCACAAGATTAGCCAAATACATTAAAATACATTAAGAGAGTTCTTAATCTAGTTTTCACCTATATATACACTTTGATCTGCCTACATATAGCTGATTCTACCCACTTCTCATGTGAAGCATATTACAATCAGAAAGACCAACAAAGTGGAAGGGTAATACAGGAGCATAACAACAAAGAGACCAGCACAGATAAGAAGCTATTTCAAAAGAAAAGTAAAGGTGCTCACCTACCTCCAAAGAGCTAGGCTTGCAGGAAAGACTCCACAAGGGAAGCAACAGAGTGGCAGTCAGCCCTTAAATGAGGTCTAAGAGAGGTGCAGCCAGGCTCCACCCCTTCCAGCCTCCCACATCAATTGCCTTCACCTGTGCTCCCAGAGCTGACCAGGTCCTTTCCCCAGGTGTTCAATCAGTGGTTCAGGCTGTGACTCAACAGTTATCATACAAGTACTTTCCCTTTCTTCAATGCATCAGCAGAGTAATAACACAAACATTTCAGTTTTCATTTTGAGTCAGAGTTAGCACTTATTACCATGGCTAAGTTTTGTCAGAAGACTTTGTAAGAAACATGAAGTATACTGCATATGGTATACTGCTTGGGTATTCCAATTTAGAGTTGTTGCTGCAGTGGATTGGCTTCAGAAATTATCACAATGCTTTATTTTCTCCCTTTCGTTCTCTTAGTTTCTAGAGCTATTACTTATTTACAGCTTTAATTCCACTTTTGTTCTCAGACCAGTGGAGATGACCTCCAAGAGTCTCTTATTACTCAAAGAGTTCTAGGAGTCAATGATTCTTTAACATGACAGGTAGAAATATATTGACAGGGATAGAAAATAAACTAGGGATCTAACAAAGAAGCGATGTAGGCAATTATGATGTACCAATATGAGAAAGGGAAATACTGTATGTTTTTGCAATTATTATGGAAGAAAAGCTCAAAAGCTTTTGCATCAGAAAGTTATTATTCTCATAGCCTTCCTTTAGGTTTAAGGGAGACCGATGCCTTAGATGTATCCTAAATAACTTCTCAGGAGAAGCTAGCAATACTTCTTTACATAACTTCAGTCTACAAATTAAGTAAAAATGGTTATTTTATTTCTGTATACAATTTTTTTTCTCCTTTCCTTGCACTTTTATTTGAAATCCTATGTTGATGTATTTTTGAAGGCCAGAAAGTGTAAGGGAGGTAGCCTGCTGCTTATGGAAATCAAACAACGTAAATATACAAGAAGCTCTTTATCCTCACACATGTCAGAAGTTAAATAACATTGCTAAATAGCCATACACCAAACTATCCTAGTTATATGACCTGAAGTGGAAATGCTAAGTCACAGTTAGAAGCAGTGACTGAGCACCTGGTAGGAAGGCAGGGCCAACCCAGAGAAGCTCAGGTGTAAGCAATGCACTGATTGACCAGAAGGGGTGGAGCCAGGATCCACCCCTTCCCAGACCTCATTTAAGGGTTGGTTAAGGGTTGGCAGTGGAGGTGTTTTGCTGGATGTTTCTTTGTCTGTGAGGCCTTCTGAAGGTAGGGACCTTTTTTTTTTTTTTTTTTCTCTCCTTCTTCCTGTGGCTGTTGTGTTTAAGCAAGTCTTTGCTTGCCGTGGCTTGCTACTCTGCTGTTATCAGTGCTAATCGTAGTACTTTCCTATTGATATCAGAGCAGGGTTTTGTATTTGAATGTGCTGGGAAGAGAGTAGGCATCTTAATTGCTAAAGGCTGGATTATGCTGCCTTGGAGGAACAAAAAAAGTTAAATTCTGCTGAGTTGTTCCTGTCAGAGGTTTCTTAGAGCTCTCTATTGGAAGGGAGGGATGTTATGCCAGCAGGGTCCAGTGCTTGTAAACCATGGGTAGGGGGGCTTTATTCTCAACTTGGTGATGACATTGCTTCAATTACATGTTATTGGTGATGGCACAGGACCTGAGTATCAGTTAAAGCCAGAAGATTAGGTTTGTCTTTGTTGGCTCCATATGATACCTAGGAAACGAGCAGCTATTGGTGGGCTTCCACAAATTCCTTTAGGATTTTCAGAAACTGTTTAAGTGTCTTCTGAAAACACTCTTCTTGGCTGCCATATACAGATTCATTTATATCTATATGCATATAATTATTTTTCAGCTTACTGTTGTCTAAGCTGATCTTAACAGGCAGGTAACTTTAAATTTTAAATGTGCTGTAATGAGGTGGAATATGATGGCAAAAACATCACTTCTCATTCTGTTTTTCCTTTAAGGCATTTTGTGATACAGTATTACACCTGGGTGAAAGAGAAAAAAGAAAACAGCAATCTGTGAGTATTGGACAAACTATCATGGGCGCTTAATTCCGATGCTGTGAGGATGCAAGTGCAATTGAATATGGGCAATTCAATGAGTAGTTTTGTTTCTTTTCTGTGGGTTACTAAGAGCAGAAACAAAGCTCAGCTGCTTATGGAGAATTAATTAATCTGAGAAAGTGCAAATGGATGCATATTCCTTGAGAATATTCAATTAAAAAGTTTTACTGGGGGTTGATCAAATAATGTGATTTTATTATTAATCTTTCTATTTTATTCATTATGAGAGTTTATTGTTATGTAGAGGAGCTTGTGAACCTTATTTAATAAGAATGAATTAAATTAACCTATATAGAAATGTGGGATCTTGATTTAACATAGCACAGTAGTGTTGACATGAACAAAAGCTTAACAGCAGTGAGTGTGCAAAGGAATTGTCTCTTAGAGAGCGTGCTGCTGCATCATAGCCACTGCTAATGGGAGTAAGTAGACAGCAAGTTGCTGTGGACATGAAAGCATGCTGCTGGTGTTAGGAAGACTGCTTAGTGTTCCTTTCTCCTCTAGTCTGCTCCTACCTGTCTTCCCATCTTTAATCCATGTGCTGGTAAGGTGAGCTGATTGCTGTCACAGAGCTTTGGAAATGTTTGACAGAAATAAAATAAAACACAGCACCTGGGCAGTACAGGCATGCTGGTTTTGCATCCTGTCTTATCTCTAAGAAAGAGCAAATAATTTACAAGAGATATAATTTACAGAAGGCAACAAAGAGGAGCTTGCTGTTTTTAGGCCACCATCTCCCTTAAGTGGAGAGGAGAGGATGTGAATGTTTATTTCTCCATTTGTAGCCATAATTAAGGGAAACAGTAGCCTTGTATATGTATCCTTGCATATATTATCTGCTCTCAGACCTTAGCAGGGTGAAATGTGTATATAGGTGGAAGGATTTGAATGCTGAATACATTTAACACTCAGATGTTACTAACTTTATCCCAAGGATGTATCTTTCAACAAGCCTGAGGGGTCTAAATTAATTATTTAGTGTAAATTCCTTGCTTGATCTTGATTTTTGCTATCTATTCTGACACTGCAAATGCAGAAAAATTCATTGTTGTCTCTGTCAGGCCTCAACTGTTTTATTTCCCAGTTGTCTGATGTATCATCAAATATAGTTTTTTCTTATGTCACCTTTACACCACGAGACTACAAAGCAACAGCAGGGTAAAGGCACAACAGTACCTGTACCTTGCTAGTGTGCAAACATGTCTCCTTCCTGAACCTGGCTCTGCAAGTGGGAGTCAATGTCATGAAGGCTGTCAGGAGCTGATAGACAGATGTTTAGTGGATGAGCTGTGGATAGAATGACAACATGCTGCTTCATGCCAGTTTTGTTCACCCACCTTGCACCCACAGCTTTTCGCTGCCTTTCAGTTTCTCCCATCTGCTGCTCTTGGTGGAGCTTGCTCCTGTCTGTATTTCTCCCTCACAGGGTTTCTCCCATAATTTCTCCAGATTAAGAGCAAACATGAAGAATTTCTTTGGTGTGGCAATTCAGTTATGTATCTTAAGGGTGATTGTGCTGTACATCCAAGCTGCTGTTGATACTGGCTTTTATACCAATCAGATTCATGACTAGTAATGAATGTAGTAGTAATGTATGAATGACTAGTAATCTATGACTAGTAATTTAATAACAAAAAATAGCCAACAGAACTTCCACTCCAGCAGAAAATAGGCTGTTTTAAATGTTGAGCAAATGAGCAAATAATCTTCCTGAGACCAGTGTCTTGACTTCAGACATTTAGTGTGAGCGAGAAGGTACATGAAAGCAGAGCTCAGAGCATGGCTGAGACAGTGAGGAATGTGGAGCATGCAAACTAACTGAGGCTGTGCTGTGACACAGCCCAGCAACTGGGATTTTCTGGGGTACCTCCCCAGGGCTTCAGCAGGTTAGATGTGCTGCTGCTGTTACCTTAAAGGGGCTTGTTGCTGATAGCAAAAGCACTTCCCATGTATGTCAAAGCCTTTGTGTAAGCTTTGTGCTGTCCAAAAGTGCAATCAGTGCCCTGAGGAAGGGTTTGTGTGCTGCCTTGTGTGGAAACCTTGCTGCACTGAGCATCTTGAGACCATCTGCAAAGTACACATGCTAAGCCAGTGATCTCGCACAGGCAGCTGTCTTCATGCAATTCCAGAGAGGAGGTTAAACAGGGGTAAGATGGATGCAAGGAAGATGGGAACACAGCTATATTTTCTTCACTGGAATCATTAGAGATTTTCTCCTCTGCTTGCTGTGGTTTGGGTAAAGTCAATTTGACGGTTTTTATTGTGATTTCTTGTGTTTCAACTGAGAAAACTGGAATTTTATTGGCTGGAGGAATCTTTAAGCACAACAGGAGAGTTTTGTAAGTCTTTTGTTGCCAGTAGATTGAGGGGAGCACAAGCTTTGAGAATCTAGTCTGCTGTGGAAAAGGTTTCCAGCTGCTTTCTTTCTATCCCACTCAGAAATTTGAAAATAAATGTGAGCAAGCTAAATTTCTCTTCTGCTCTTTGGCTCCTCTGTGGGACTGGACCAAAAGGTTTGGGCAGCCTGCACTGCTAAACCTGTGAGCTGGGCACATCTCTCCCATGCATGGGCTGTGTAACAAAGGCTATTGGCAAGCATTGGATTCCTTAAGTCTCCTCCTGTTGTGCAGCTTTATCAGTCCCCAGCCTACCAACTGAAAACTGCCAGCTGGATAACCTTCTGCTTTGGTCTGTTTTCAGATTTGTTTGGTATTGCTAATGGAAAGAGGCCATACAGTTACAGAGAGCAGGATGTAATGGAAGATGGTGATGCTGTGTGATTGTTTATATCCATCTAAATACCTATCTATGACTACATACACATCTATATCTCTATCTGCATCTATGTCTTTACGTGGTTTTAGCTAATCACACTGCAAGACATCTTAAGTATTTTGCCTTGGCTTTTAATTTCTTTTAATTACTTCAATCCTTTGCCATGTAGTTCAAGCTCTGATATTGCTGTGTCAGTATACTGTGAAGTGGAAATTCTAATTTAAATAGAATCCATACCTAAAATCAGAAAGTAAGGTTACAGATGTGTTTGACTTGTAGGCATTATCAGGCTCTAGGAGAAGATGTACATTTCTCTTGTGAAGAGAAACTGGGAACCCAGAGCATGAAGATGAAAGCAGCTGAGAAAGTAGGAGGTGAATGAAGGAAAAAGGTGGGGAAAGTATGAGAGGTCAGATGGCTTACTAGGAAGACAAAAAAGGGATCAGAAGGGTAGGAAGCCAAGTACTAGAAGAAAGAATATAATTTTCAGCATCTAGGAGAATACTAGAATGGAGGAGTTTTAATGGTGCACAGTTGGAAACTAAAAGGAACTAAATAAAAAAATGAGAGTAAAACAGAACTTGTGGAGGAAACGGCAGAGAAGAGCAAAGGAAAGTGGTTGCTAAATGGAGGATCGTGCTGTCATTTGTATTAAGGTGGTGACAGTGAAAGCATGAAAACAGTAACAGCTTTGGCTTCAGCTGTTCTGAGAGAGGTGCTGGGAGATCTTTCACAGTGGTGCAAGGAGATATGCTTTTCAATATTGTGCTCAACTGAGGCTCTTCAGAAAGCTGGTGAAACAATTAGCACAGCTGTTTGGTTTAAGGTTCTTTGCTGCTCTGCTGGACCTCTTGTCTAAACTGCAATACTTGGGCATGTTTCTTTCAGAGCACTTAGTCACAAATAAAAAAAAAAATATGAGCAACTCCTGGTAAAAGTGATCCTGTTTTTAAAGGACTCAGCTTGGTGGCAGAGAGCAGCTCATGATCTCAAGGTGATCGGGCAGAAATTGGAGAGAATCAGTGATCTTTTTTTTTTTTTTTTACCAGTTTTTTATTATGTTAATTTTTGTTGCAGTCTTACTCTGTAGTTAGTATTGGAATTTGGGCTCTTCACATGGGATCCTACAGTGGAGTGTGTAATCTCCTGATTTTCTTGGATGTTTATGCTGAATGTGATAAGCAAAATTGCTTTCCATGAAAGCTTTCTTATGCTATTTTTACCTACTTTAATAATAACTTCTGCAGGTATTTCTGCATTCTTTACTGTGTGACATTTTATCTGTGATTTTTTTCTCCTGTTTCGTCTCAACAAATGTCAAGGTTTCTATTAACTGTTGTATGTTTGGTCCAAGCCAAGAACGTGACACAACAAACTGTGCTTCTCCCCCTAATTTCTGTAATGAAAAGAGGAAACCCAAAAAAAGATGCATAGACACAATGGTTTCACTGCAGATAAGAGAGGGTACCAAGATAATTTTTTAAAAAATAATCTGTTCACCAAACCAAAATTACTGTTGAGAACCAGCATGCTTTCAATGAGCTGATCAACAGCATTAATAATTGCAGTTTAGTTTTAGTGCCATTAATGTGAATGGCAGCAGACCTCCAGTTAACCCCTCTTCCTCTCACCCAGTGTTTTGTCTACTAATGGGGGAAATAGGTAAGGCATGATGTATTAGTGGAGAGTTACTGAAGCCTCGGTCCCCAGATACTTAAAAGTTGGATGGAATAAACTATCTGGCATGCAGTCTGCAGGAAGGCCTCAGAGGTAGCATGAAAAAAAGTCAGTGTTAATGTTAAATTTTCAAAGGGTGTCCTTCAGCATTTCCACTTTCTTCTAATGGTGTGACTCAATTTTGAACGTAGCCCTGTGCAATGGAATGTCAGCAGTATGTGCTTCAGGGGAAACCTAGAGATACCTTAAAGGGAACTGATTTAGTTGGAGAATGCTGGTGGAGAATCGTGCATCTTGCAGGGGAGATGGAAATGATAGCCTTACTGCTTTTACTGTTAAAAATCCTCATGCTATTCCAATGGTAAGCATGGGCAGTAAAGTAGGAGGACTTCTATGTGCAGGTGGTGATATATCCCACCAGAGATTACTCTAGCAATTTTTAACCAGTGAGCATTTCAGCAGAGAACTTTGCCTTGTGAAGAGTTATTTTCTCCTTTTGACCCCTTTACATGCTCAGCTCTACTAACCATTTGTTTGACTCAAATGTGTCTACTGTAGAGATGCATGCATGTATAAGATCTTTGAAATAGCATTAGGAAAAAAAAAGGACATGGAAGTTTGTCACATGTTATGGTGGATTATTGTGTGCTGTAGGAAGCTCTTCTAAAATGCAGAGATGTGCATGTGGCAGCTGAGCACAGAGAGCCAAGGCTCCTGGCTGCCTTCTGCCCTAGCTGGAGAGTGTTAGTGAGGGTTTCCCTGGAAGATTTCAGGAGGGGGTTGGTAGAAGTTACTTTATGTAGGGAGTTCCTTGTGTAGTGAGTGTAGAGGTTTCAGAGAGTGCTGGTTAACTCCACCTTGGCACTCAGTGTTTCTTCACTTACAATCAAATCATCTGGCTCTTCTGGCAGACACGTGGAAGTGCTCTATAGGCCCCTTGCTTACAGGCAAGTCTATCCTCATCCCTTTGGTGCTGTCACCTTGTGATCAGGGCTTAAGTCTGCAGCCGTATTCACTGGCTCTGCATACTTTATGTGACAGCTAGTATATAGGATGTGTTGTCAGCTCCCTGCTTTAGAATACAACTATCTTTGTAGTTATGCCCTTCTTTTTACCTCTTCAGCCAGCAATCTGGAGCTGAGAACCATGTAAGCAGGCATGTCGGGTTTCTTCCATTGTCCTTCTGAAGTTTAGGTTTCCCTAGTTCCCCACATTTTGCTCAGTATAGTTCTTTCTTGCCCATTTTCCACATGGGAGTTCTGCAGCTAAGGCAGGACTTTCTTGCTCTACCCTGCGGGAGAAGGAAAGATGTTCTCAAGGAAATGTTCTGCAGTCATTCCATTTGCAAAGTGTTAATGTTTACCCTTCTGTTAATTATAAAATTTGCTTAAATCTCATCTACGTTGGACAATGATTTGAGGAGTTCTACATTTGCCCTCAAGGAATGTTGTTCAGTAGCTGCTCAGGCTTTGGAGAATGGGACTTCATAGAAAACGGGGAGATACTGGCATAGAGGTAAACTGCAAGGGCCTGAAGGTATGGAGATTTATGCACTTGAAGCCATGTCTGTGTTTTTTCCCCAATTACACCTGCTGAACTAGTAGAAGATGGATACTCTTTGTCTTTCTCACAGATCTTCCATGTGATGTTTGGTGGTGGGGTTGTTGGTGTGGCTTTTTTGTTAGCTTGTTTTGTGATAGGAGTGTGAGTCAAGTTGTAGGATCTTTGCCTTTTATCCTATTCGGTTCTGCTCATTATCTTTGTGTTACAGCCTGTTGCTAGTTCACCTTCAACCTGCTGTTGGTGAAATGTCCAGTGAGTTGGAAAAATACACTGAGAGAGTGGCTTTAGTAAGAGTTCAATTTTCTCTATCTGTTCTGTTCCCTGTGACCAAATACGGGTCAAGGGCTGTAATACATATACAAATACATAGAGCAAGGGCTGGAACAACTGCAAGGTTTTCCTAAAGGTCTGAGGCATGAGGAGCATTAAGGTAATGGAAAAGCACTTCAGCATTACCTTTCATTTTTTTTCCCCTTCGTTTAAATACAGGATAACTGAAACTGAAAGAAGATGCATGAAAAGAAGGATTTTTTCTTTCCTTCTTGTGTTTTAATGTTTTCCTTTTACTTGAATTAAATGGCTGTTGTTAATTCAGTTGGTGGTTAAACATCTGAAATTTCATGGCTAATTTAACACAATAATCCTTGCTAAAAAAAAAAAGTGCACCTGAGTCCTAACTATCTCTGATAGTTCAGAAGTAACAGTTTTTGAAGTATTTCCAAACTTTGCCAAGTCCTTCATGCACAAAAAACCCCAACTTATTGTCTGTGGATGCTTTTCACTTCAGTGTGGTTTGAAACACAGCTCTCTTTATTTTGCTTTTTACCTTCTTCAATGACGTAACTCCATCTGAAATGAAAAACCCATGTAGAGGCAAAAAATATAATTGTCTATGCTCATTAATCCCCTGATTCTAATTGCACCCAGGGCAGCATAATTATAGCTTGAACTCCAGGCTGGCTGCACAGGTCTCATTGAATTTTAAAATATGTTTCTGACAAATGGTTTAAATTAGATTCAAGTGATGATGCTGTTGTTTTGTGGATCTAATCTTCACAGGCCATTTATCTGGGATGGTTTGTTTTTAAAAAATAAAAATAAAAAATGCAACTTCAAAATAAGTCTTTATCCCTGCAAAAAGTTGCTTGGAGAGCAGTCAGTGGTGTACTTTAAATATGCAGCAGTGGTGTTTCATATCGTGTTCTGAAAAGCTTGGAAGGGATATTTAACTTGTGTGCTCTTTTAGTAGCTCTGAAGTCTTAGGCTAATGATTCACATTCATATATTTTAAACTAATGCAGATTTATGGGACTTCAAACACAATGAGCCATATGCTTGCTTGAGCAGCAGAGCATGGCGTGAATAAGACGATTGAAACACACTTGCCAAAGTGCCTGATGTGTGCTTTCTTGCACAAAAGAGAAAAGATCTGTGTCTTAAAATCTGTCACAATTTGAGGTCCTTAAAGGCTGCAGAGCACAGCTATCTAATCCTTAGCTCACTGAAACTGGTGAGGATTTTTCTCTTGATGTTAAAACAAGAAGTAGAGCCTTACGCAAAATGAAGAGTGAAGAGCATGTTAAAACAAATCAGGCACAGAACTTGATCCTGTGTAATTAAAATTAGCAGAAAATGAAAGTTATCTCATTCCTTCCTGTAAAGAAATATTTTGGAGAAAGGATAAAAGGGCAATTAACTCTCAAGTTATGCACTAAAAAAACAAAAAACAGGAAATATGGAGACGTGGGAGCATCCTGCACTCTGTGCTCCTATGTGAGCTGCTGCCCACCAGGTGCTGCTGAGTCTGTGAGGCTCATGAGGGACCAAAAAAGAGGAAGTCAGCTTCAAATTGCTTCCCAGCAGGAATTTTGCAGTAAAAGCTGAGCAGCTGCATTCTCCTTCTCCATCACTGTAACACTGCAGAAAAGGTGGAGAAGAGACTTTTTTTCTTTAGATTACAAATCTCTACTTGCAGAGGAACAAAGCCTCTGAGGAGTGTGCTTTGGCAATTTGGTGCTGAAGCAACTCCTCTCTCATCTGCTGCTCAAGAGCAATCTATTTTTAGGTGGTTTGGATAAAATTATGCTCAGCCTCTGTCTTTGCCAGAGGATCAGAGTTTTTTGAAGACTTCGTGTAAGCACAGCAGCAAGGAGCATGTGTTTGCACCTGAGCTGAGAAATAAGGTGTTCTGGTACAGGGGGCTATGTGTTTTTCAACAAGCTGCTTTCCCATGCACATAGAGTTCAGCTCTGTGAATCCCCTCATGAATCACCTTCTTGTTTGCTTTCTGCTCTCCCTGATTAATTCTCTGGGTTCCTTGGTGCTCATGTTTGCAGTGGAGGCTGTTCAGAATGCAGAATACCTCTCACTGAATACCCATTCCTTCTCTTATTTTCTACTTCTTTCATACCCTATGCCACCAGAAAAAGTGATCAGCAGCAGAAAGTTTTGCTCATGTGTTTTTTTTTTTTTTTCAGATGGATGCAACTCTCCATCTAATGCTCATCTCTGAGTACAGCTAGAATTAACACTTAAAGAAAACTTGATTTAAAAGAGAGAAAGCATCTTATTTAATTGGGCCTCTTTTCTACTTCCTTGCTAGGGAACACTGTCATTTGGTTACATCATTCTGAAAAAATGACTTTTTTTTTTTTTTATTAGTTGAATTATTTGTAATGACTTGGAGTGCATCACTTGCAATAAGAAATAATGAACATTTCAGTAGAGGGAGCAATAGCACCATGTCTGCTCTGTTTCTCTCAGTGGTGTTTCAGCTTTATGTTGCAGATATATAGAAAAGCAATTGTCTGCATGGAATAATGTGATCTCTTCTGTTGTAGTTTTCCTAATGATGCATGTCAATTATTAAAATAATACTTTTGTAAGAAGCAGTAAGTTTTGCTTAGGGATCTGTCTTAAAATACAGCTGGACAAGCTGAGCAGTAATACAGTTTGCACCCGAAAGAGATTTCATCTTTCAAGTGATGCCTTAAGAATTATGCTGTTATTAAGAACTTTACAAAACTTTACAATATAATTAGCCTATTTGGTGCTTTCTTTTGAAAGCTTGGAGGGGTTAGAACCCTTTGTGTGTGCTACCTGTGGCTAACAAACCCTCCTAGTGTTGCTATGGAAATTGTGGGGTTGCAGTGTGCAAGCGCTGAATCCTCTACACACAAATGGGACTGAGAGGTGACAGCAGCTCAGCATCCCTTTGTTCAGCCACGTGAGCCTTAAGCAGGAGGCAGAACAAGTAGGAAATGGTTTGGGAGAAGGCATCTTAATTAAATTTAATAAAATTAATAAAAATTAACAGTTTAATTATTAATTAATTTTAATTAATATTAATATATATTAAATAAATATTTAATTATATATATACTATATATAATTATATATTATATAAATATAAAATAAATATTAATTAATTAAATTTTAAAAAAATTAATAAAAATCTATCTAAATGCTGGTCTGAGTTACAATTTTTTCACCATCTTTACTTCAGGGAATTACAGGAAGGGTATTTCTCAGTGAGCTGGGATTTCTAAATAGACCATGGGTCCTGCAACACACTGTGGTGGCTTATGTAGGGTAGAGATGTGACATCCTGGGAGGCTGAGAGACTAGATCTTAAATGGCAGGAGAATGGTTAGAAGATGGCCTGAGAATTACAAAGGAATTAATTTTAATTTCTCCACCATAAAACTGAAAAGAAAAATAAAAAATAGGCAAACTTCTAGTTTTCTTATGGGGAGCCTTTGAATTTTGGATGAGTAGTTTATTCCTGAAAATGTAATACTGAGATTGAAACTTCCCAGTGAGTTCTGCTGTTGGAGCTGCAAACTCTTTCAAACCAGGTTTTGTGTGCAGGTATGGTCTAGAAGGTACATGGCAGGGTAAGGTTCTGATCCTAGTGCAGGCTCTAGCACTGTAAACAAGAGGCATTTTAGACATAAAATGTAGGAATAGACCTTTTCTCTGGTGGTCACTGACAATGAAGAAATTTTGATCTCCAGAGTGCTGCCTTTATGAAATCACTCTCCTTACAAGAAATTCAGCTCATAATTTCTTTGGAAGGTGATTAGAGGAAACAAAACAGGCTCACACAGCTCAGTGAATGATAGAACTGTCAACACATTGTCATGTATTGTACCTGACTCATTTTAAAAGCGAAATCAGACCTGTGTAAATGGCTCCCATTCCTGGTGTTATTTAAATAGAATATCATTGATTTTGTTTGATTTAACTTGGCAATCATGCCATCATACTGGTGTCACTTCCATTTTCTTGGTAAGGGTTGCTCATCAGCAGTTCACAGCAGTGTCCCCTCAGTTCACTTTGACAATCCAGCGTTACCCCCATACCTGAGCCCTAACTTGTCTCATTCTGCTATTACAACATCCTGGTGATACAACCATGGAAACATTGTTTTGTCTCCATAATGTTGTTATAATTACATCATAAAGTCTTGAAGTAATTAGTGTTACAGTAATACACCGGAAGAAGACATGATAGATGCATGTAGTCCATACTGTAGCATTTGATGAGATTGTACTGAAGTTTGTTTGTATATCTCTGAAGAATGGTAGTTCCTAATAAATGCTTACATGCTAATTAGTAATTTCAGCTAATTTCAACCCAGTTTCTACCTTGCCATAAGCAATTGTCTGTTTCTGTGCAAACTCAAAAAGAATTGAAAACTGAAGCTATTTTTAACCCAGAAGGTGACTAGAAAGTTTGCAATCTATGAACCAGTTAATTCTCCTCTTCTCCGTACCAATCTATGAGCATCTTTATAAACCGGAATGAGGGATCTTTGCTGTTCCTTTGAGGCAGAAAAGTATCCCTATAACCATTTTACAGAAGTGCAAAAGAGACACAGATCTGTGAATAGCCTGCGGTCATTTTACAAATCCAGAGCAGAGTTGTTACAAGAACCAGAGATGCAGTGTGTATGTAAGAACTTGTGTTCATGAATACATGCAGTCACTCTTGTATATCAAAATCATCCAAAGGCTTTAAATATGAAGAAAAGGTAGTATTTGAAATCATACAAATGGCAGAATATCTTTAGGGCAAAAAGCTCCAACTTTTTGTGTTCATTTTCAGTACACTGACCCTAACCAGTGCTACCCTGCAGTCAGTGTATCTGGAAGGCATAGAGGAGCACAGGACTGGAAGAGACCTTCAGGATCATCAGACCTGTCACGACTGCTGACAGCTGTGGCACAGGGTTGTTTGGTCAAACCCCAACTGCTCTTTTAGTTTAGATATTCTTTCTTAAGATAGTAAAGAAGATGGTGGGAAAGTGCGGCTTCTAAAACATAGGTAGAAAACTAGCCAATCATAGGGAAACAGAAGGTTTTGCTCTAAAGAATCAGAATCTGCTAATGAGTCAAATCCTGTTCTTCTCTGCCTGAAATCTGGAAGAAAGTAAAGGGCAATTTTGTTGTAGCTGAGGGTACTTCCAAAATGAGTGAAGAATCGACTGTACTGGAGCTTCATCTGTCTTTCTATTAATTTCTATGCAACTTCTAGTGGTGCTCTGAAGGCATGTGCTTGTGTGTGTTGGGATGGTGGCCAGAGGGCTATGTCTGAGCAGCCTCAGCTGGAGGTTTCTGAAATGATTTTGTCCATAAATTCCTTGGAGACTGCAGACAACCCTTCCCCCCCCGGGAGGGAGACTATGGAGTTCTGTTAGTTGAAAGCTCACAGCAGATCTGAGTCAGTAGCTCTTCTGCCTGATGTTAGTGTCTAAAAATGTCCACCCACACTGCTACAGACAGAGTTGCAGCATAGCAAGTAGGCAACTCCAGGCCTTGACAAGGTGCAGCAGATACAATCATTTCATTAGGGAATTCTTAAAAGTGGTTTTCAGGGGCTTTGGCACTTCTACAAAATTGTAATGGCACTGGAATGCCTAATTTCACTGGGCTCTTGGCATAGTTCCAGCATAGTGATGGCTCCCTTCCCTCCTCTCTTCCTTCTCACTTGTTTCCCCACCCAGCCTGACAGGAGATGGCAGGAGCTCCCAGCAGGGAGGATGAGCTGTGAGCACACAGTGTCAGCCTCATGCTTCTCTTCCCCGGTCCAATGGGGACTGAAGCACAGGCAGTGCTGATGCAGTGGGGAATTCAGCTCCCACGCACCGGAAGGTTTGGAAGCATCAAGCTCTATTTTAAGTGTGTGCTGTTTTGTTAGCATACCATAAACCACAGAAAGTGTTATGAGCCTGAGGGGGGGGAAAAAAAAAAAGCTTTGTGCCCCTGGCAAGGTTGAAAAGCCAGCTAGCTTTCCTTTCCTTCAGGGAGCTATGTTGGAGTATACTCCTTTTTTCTAATACTTTTTGAGTTTTGTTTCTTGCACCACTAAATGCATCACAGCAAAAGCCAATTCAATAGTAAGAATAAGCACTTTGTAGTGTATATACCTTTTGATACACCTCACAATGACCTAGAAGATGAATTGAACAATGAGGTGGTGAAACTAAGCAAGAAGCCGCAGAAGACTGGGAAAATGTCTGGAAGGATTTAATAAAGCTGGATGATAAACACGATAAATCATGAAAATGCATTGGGGAAAAAATTTCTTGCTCATGTGCAATGATGAATTCTGAATTAGCTGCAACTTCTCAAATGAAAAGACTTGCTGTTATCATGAGTAGTGCAAGGTTTAATATATGATGCAGAAGAAAGCAGTGAGAACCTGGAGCACATTAATAATGCCTAGAGGACTGAATTTCTGTACAGTGCATCTTCCCGAAACTGCTAAAATGCAACAACTGTTGCATTTAATTTAAATAAGAGAAACTGCTCCTGACTAAACTTCCTAAGATTAGTACCAGTTTCACAATCTAAATGGGTAATGAGTTGTACTGGTCACAGTAGAAAACCTCTTTAGTAACTTAGAGAAAAGAATAGCCACTAGGAAAATTGTTTAGTAGAGATTTTGTCTTCATTGCCAAAATCAGTTATAATTTGGTTCCTTTGCATTAGGAAAAAAGTGTGTGAAACCATCCTTTGCTTTGAGTGGAGAATAATCAACACCAAAGTTTCTGTTTATATACATGTATGTAAAGGGAGCAGGAGGTGGGCCTTGGTAAGAGATTAAAATGAAAGGATTAAAATGCCATTGTATCGAAATAAATATGAATTCATGGGTTTCAAATGCGTGAATGATAATAACAACTGCAATGTTTACCTCTGTTGCCTAGGAAAACTGTGCATGTTTACAGTATCGACATTTGAATCTTAAATTCATTTACGATGTTATGCCATTCCATTTTATAACAGTTGATGATATTTATCTTTGAGATGAAAGCTTTGCCCTGCAGAGGCTCACCATCAGATATTTAGTACTTGCAGAACATTAGACTTGGAGCAGGTTTGGCTGCTTTTTTGGGTGTCGCTCCTGTGATCAAATGGGGACAAGCGTGACTGTGTCCCAGAGGCAGTACCTGCAGTGCTGGCTGGGAGCAGTAACCAGGAGCTGGAAGGGGGGAGCGTGTGCCTCTTGAGCACCAAAATACTTCACTAGAACTTTGACTCTTCATAAATATGAATGTGGAATTCACCTCTGTGCAAAGGAGTAGCCAAGACTCCTCACAGGAGCAAAATTCACCCTGAAGCAGTGTGTCATTAAGCTGAAGAACTAAAAATATATCACAGAACCATAATGAATTTAGGCTTTCCCTGTAGGTAAGAATATACCGCTGCCCTGTTGCAGATAGGTTAATTATTATTTAGTGGCGTAATTGTTATCTGAAAGGTCATATTTCATTGCACAAAGAAACCTTGGAAATGAAACTAAGTTTCCTTACTCCCAGTATTTGTTTCTGCGTTAGTATGTATTCGTTGTTCTGCTTTTGGCACTGGAGTAAGTGTTTTTTCTTTGGAGTACAAGAGTGAATATTGCTGGGCGCATGCTGCATGGACACAGGCTTAAGAGTATTTCCAGTAGCAACAACTGGACAGGCACTCTGTATTTGTTTCACTTTCAGGATGCTTGGCTTGTCTTTAACAGCCATCTATTTATTTAAAAAAGAAAACAAAACAAAACAACAAAAACCACTTCTCTTAAAAGCAAAAAACATCATTTTCAGATAGAGGGTCTAAATGTCACGTTTTGAAAGCAGCACATTCTGAATTCTTTCTCCCTAATTCTGGCAGAAGTGCTTCAGTCGCTCTTGCCAAAACTGTGTTACAGCAAATTTATTAGATGTTAAAAACTGATATTAGCCCAATTTTACCTTGCACTGAAACAACAGAGGTTCCCCAGCTTTCTCTTTCTGGTTATTCATTTGGAATCCTGAGCTCCCTACTACTGCCCACATAGTCTACTCAAGCAGTGAAGTCCCAGTGAAATAAGTTATGTCTTGTCTAATCGCTGAGAGAATAATGCATATGAAGGCCTTTGTAAATGTCTGTATGTGTTATACAGTAGATCTGCTGGTCTTAGAATCATAGAATCACAAGGTTGGAAACGACCTATAAGATCATCCAGTCCAACCGTCTCCTCAGCACCATTGCCACCACAAGTACTAAACCAGTATTAACTTGTCTTTTGGCGAGTTAAAAACATGTTCTTCCAGGACCAATGAGAACTGGGCCAAAGATGCTGGATCTCGGTATCCAGGTGGCCCATGGCCTCTGGCTTGGGCTCTTTGCAACTCTTGATCATGAGCTGTCTAGAAATGTCTGTGAAATAAAGTTTGTTAAAATAGTCTAGTGCAGATTTGGTCTTTTCCAGATGTTCACCAGAGCACAAGGAAGAGCTGATATTACATAGCTAAATAGAGGAAAATGGTTGGTACTTCTGTGCAGTGGTTGAAGCTGCTAGATTCGTGGTATCAGCCATAGTGAGCTTCCTTCTTAGCACATATCAGTGCTTCTAAACAGATCCAGATGACCACTGAAGGTTTACCCTTTGAAGGAATGGAGTACTCCAGCTCCAGCAGCTGCGAGGCATTATGTTTTCAAAGATGCTCAGAATCTTGTGTGGTCCTTAAGAATTTATAGCTCAGCTTTTCTGGAGGTAATTTTGATACCAGCTTCTATCATTCTGACAGGCTGGGCTGCAGAAATACCTACTCTGAGGAGAGCTCTTCTGCTGCAGAAAGCAGCATCTTTTGTTATGTAACTGAGCTCCCTCTTGGAGGAAGTCCCACCGTGGTTAGGAACAGCGCTGTTTTGAAAATAATAACTTCAGATACTGCCTTGCACATTCTTTGAAGTAGTATCAACTGGGACTTCCTATGAGGATCCTTATTTTATCCTTTTAAATCTAAAAACTCCAGACCTGTACTTCTGTCTGACTCTTAGTCCCATTGATACCGGAACTGAAAATACAAAGTGGCAATTTAGATGGAAACTCCAAGTTATACAAAGGATTTGGGGCCTCTTTATAGTAATGAGGGCCCTCCTTGGATCTTCTGTCACTGAAGCACGTTTTCTAAGGTGAAAAACACTTGTATCTGCAGTTGGCGGAACTGAAACAAAGCTCATCTGGAATTGCCAGTATAGCATAAGCATTCATCATTTCTGTCTGTCTGCTGAGGCCTCTCTGTGAATCATGAAAATCCATCCTTGATTTTTAATGTATGGTGAGTGCAGGGTACCCCAGACAAGATGTGGTGGCAGCAGAGACCTATGTTTGGGTTCCAGAGCTAAGCCAGGCTCTGAGCTATGTGAGGAGCAGTGAAGTGTAGGGCGTGTGATTGTTTGAATGGGGTGGGAGGCTGGGAAGCATGAGGATGTGTCTGACTGGATAAATCTTCCATTTTACTTGCTAATTAGTCTTTGGTTGCAGTTGCATGCACTTCTTTTGTGCTCCCAATATCCACACACCTTCCCTCCTTTGCACTTGCCTGGTAGCAAGCAGTACCAGAGGAAGCTGGAGCTGCTCCACATCCTTGTGACCTTCTGTTTATAGGCAGTAGGGAAAGGAGACCTGCTAATAGGCAAAAAAAAGCAAAAGCCAAAAGGACAGCTAATGAAGGAAAACACCTGGAAACTCTCCAGTCGTAGCTTTAAGCCACGCTGCAAAGAGATTTGGGAAAGTGGCAGAATAAGAGTTCTGCTTAGCAAGACTCTTAGGGCTCTCAGCCGAAAAGTAGTTATTAGAAAGCAGGGAGACACTGAGCAACTGACCCCTGCTCCTGGTGTCAGGAAGTGTTATTACTGCCCATGAGATTCAATGAAAAAAAAAAAACCAAACAAGCAGGCGCTTGGAGTAGTGGGTGTAAAAAGTGGAATAAGTGCAGTGCATCAGTGGGCCTCAGTAGTTTACTAATTGCAGCTTTCAGTAACAATTGTTTAAAAAAAAAAGTTACAACTGAGGGATATCTTGTGACAGTTACTCACACGGCCGTCTGTAGATAAGACTTATCTAAATATAAAACATAAAACGATACTGTGATGTTCATCTTTAAAAAATGACACAAAACAAGCTCTCATTTTTAGTAGCCTTACTTATTTGTGCAATTCAGGGTGCGGCCTGGTGTTGGGAATGTCACCAACTAATTGTTCAGTGCTACAGACACTGCGTGGTGCTGAGCAGGATGCTGCCTCCTGATGGGGGGTCTGTATGGATTGCTGGCAGATGTATGAGGGCTTGATAGAGCAGTTTGTAGTAAGCTAGGCCATGGGATTTTGGTGGGATGTCAGTGATGACACCACCTGATTCAATGGAAACATATGCACTTGATGTTGTAAGGATACTTTTAGTGTTTTAGCCGATGAAGTGTAGGTTTATTAGAGCTCCTTATGAGAATCTAAATCTTAAATACCATAACAAAATTATAGATCCAGTCTCAGATTCAATCATTTATTTTTTAACTTTTAATAGAAACTAAACTGAGCTCACATTGTTTAAGTTTTTGCATGCACAACAACAGGGAGAAACTTTTCTTTCTCACACTAATTTGTACTGGTGAAATGGAAAGCAGGTTAGTATTTATGCCCAGCCATGTGTGAAATTAGTATCCTACAAATGCTCTGAAATGAATGCTTGTGGTAATAAAGAAGTAGTCACTGTTTAATTTTAATGCATGCTTCACCTTAAAATTGGTTTTCTGAATAGCTGCTATGTGCATTTAAAATTCTCCCTAAAACACTGCAATATTTAATACTTCCTTTTTCTGGTCTAGCTCTGTAACTCTTTCTGCAATGGGCAGAGCTTGCCTAGGAGGTTGCAAGGAGTTTAGAAGCTCCTGGTAAATCAGTACTTATCGGTATCATTAAGAATCTGACCAAACTGCAAAGTTGAGATTAAAAGTTTGCAGGAAATTTAGTTAGAACAAAATGTACCAGCTTAATAGTGCTGAAGACTGAAGCTCTTTGTGTACATAAAAACAGAGCATAGACCTGGTCAATGCAAGCTTCTCTTGTCCTTCTGTAGCAAATGGTTGAAGAGTACCACCTTTGTAATTAGATGGGATTTTTTTTTGCAGTAGTTAATAAAAACAAGCAATTCATTTACCAACTGTAACAAAACAGCTATTGGGGAAAAAAGGCTTTTCAGTCGCTGCCAACTCTTTCCAGATTCCTATCTGGAAACTCAGAGAAAGACCTGCACACTTCTCAGACACATCAGTTGTTCTGTTGCTCTGCATTCAGCTTAAGCTTTTATGGCCAGAGAGGCAAATGCACTTTTGTGCTTTATGGAAGAAGCACATTTATTTGTCTGCTAACACCGGCAAACCTTTGCGCTGCCACAGTGCTAAAGCTATTATTTAGTTCTGAAATTGTCTTACTAATTGCCATCACTGTTCTAGATGGGGTGGTGTTTCTGGAGAGGAGTGATTAATGTTCTGCTTTCTGTGCAAGCTCAGGGAAGCTGGTGGTGTCTGGAAGTGAGAGATTAGGTGGCAACTCCATAGACGTTCCCACTTCTGTTCTGGAGGTTAACAGTAGCAGGGATGATGCTGGGACAAGCACTTTGGTGTGGGATTAGAGCTTGCTCTATTCTTGCTCATACAGCTGTTCCACATCAGAGCAAAGGGTCAAGCTAACTGTCAGGTGTAAATGTGTCTGTGGGTGCTGCGAAGCCAACCCTGGTTTGCACGGAAATAATCTTTGGCATATACATGGGTGCTTGAGTCTAACAATATGAAGCATGCCTCCTGATCCTCCATGCTGCCCTACAGGCTTCTCTGCACACTGTGCTTCTGGGTGCTTGTGAGTTTTCCCTCGCAACATTCCTGGTAGGCTAGAATATGAATGGGAACTCCCCCTCCCAATCCCAGATTCAGCCCAACTTAGGAGCATAGTAATTTCAACTCTAATACTGAAACACAGGGCTGAACAGGTCTCTGGGTGTGAGAAATTTTTCTCACATACCCCTCTATGTAGCTGCAAATAACTTATTAATGAGGCAGCCTTAGGTGCTTTTAAGACTTACATTTTCCTACTCTGCTGTTCAGGTTTCTCTTTGATCCTACCCATTAACACTTTGTATTTATACAGTGCTGGGACACTGAAAGGGAGGGACTTTCTGCACATCTAACAGTCTCTGCAGCATCTTGCAGACTGCAGCTTATCTGTTGAGCCTGGCAGGATGGTTTTTCTCCTGTCTCTTTCTGAACAGGAACTCAGGAATGAGAACACATGTACTGTGTGAAACACTGTTTGACCAATCCTTTGTGTGGGACACCCACACTGCATGTGCTTTCTCTTGCTGCTGTTCCCAGCAGTGCAGCTGTCCTACAGCCTTCGAACATATTTCTTCTCCCTTGGATCCAATGTCTTGGAAAAACAAATTTGATTGATTTCTTGCTCAAATACTTTCCCCTCCTATCCTGTAATTAACTTGCTTGTGGGGTCTAGCTAAACCTGCTTTATCTTAGGTGCCATCTATAGTTGCCCTGTTGCAAAACTTGACTGTAGTAGAGGATTTAAACCAAATGCCTTTGTGATAGTTTCTGCTATTTGAGCAGCTTTAAGGGTCATCACAAATAAGGATATTCTTACCTAGTAAACTTGTTGTTCAGTGTGGATTGAGACATTTCTCAAGCAGAGCTATGCAAAAGGTTAAAGCAGTGTCTATTAATGGAAGTCATAAGTTTTGGCTTATGTAACTCTACAGGGTAGTGTATTTTTTTGTTTCATATTGCAAGGAAACTGGAGGTGCCTTCAGCATTGTATCTAAACAGTGAAGCATACACTGCAGAAAGAATTTCATTCTATATTTAACAGCTTCTTTGAATAATAAAAATCATGAACATGCTGCTGAGACTTGAAGTCATGGTGGCTGCTGGTTGTTGATATTTTACAGTGACAGCCTCGCTCTGCTCACAATGTTAATGAAAATAGTAGCTCACTTGATGTCTGGGTTTGCACCAAAACTTGCAGGTATGTGTGTTCCCTGTGCTGCATTGCCATGTGCTACAAAAGGTGTGCGCAAAGTGTGGATGCAGCACTGTTGCTTCAATGATAATACTCTGAAAATAGTGAATATGTAGTGCAAGGCTATCCTGGCCAGTGGAGCTGCAAGCATAGAAGTACAAACATGCTGTGCCTACTGCAAAAGATAGCAATACAAAATGCATGGCTTGGTCCTGATGTACTTTAGTGAAACTGGATGCAAAAAACCCAAACACTGCAACCCATTTATTCTTTAAAAAGTAGAAATTCCCATTTGTTTCAAAGCATGTGAGAGAACTGGGATCATTCTTGTTCTAATTATCCTCTATGAAAAAAAAACACCAAAAAACAACAAACTGTTAGCAGAAACAAAATTGTATGATTAAATATAAGTGCTGTAACTGGTTTAATCATTAACAAGGAATCTGTGTAGTTATCAGGATGGCAGGTCAATTAAACAAACTCCTCTCCATCCCTCAACATTTTCTAATGTGTTTGGTTGTGGGTTATGCAGACAAGAATGTTTTTTGCAGCCTCTACAATTTCTTCAGTTGACATTACAGGTCATGCCTGCATGGTTCATAATGAATGGGGAATATACATTTTTCTGTCATTTATATCATTAATTTCCTTTGCTGGATGATGCCAAACCTTCCCTGCTGTGGGTAACTCCTGTCTAGCTGCTAAGGATGCTCCTGGAGGAGGAACGCTTTGACTCTAAACCCCATCACATTGTACCAAACAGTTCCTCCCAGCTATCAAGATTGTAGCTCGTGCTTATGCATCTGTCAGCATTAAGAGTTTGGGGACAAGGCCACGTGTTGTGAATATTTGGTGATGGGGTCTTGAGATGGGACTTAAAATGATGCTGTTTGTTTAGACCTTGAGGTAAGGCTTTTCTGCAGTGTGGTGTGGGAGGAAGAAAGGGTGAGTGCTCACTGTAGAAGTCTGATGATTGAAAAATGGACTGTGTTGATGTTTTCTGCAGCTAGGTGTGAAATGACCCTTTTTATCTGTAAGCATAAAAAGGTAAAAAGCTGTGCTTAAAAGCAGCTGGAGTTTGGCTTGGGAAATGGGCAGTAGGTCAGGGGAGGAATAAAGCAACTAGAGGGAAATTATATGCTAGAACACTACAGAGTGCTTGCTCCTGTTTCTGCATCCCCCAGGCCTGCAGTACAGTCTGCTTTTCAGTTGTTTCAATTCCAGTTAGTAAGGCCAGAGAAGATGCAAGTGGGAGGCCTGTGCTCAGCCTGCCTGGTCAATGCCATTTCAATACTTGTTTCTCTAGGGAAAGTTTTGGCCCTTTTATCAAGTACAATGCATCAGTGGGCACACATCCAAACCCAGCCTTCTGCTACCCTCTATTGGGAAGAGATGAGATGAAGGAAACCCATAGTCTGAAATTCTCTGGGATATTCCACCAGCCTCAGCTTCTAACCTGCAGACAGGGGGAGATCTGATCCAAGCAGTGTCACTCATAGCCAGTTGATTCTGAGATTTCTCCTGTTACGAGTATTTTTTTGTCTGGAGACACTCCAGCCTGACGCGTAGCTTTTGTGCTGCGTTCCAACCAGTCCCTCAGGGGTGACCCAGAGATGTTTTGTCCTTGTGCACAGCTTGCTTCTTCTCATGCACCTACAGACTTGCTTTAAACATCACTAAACATCACTAGGACCAGCTACTGGACAAAATCCCTATGGGGAGAGGAGGGTTCTGGGGATGTTGGGACCTGCTGCTGGCAAAGGGGGACTCTTTGTCTTCAGATAGAAGACAGTGTTTTGCAGCAAAGATGGGTTATTTAAGTGGAACACATCCCAGGGGGTGCCAGCTCCACCAGCTGCTCCCTCTTACTTGTGGCAGAGGTAACAGATGACCTGTGGGGTGTGCAAGTAAACCTCTGCTATACAGTGGTGCTTTGAATGGGTGGAACGGCAGCACTGCTCGCTAAGCAGGCTGCAGGTTTTGATGCTGTTGCATGATTGCTGGGGAATGAGAAGCTGGTGAGACTTCAAATAGGTGGATGGGAGAAGAAAGGAAAGTGCCCAAATGGCAAATACCTGTCTTTCTGTCTATCTGTGCTTGAAATCTTGATAGCTGGGCTTAGGGAATAATATTTAACACAGCTGCTAACGGAGTGCAAACAGGCATTCCTCATAGTGCTCCTTCTGAGACAATAATTGTTGTCCCAAATCACAAATACTGGAGCTACAGCAGAGAAATAGAATCATTTAAATAGCTGAATCAATGTCTGAGCTGGGAGCAGGATCGTGCTTCTTCAAACTCCTTTTTTGCTCTCTACCCTACAGCCCTCTGGGATTGTAAAGAGTAAAACACAGAGGTGTACCTGCAACAGCGTGCAGTTTCACTGATCATTTCCAAAGCCATTGTGCTCACAGCCCGTGAAGAGTAAGGAGGGAGGAAGAAAAAAAAATAAAAATAAAGGGAGAGTTTCCCTATAGCCATCCTAGCGATTACTTTGAGTCCCCGACTACCTGCCCAGCTGACAGCCGCATGCCGTACCCCGCGGTTATTCATCCGAGGGGAGACATGGCAGCGTGATGCACAGACATATGGCTGCGGAGCGCACAGGGGCAGGCTATAATAACAACAACAACAACAAAACAAGGCTCCATCTGGGGCGTCCGAGCCCGCACCTGTGTCCGCCCCAGCCCGCCCGGTGCGCGCTGCTGCGCGGAGCGACCGCGCCCCGCGGAGAGGCTGCCTCTGCGGGCTCCGCGCCCGGCCCGGCTCAGGAAGCGCCGGTAGGGAAGCGGCGGGGGCGGCTGCCGGGGGCCGGGCCGGGTTGGCAGCGCGGCGAGGGGCAGCGCGGCGGCGGCGGCGCGGGGGGGCACGGAGCGGAACAATAGCGGGCGGAGGGGAGGGGGCCGGCGGCGTCGGGGCTCGGCACCCCGCCCCGGGCAGCCCAGCCCAGCCTAGCGCAGCCTGCGGGCAGCGCAGCTCAGCCTAGCCCAGCCCCGGGGCAGCCGCCCCGCAGGCAGCGCGGAAGGGATGATGAGCCGGGCGGCGCTCGGCTGGGCTCGCTGCTAAACGCGCCTCCATCCCTCCCTCCCTTTTCTTTTCACTCCCTCCCTCTTTTTCTCTCTGTCTCGGCTCTCCTCCTCCCTAACTCACTGGATATTACCAGCCGCCGGGCTCGCCGCCTTCTCTTCCCCAGCCATGAATCCCACCGAAGGGGCGGCGGAGGAAGGCGCTGTCCCCGACTCGGAGGTGGATGCTTTCTTCCGAACAGGTAGAGGAGCCGCGGGGGAGGAAGGGGCCGGGGCAAGCGCCGGGCCCTGCCTCTGCCGCGGGATGTGGGCTGGCGGCGGTGCGGGCACCGGCGGCTACGGAGCCTCGGGGGGTTGATGTGAGGGGGTTCCCCGCCCTTCTTTTTGCTTTGTCCGCCGCAGACCTCTCGTCTCGGCTTGCCCGGGCCCTCTCCCGCCCCCGGGAGGATGCTGCTACTGCGGAGCCGCCGCACGGGGCTGCCCTCCTACCACTGGCCAGGGCGGGAGGGGACCGACTAGGCTCCCGCCCCCGGCAGGCACAAAAGCTCCGCGGGGATGCTCGAAGCGAGCCGCGTAGCGGAGCCCCGGGGCTGGGCTTAGCCCCGAGCGGCGGTAGCCACCCGGGAACCGGCCGTTTCGGGAACGCGGAGCCGGCCGTCTGCCCGGCGCGGCTCGGATTCCTCCTGCCGCCCTCGGGTGGACGACTAGGGCGAGGGAGCCTCGGGCAGAGCTCGCCCGTTGCTCCCCGGGTATGCTGAGCTCGCCAAATGTTTCAAGGATATGTGAGAGTGCGTTCCGCCCTTCGCTTTCAGAGGATGCTGAAGTGGAGCAGAAGGGTCGCTGGGCTGCGGCGGAGCGGGGAGGGGGCCTTAGTTAGTGATGCAGCGATTAGTTAAATGCTCTGGGCGATGGGGACGTGCTGCGTCGCTCACCCGTGGTGTGGTAGCCCTCAGCTTTGAAACACGGGTTTGCACAGGATCAACATCTCTACTGAAACAACTTGTGGTCAGCACTCCCCCGACAGAGTCAGAATCTCGAGAAAGTATTACAGGATCCTTGGTAGATTTTTAATTAAAAATTGTAAAGGATTAAGTGCTTGTTTCATAAGGGGATTGACCCTTGGAGGGTGAAGGCTGATACTTATTGGCACAGCTGTTTGTCAAGACTTTGCTTTTCAGCTGTTTTCTTCCATCTACCTGCTCATTAGCTACAGAGTGATTTGAGATCCAGTTACAAAAAAAAAATCAAACAAACCAAAAACAACAACAAAAAAACACCTGAACAATTATGTAGTCACCAAAACTTTAAAGTAGTTAAATCCTGAATGCTGCAGCAGCTCCCTGCGTGCCCCATCTGTGTGAAAAGCCTTTGGTCTAGGAGATAGCTGTAACCAGGTCTGGCTGTATGTATCTTGTGATCCACAAGCCATTAAGTCATAGGTATTTGCCTGTTGATAGTTCACCTGGTTACAAGCTCATTTCCCAAGCCTCCACAACATCAGCATTTGTGGGCAACCAAAGACTTGTTTTAGAAAACCAAAAAACACAAGAAACAAAAGAAAAATTGTGTTGATTTTCTTTTTAAGGGTCTCCTCACCTTTTCTCCCCTTCTTGATTCAAGTTAATTCATTTCCCTGTGACACTGCCTCCTCAGCGTAAGCATGTTAACAGAATTGAATTTGGAGAGAGCCAGGTCTGTCTAGCTTGTATGAAAAAAGCATTTCTGAAATGAGGAATAGGCACAGAGAATCGTGTGCTGAGGCATTTCTTCCACTTTGCCTTCTCCACCAGCAATTTCACCTGTAGATCCACAGATATGCTGCTGCCTGCTTTGGTCTCTTGATGTTTCTGGAGGAAACAAAACCACAGAAATAGGGGTTTGGAGGGGATGCCAAGTCCTTGTGCCAAAGCATGTATGTATAGACTGTTCCTGTTGGTTGGCTTGTCTAATTTGAAAAGCTTTGGCGAAGGAGCTCACAGAATTCTTGTTTCTGTACTGCTAATGTAGCATTTTGCATGCAAAAGGTGACATGGCAAAATCTTAGTAACTCATTTTGGTTGTCAGGTGTTACAATGACCAGGCAACCCACTGAGAAATGGGGAGAAAGCAAATGATAGTAGGCGTGGCTCATGTTGGTTTTCTGCACTGTTGGTGTACTGTTTGCTTCTTGAGGCTGTGCTGGAGCTGGGCTTGGTCTCGCTGGGTGGCAGGAGATCAGAGACTGAGGGGCTTCAGAGGGAAGCTGCGGACAGATGCTGCTGACTCTTCCGTTCCTCTTTTCCCCATCAGTGACTGAACAAGGACTGGGAGGGAGATGGAGTCTGGTTTGTCATAGCTGCAAAGACTTGCATAAGCTCAGCAGTCTTTTTTACTCCGTGTGAGCATTTTTCTTTTTCTTCTTGTGTGCTGACTTGTATTCTGGATTTGTCAAGCATAACCACGGTGTCTTTCGTGCCTTTAGTCATCCGCAGCAAATAAAATATGACCCTATGTGATTTAAAGAGTAGCTGTTTCACCAGCATAAACTCTTCCTGAATACACCGCTAATACACGGCAAAGCACGAACTCATTGCTTTCAGTGAAAAAATGGACTCCAATAGGCTAACATCTCACTTGGAGGCTTTTAGCAAGCAGACAGTCTGTGCTGGAGCCAGGAGGATCAATTTCTGCCTGGGAGCAGCAGGGCTGCTGCTGGCAATGGCACTGTGGTCAAGTGTTGCACCAGCAGCACCCAAAACTGGACAGTGAGGTCCCTTAGTGATTCTAACATGCTAGAAACAGCATGTCTCTGAACTGTATGTGGAACATAAAAGTGAGGGAATTAACACAGGATAATAAAGGCAGATCTGTTCTGGAGCATGTATGGGTGAGAGCTAGGAATGACTTCAAGAAAAGCATGGATTTAGCACTTGTGTGGTTGATGCTGAAATGCATTTAAGCATTCCTAGAGACACAAAGGACTAGTCTAAGTTTTACCATCACATATCTGCAAGGAGCAATTCTGTCTTTTAGAGAATTGCTCCTATGTAACTGGGATAACGTTTCACCAGGCAGAGGGAACCTTAAGGGCAGAAATGAGGATTGCAACCTCCAGCTCAGATTTCCAGGATAACAGAGGCTGCTGGATCAAAGCAGCAATTTCTGCACTGAGTCTATCACTTCTGTTTGAGCTCATGTTTGAGTAAGAAACTAAATCTGTGCCTAGATATATCTTATTAAGTTTCTTATGTCTATTTTGGTGACAGATAATGAAATATGAGCAAGTTCTCTAGAGCTCTCAGCTGTCTATATTAAATGTGACTGAGAATTTCACGTTGCGCATAACTGAATCCAAATATCTGTTGTTTCAAACATAAAGTAGGTCTCTTTATATCTGTACAAATGGCAGGCATTCTTTGGTTATAGACATGGGGGGAAAGCTTTGTGCCTAAGCTGCAGGAATTTCTGCAGTGTGGTTTGGAAGCAGAGATCCAGCATATAAGAAAATCCTTTTCCAATATATTGAAGATTTATAGAGGTCATTGTCAGAACAACTTAGCGAGCTACTGATTACTGAAGGGTTAATCATCAATATTTACTGTCTGCTAGCAGTACCGTTTTCTAAATTACTTTTTCTGGCATTTAAGTATAACATTGATTACATCTGATGTGAAGATGCCCAATCTGTCATTGATACTTCCTGTGGGTGAGCCGAAAATTGATACTACTCCATCTCCTTTGCCTGCGATGAATTATTCCATTTATTTTCAGCCTTCCACCAGCCTGTTAGACTTCCAGCATTGTTCTTTTGCGCACAAGTGACTGGTAACTCCACTACTAAATAACTTAAAAATGATGGCCAGTGTCCAGGCTGTGTGATCAATAGATGTGCTTGAAGTGATGTCTGCACAGAAGTGTTCCTCGAGGTTGATGGAATCAAGTGTCTCCTCACAGAGCAGATGAACTGATGCAGTCTAGTTGTCATTGGGATGAAGTGTTTGGGTGACGCATGGCTTCCTCACCTTGAGACTTTATAATTCACGAGATCTGATGATGTGCGTTGATAAAGGATGCTCTGGTGTACAGTCAAGTTGTACTCACCATTTGGAAAGCTCCAATATTCTTGAAGGTGATGCTGTTAATTAAAATCCCCACTGCTCTCTGGAGGCTTTGACCTCTGACTCTGTCAGGAATATGAGATTTGTTCCTTTCTTTTCTTATTTTCTTTTTTTTTCTTGTGACTGATGTGGGCAAGAGGACAGTTGTGTCATTTCATGTGTGGACCCACATCCTCCCAAATCCCTGTCAGCATGTTGGGCTGTATGGCTCTGCCCTGCTGCTCTGCGGGGCTCCTAGGGGAGCTCTGCTACCCCAGGAACTGGCAGGGATTTTGCATCTAGATGCAGCAAAAGAGATGTGGGCGAATCAATGGGTCCTGGCAGGAGCAGCTGTCATCTTCCCCCCTGGCCCTGCAGGTTCTGATCACAAATGGAGCAGAATCTGCTGACCTGGGGGGCCTGTGACAAATGGGGAAGGATCTGTGTTGTCTGATCCTGGAAGGGAGTGATTTAAAACAGGGATTTAGTTCAGAAAAGGTGTTCAGAGGAGTGTTTCTTTACTCTCCTTCCTTCCTCCTTGCTCAGGTATATGAACAAGGTATTGGGGTTTTCACCTGATAGTAATTTGTGGTGTGCTGCTTGTGGCTGAGAGTGCATTGTGTTATAGTCCAGCAGGAAGATATTTGTTCCGTTTGATGTTAATTATTGAATGGAGTTGCTTCCAGAGGAAAAGGCTTGTTATACCTCACTTCTGTTCAGAGCTGGGAAATAGTGAGCCTCACAGCCCTTGATTCTCAAAGCAGGGTAAAGTAGTGCAACTAAGACTGGAGCACAGACACCAGTAAAGTTCACAGGTGCTGCGGGTACATTTGATGTGGCACCTGCAGGTGTTACTGAGTGGGGGAGGGCCCACTGCTTTCACCTGACTTTAGGGCAAAGCTCCAAAAGAGCAAAGTGCTATCCCAAAGTCTTTTTATCAAAGCGGAAAATGTAACTATTGCTGCTTCCCTCTGTGCCAACCCCCACGTTGTGTCAACTCTCATAATCAGAAAACACGAGGGCTGAAATTTGAAGAAACTTGGATTTATTTTATATGTTTTCTTGTGGATTCCCCCTCTTCAAGCACACCTCTCCATGTTAAGAGTCCTCTGGGGACCCCTGCAGCCAGACAGGTGTTCTGGGCTTCTGGAAGGCTCAGGATGAAGTATTTTGTTGTTCCAGCTGCTGTGACCTTAAGGTCTCTAGGAAGTTTGGTTATGGATGTAGAGCTGCTTTATTGCTCCATGGCGATGTGTGCCGTGCTGTACTCAGAGGTATTTTTAAGTACTTCATAGTTGCATCAAAGAAAATGCTTATGGAGTATTAGGCCTTATAAACCCATAGTGCTGTACGTTTTACGACTGAAACCTAAAGTAAGTTGTGAAACAACTTAGAGGTATTTGTGCTTTTGTTTGATTTGGATTGCTGTTCTGCTTTTATTATTTCTCTGGATAAACAACCCCTGTTTTACAGGCTTGTGTGGCACACATGCCCTCTGTTTAACTGAAAGACCTGCAGCATTGGGGGAGTTTTGCATAGCAACTCTGGTGTGAATAACAGTGAATATTATGATATGTGTTGCAAAAGAAAGATGGGTATGAAGAGAGAAGGCAAACAGAATTCCAATAGAATTGTCTGATTGGAGAACACTACAATGCAGAGGGCTGTGAAAGAAAAATCATAATATTGTGAATCTCTTTTTTCCACTCATCTCTTCGACAGACTGTGTTACTGTCACACAGATCCAGAGGACTTCAGAGGAATTGTTTGGGAATTTTCACAGATGTAGCCAGAAACGAGAACTTGGCCCTGGCACTGCAGCTGCAGTCATAAATCTAGGTTCAAGTCAATCACCTGTGCAAGGTGTGGGTTGCAGCTTGTTGAAATAGGATTCACTGCATTTTGGACTGAGGATGGAGTAATATTTCAGCAAAATATTTACATTTTCATATTGTATTTCAGATCTGGTTCAGAATGAGTTTAGTGCTTGAACTCAGGAGAAGGATTGTTCTCTGTTGTAAGTCATTGTAAAAGTTACGTGTGTGACTGCTGAGGAATAACATCAGTTTCAGCCACTTTTCATTTATTATATTTTGAATGATACACTAAAGAGTAAAACTGATAAATTCAAATTGTGTATGTTCTGTACTGGGGTGTGAAATACCATGTGAAAATTGAAGGTTAAATAATTCCTGTTTCCTAATCAAAGGCTTAGGAGCTAATTCTGTTTCTGCTTTTAGATAGAAATGTTCATTTTTATTTGCTCGCTTTCATTAGCTGCTGCCTAGAATAAATTGTCTTACTGGCGTTCTTTCTCTCTTATCAACATTGTGTGGCTTTGTAACTAAAACCTACGACTGTCTTCAAATATTACACAGTACAATGACTGAGGTACATGGGTGTAATTTGTCATGTTCCCACTTCGGGGCAACAAATTGTCTCTAAGACTGAAAATAAATTCCTTTTTGTAACCTTAGCTATCTGAACCAGCACTGCAGTTTCACTGATGGAACAAAACTACCATAATTAGGCAGACTGTAGTTTTTAGTGTAAGGTCACATCATGCTTTGCTGAGAATAATAAGAGGAAATGATCTTCAATTTAAGATCTCAGTGACTGGCAGGCCAGCTGCTCTGGTCATTTCTGTAAGTGAAGTGGTCTTGGGAAAAAGGGTGAGTGAACGTTGTTTGGAAGAGAAATTAAATTAACCTTGTTGTGTAAATGGTACCCATGTAGACTTACTTGAGCTTTCAGGTTTTTAAACTCTGATTTCTGTGTATAATAAGCTCTGCTGAAGTAGAAGATACGCTTTATCTTCAAAATAAAAATCATTAAAAGGGAAGATTTCACTCAAAGATACTGCATTCTCCTTGGGATTGTGAACCTTCCTTTGAAAGGCGAGTGCTGGGTAAGGCAGCAATGGCAGCATGTCCTGCTGCAGTGGGGTATGAGGACTGGAAGATGGCTTTGGCTGGTTTATTACCTGAAATTAGAATATATGCTGCAAAAAGAGCCTTCTGAAGGCTCCCTGATGATATTGGTGCTGCTGGTGTAGTTCCTGGCTTCCAGAGTGTACCTGGGTGCTCTCATTGCTACCAGCAGTCCATGTCGGGAGCCAGTGGCTGATGGGGACAAAAGTGTCTGCGTGTCTGTCAGTCAGGACAATGGCCTGCTGCTGGGCTGCGGGGAGGAGAGCGGCCGCTTTGTGTGGCAGGGCAGGCATGGCAGATGGCTAATTGGACGTGATAAACCACAGGGCAATGAGGAAGAAAAAGGAGGTCTGCAGGGATTATCAGCTTATATCTCACATGGTTAAAAAAAAATACATATATATGTCTGTGTGTGTGTGTGTGTGTATATATATATAAAATGTATATATATATGCACTTATTTTTAAAATGTTCTTTATCATCTGAATATATAAGAAGGGGACACTAACTATCCTCTTTGCCTTAGCGAACATGAGGCATGCTTTATTAGCTGGGGGCAAATCATATTACTGTACAAGAAGGTGGACAAACACACAGCCCCCAGAGACACTGGCATGGCACTTAGGAAAATTAGCTGTGCATGTTTTTCACTGATCTTTTAAGTAAATATCAAACTGTTGTGCCAAACAGCATCCAAGCTGAAAACAAAGCTTTGTGGCAGTGTTTTTCAAAAGGATGGGAAGAAACTCTGCAGTCGTTTGCCTGGTTGTGAATAAACCACCAGTTTTGCATCATTGAAAAGTTGATTAATGACGACATTAGTTATGTATTAAATGTGTTATATTAGCCTTAATAGAGAACATGCTGTACAGACAAATCTTGAGGCACTTATTCTGACAAACTTTCACTTATTTTAAACAGCTTAATAAAAAATGGAATGGAAGTCCTCAAGTTATGTGTCAATCCCAGGTAGCTTTCATGTTAAATTCATGTCCTCTTGGCATGAGGTCTGTGGGGGCTATCGGAGCTGAAGGCTCATGCCTACCTACACCCTGGTAGCAGCACAGATCATCATCTTCTTTTTGGTTGTAAGTAATTCCTTTTTCGCACTCCTAATTTAATGGCAAGGAAACACACAACAGCTTTGGGACTCATTCCATAATTTTGGGTAATTTTTCTGTTGTTCATTAAGAGGGTTTAGGAAACAAAGCTGTAACAGGGTCATTGCTTTGGTGGCTGCTGTGGTGATCCGCAGTCCTCACCGGCTTTAACACCCTGTTTTGTAAAATACCAAGTGCCTAGGATATTTCAGTATTTTACCATGTCTTGTAATACTAATGTTATGGCATATAACAGATACATTTAAATTGTAGTAAAAATAAATCTGCAAGAGGTTAAAAATAATAGCTAACAAGAAATATGCAGTACTCTGTGGTAGCAGATTTACTTTCTGTGGAAATGTCTGGACTGTGTTTCTCTTCTACTGTTTACTACTGTCTTTTCCCACAGGACAGGTTTAGTGGAAATTCCAGATGCAGAGTTTCAGTTGGTTGCTGCTGGCTTCAGCAGGCCCTTTAGGCTGAACCTGTCAGTCTATGCAGCTCCTGAGGCTCCAGGGCCAGGAGACCACTGGAAGAATTGTAGTAGTACTGAATCTTTCTATAGGACTAATCTCTTTTGGGCCCTATAATATTGTCATCATGTTATGATGGTTCTCTACTGGTGTTTATTTCTGTTATTGTCTCGGTTGCTGATTAGTTCCTTCTGAAACGGATGCTACGTGAACAAAAAAGATGGTCTCTGCCATGAAGTACTTACAATAGAAGCTGTGGAGTGGATTGGGAATTCATTTAACCAAAGACTGTCTTTCACTTTGCTCTGCTTTTGAATGTGTCTGAAGGACAAGCCCTTGGCCTCAGGGAATTGGACACTGGATGTGGAGCACAGGGAATGGCTGAGAGCAATGCAATGAGGGGGGGAAGAAATAAGAAAACTGTAGGGAAGCCTGAAATACATGGAAGAAAGCAATGAGGTTTTCCAGCAGAGTGCTTCAGAGCAGAGCTGGAAGGCACTTTGCTGGGAAAGCAGCCACAGCTTGCATCCTATGTGGAAGGGAAATGGTGATGTCAGTGTGGGGAAGGTCAGAAGCCAAAGGAAATCACAGAAATGAGACAATAAGAGGTTTGATTAGAGCTGGATATAGCTTTCAGGGTGGAAAGCTCAAGGTAGGATTTCAGACATCAGGAAAATGCCATCAGATTCTGGCAGCATGCATAGCTAAAGGAGGTAACAAGCTGTGCCTGCACATGTGCCATGCTCACAATAAGGAAGGTGGCCATATGAGGTACTGCACAGTATAGGAAAACCAGCAGGGTTTTCTCCAGCAGGAAATTCCCCTCACCATCTAAGACTGCTTTTGTCACACTGGGATCTTTCAATTGTGATTGTACCCAATGCCTGCCTTGCTTTGATGCTGCAGAGATTTGCCTATGAAGTAGGGACACTGAGCCCAAATCCTCTTGCTTCACATTTAATGCCTCTTGTTCACAGAAAAATGTCATGAAGAGCCAGTCTCCTTGGATCTGACTGCCACTGCATTCACAGCAATTTAACTTTCCTGCTCTGTTTTTCTGTGTTGAAGCAGAGTTCAGGAATGATGCTAATAGAGTCAGTCTGAGGCATTCAGATAAATTTAGTACGAAGGAGCCAGTCAGGCCTGCCGGGTGAATAGTAATGATCTTGTGAGCTTCAAGGACTCAGATCCATGGTGTGTGATCCTCTGGTTAGCAGCTTGCTCCAGTTCAGCTCAATCCTGCTTGAAAGTTAGCTGGGGTGTGAAATAGGGCAGCTATCTCACACAGGTTCCTGCTGCTCTGTTATCTGTCTGCTTCTGCAGGTTATTTATCAATTTCCTAAAGAAATGGTCTTTAACTATTTGGGGGCCTGGAGGAAGTTGCTGATGCTGGTTTAAAACATCTCTGGTGCTAATACTGAGCAGAGGAAAAACCTGATGGGCTAGATGGGTTCAGATCAATTAAAACTGATCTGCGTGGTAATGAAAATCTGTAACAGTGCTTCTCAGCCTACAAGTCCTTATCATGGGAAAAGATTTAAAAAACAGGGAAAACAAACCTGCGTGTCTACATCACTGAGCTGTGCAGTAAGGTGTAACTGGCAGCTTGGCCCTGCTTGCTGTGATTGGAATTGGTTTCAGTGCTTGATTCAGCTTCAGCTCCATTGCAGTGTTTTTGCCTGAGACTTCTGGTGGTCGCATGCAGTAGTTCAAAACCAGGGACTGGTGGGTCCCCACTGAGGTGTTCGAATGACAGCTTCCCACAGCTTCTGCCTGGGAAGTCAAACAGTGCTGGAGATGTGCAGGATGACCAGCAGTTACATTGCCTGCCTGAGCTGTCCTCACCACTCCTTGGTGTCACGTAGCAGTAGAGATAACAGCACAGATAATAGAGATAATTGTACGGATTTAGTAAACAGATTTAGTAAAACATTTCAGAACATTTGGATAGTGACAGTGTTTGTGTAGAATGGGGAAGTCTTATTAAACCCATTTGTGGAAGAGGGATAACCAGGCACAAAAGTGTAGCAAGTGGTTTTCTTGAAGTTATGTGGGCTTTGTGCACTTCTGTGTGTGTAAACTCAATGTTCTGCTCACGGAGCACATCCTGACAACTCTGCTTGACTTTAACTTGCATTGCTGGGTCACAGGCCAGGAAAAGCACACCAATACCTTTGTACCTCAGGATTGTCAAAAGTCACGGCTAAAGTGACAGTGACATCAGCTTGGTGTGCAAACACTCAGCTCTCCTTAAACCACTTGATGTGGGCACCTATATATGGATGCAGGTGACCTACTTCAGACAGGTTGTACAGTTTGCTCTTAGTCTTGGAAAAAGGATTAACACACCTTTCCTGTGTCCACACTAGCTGGTCAAATGGCTTTAAGATATTTATTATGCTGACTCTTTAAGCATACATAAGTCAGACCCACATCTGGTCCAAAAAATGGCCTGATGCCAGCAACAGCAGAGAAGCTGCAGTAATTTACACAGGTGGAAATTCTGACCTGTGTTCAGCTGACAGACTCAGGTGAGAATGCTACCAGAGGACCGGTAGCAGAGTAAGAAAATTTCTAATTTCATGCGTTAAGGCATTCAGATGATGTTTCTCATCACCATGGTATCCAAATGCTTAAAAAAAAATGAGGCACTTGGGTGCAGGGTCCATTCTGCTTGCTATTTGGTACAGTCCCTTGTGCTTTTTTTCATAATGAGTGTGCTGCTGTGAAAGTTACATCTATTAAATGCTAAATGTAAGAGTGATTTAATGACATGCTATTAAAAAGTTCCACCTACCTAAAAATGCTTTGCTTTCCAGCCAGGTTGGTAATATATTCCATATTTTACAGAGATCTCTTCTTGAAGCGAATGCTGTCAGGAACCATTCAGAGCTCTGATCTTGCTTTTTTTTGGTCTTTTACGAGTGCCAGGTTCCCTTTTGCTACAGATCCAAGTGCTGCTCCCCGAGGTTTGTGCTGTGGACGTCTCCCACGGGTGCATTGGTTACTTGGGGGCATGGGGAGGTGCCTCCTGGCTGGTTCCACACAGCACACTTTAATGGAGCTATAAACATTGTATGTGATTTCCTTTCCTTGGTCTCATTTTTCCTTATACTTTTTCCTCTCGGTATACAGCTGGTGAATGTGGAAGCTACATGCTGCTTTTCCAAATGGAGCAGTTTGTTTAATGTGGAGTTTCTCAGAGTGGAATAAATACCTGTGGTCTTCTGAGGAACTCAGAACTGGATTGTAGTTACTACCTGTGTGCAGCAGCAACATTCCCTGGGTGAGGTGTGAATGAGAATTACAAAGAGATGTGAATAAGCAATACTCCAAAAAGTAAATTGCAGACTGGCAAGAAATAAAGTCATATTGCATATTCAAGGGGAATATATAGCAGAAAGGAAAACTTCCTCTTTGGAAATTACCTTAGTATTTCTTATTTAGGGAAAGAGACTGTGCAAGGTATGGCACAGACAGTAACCATGGTCTGTGGGCTGCAGGGATTGCTGGGGGAGCTCTCTCCTCCGCAAGTAAATGCTGTTGCCCCTGCATTGCCCTCCAGTTTGGAGTGCAGCTCTCATTTGTTTTACTTGCTGCAGCTCCCCAGCAAAAGCTTTCCTTTCGTATATATCTGGAAGATAAAGGAAAGAGCATACCTGGCTCTGAAAGTCTCAAATCCAAATGAGCCTCTCCTGTTGAACTGAGCAAAAGTACTTGGGGGGGGGAAGGGAGAGAGGGGTGAGAGTCCATCATCCCTCTTTTCCTGCTCCTGGGGTGCAGTGACCCCTGTGTGCACACGGAGTAGCTGAATTTCAAATGGACAGGACAGAAACATTATATAGATTAAAGTGAAAATCCCGGCATTAATAGGATAGCACTGAGGGCAGAACTGGTGTGCCTAACTAGCAGGCACATGAAGTGCACACATGAACAAAGCAGGACTAAGCTCTTTTTTTTTTTTTGGTCTACCGTGCAGCAATGCTAACAGCTGCAGCTAATGACTTCTAAAAGGATCTCCTCTCCTGGCTCCCTTTTTTTTGCCCTTACAGTCTATGTATGTATTTTCTCTAGGATGAGAGCTGTTCCAGGAACTGGATTAAAGCTTTTCCAGTCATTAGTTTTCTTTTTGGTGCACGAACACCCTGTGAAGAGTAGCTCAGACAGCAGCCTGAAGCACTTAGGTTTCTGAGTTAGCCAACTGTAGCAATCTATTTTTAAAAGATTATTTTCATGAATTGGATTTTGTGACCTGATTTGAACTGGTCTTGGACACACACGTGTTGTGCTGAGCCCACAGGACTGTCCCTGCTGGCCATCTTACCACTGCAATCCTGGCTGCTTCCTGAACGGATCTGGCTCTGAGGCTCCATCTTTGCCTGGCTTGGTAGGGATAGCATATCAATCACTTATCAGGCAGTAACAAATTATTCTCTTCCTGCTTCTTTGCTGTCTTGGTGGTGGACGGAGTTTCGGGTCTGCTGCTGGAAAGAGCAAAACTGTTTGTAATATTCCAGTTTCTTGGCTGTCCTTTTTCCCTTCAAGTGGTGGGAGTCTGGAGTTGTGGCTGTTTCCTTTTATGAAATGCCATTACGTTTTTTATTTTGACTATCTGTAAAAAGTGATTTAAAGCCCTGCATGGTTAAAGAGTTTGTGCAGAGATTTATATAGGTTTCACCCTTAATTCTGCCATTGACTTACAGATGTAGGTACTATGTAAGACCTTAAAGCATGCATTACAAAATCATGTATCTCTATTGCGCCTAATGATGAGGAACAATCTTGATTTGGAAAGCCACAAGCTGTTGTGGCATTGGTTCCTTACATCTAGTCTGGACTCATCCTTATGCAGTTCCTTTTAACATCAGAGGATGCAGGAGCTCTATAGAAGCACTCTGGTGGGCAACTGGCCCTGGCTTTATCTTGTCACAGGAGGCATTCAAAATATAGGAGTAAATAGAAGCCTCATATTCAGTCTCTTGAAACTGTCTCAATGTGCCTGTTGTGTAATTCTACACAATATTTCCACTATGCTGAAGTAATTTGAGTTTATTCTCCTTCCAGAAACAAATGGGAAAGCTGTAATGTATTGCTTTGGATTAGGTAGCATTAATGTTCAGAGAAGAGTTTTATTTGTTTGTTTCAGTGTCACACTTTTACATACAGATAAATAAATAAATATCTTAATTGGAAAGCTGAAGGATTTCATGGGAGTGCTTATCATACAGTAGTGTCCTGCAGATGGATATTTAGATGGAAGCTGTCAGGATTCCTTCAGCGTAGATGTTGCTGGATCTATCATTGGCCCATACATGTTTAAGTCCCAAAGATACACCTAGATACTGAAACTGCATTTTGTTTGAAATTAAAACTGGAATTTTACAGTTTTGAAGCAATTGGAGCAACTAAGAGCATCCCCTTTAACTCAAGCAATTTTTGGAAATGAGGACTTTGTTCCTAATATCCTGACTAGATAACTATATTGTATGGGATAACTGCATTCCTCTAACTATATGCTTTGGGATAACTATATCAATTTATTGCTTTTCTGCTTTTCTTTTCTAAAATTATACCTTCTAACACTGCTGTCCATCAATAAGTATTTGCTGAATTTGCTTGTCTAAACTGATGCATTTTAGTACTGAGAGGTAATTCATTCTTGTGATTCTTCCATAGGGCTTCAAGATGACTATGCTTGTTCTTAGCATCTCCAGTGACTCTGCATTACTGGAGCACTTCCCCTACAAAGACAGGCTGAAGGAGCTGAGCTTGTTCAGCTTGAGAAAAGAAGGCTGCAGGGTGATCTAATTGCAGTTAGATCACTTTCAGTACCTAAAGTGAGCCTACAAACAGAAGGGGAATCAACTCTTTGAAAGGGTAGATAACAGCAAGACAAGGGGAAATGGTTTTGAGTTGAGGAAGGGAAGATTTAGGTTGGATGTCAGGGGAAGTTCTTTGCTGTGAGAGCGGTGAGGTGCTGGAACAGGCTGCCCAGAGAGATTGTGGATGCCTCATCCCTGGAGGTGTTCAAGGCCAAGAGGCTTAAAAGGTACACCTGTTGTGTGCGAAGAAAGGGAAAGGCAGACTCTGGTTTTTTTTAATATCCCAAATCAATGGGTGCTTGTTCTGATGCTGACTGGACCCAAACTGTAGCAAACCAGTCTTCCCCATATTTCAGCTTTCTTCTCCTTGTTAGCATGCAGTGCTCATACAGAGCAAATTATGGCACACCAACTTTTCTGTTTGGAGCTCTTGAATTGTGCATCCGTAACTTTTCTGAGGCTCACTCTTAGGCATAGTCTGGTTTGCTTTATCTGCTGGGACAGCTCTGTTGGTATTTCTAATGGTACTACATGCAGTCAGCAACATTTCATAATAAAGTGGAACACATCCTGGAGTTGTATTTGCAAGTGGAAATGTGATGAAAATGCCTTGGCATTCTTGTGATAAAAGAGTGAGTGTTGCATGCCTGTGAGATGAAATGGTTGTGCCTTTATGAGTAGTAACCATAATTTGAATAAAGGATTGTTATGTGAAAGACTACCATCTTTTATTAGGTTTTCTATTCTATGCATCTCATAATTTCTATGTCAGAAGTGTAGGTTCTTCAGGTTTTCTTGTCCTTAAATATCGGTTATCTCCTTGCTGTGATAACTGAGTCATTGCAGAAACAGGATTTTTGCATTGGAATAATCCTAGAAGAAAAGATTGCTTTCGTGAAAAGCAAAGCCCGTGGTCCTGTTGTTTGTGCTCCTCTTGTTGTCATTAAAGCTATCTGTGTTAGCCTGTGAGCAGTCCACATCATCACCAGTTTCTCCTGCTGCTGGCACCTGCAGTGAGACCATAATCCTGTGATTGTCATCACAGTGCCTTCTCATATAATGTGATTTTACAAATCTAACACTGTGCTTTCTCTGCAGGAACAACTGCAACAGGATAGGACATAAATAGCAATACTAGCAGGAGAAAGCAAGAGTCCTGCAGTCTGATAGTGCTGGACAAACAGCCAGCCAATTTTCACCTTGTGGTATCAAGGTTGTAGATAAGTTTAGTGGATAATGCAGAATTCTGGAGATGGACATCCTGATTCTGCTGTGGCCTGCTGGGTGACATTAGGCATTTAGCATCACTCCATGCCTCAGTTTCCCTGTGAGAATTGGGTAATTGTGGATGAAAAGCACTATACAATAATAACACTTAAAGCAATGCATACAGTGGTTATTAACACAGAACACTGTCATCATCTCCACTTTATAAATGTGAGGAACTGAGGCAGAAAATGCTTTGCCGAAAGCTATTGATGGAGGCAGGGCAAGAGTCCTCATTAGACCTCTGGAGCTGGCGGCTGCCTGGGCTCCACACTGCTCTGCAGTCTGCCTGCCTTGCGGTGCTGGTTAAATGCAGGGGACCTGGGGTGTGGGACAGGCATAGCCTCATTCTTGTCAGTGCTCCAAGTGAATTGAGTTGGGAAAGTAATCAACAAAGGGTTGTTTTTTGTTGGGTTGTTTTGTTTTGTTTTGTTTTAGGAAAAATGTTTTTGAGCCCTCCAGTTGTAACGAGAGTGTGTTAACAGTACAAAATATATGGGACAGCTTTGTCCTAATTAGTTTTCCATTGAAATTAACAGCCCTTGAGTTCAATAGGAATGCATTTAGGCTGACAGAGTGTCATTGAAAAATTCTCCGCACTTTTTGCCCTATGGTTTTGAATACGAGCTGAAGCTTGAACATCATGGAACCTCTCCTGGGCAGAGAGGTTCTTCATTTACTCTTCATTTCTAATGTTTTCCCTAATGTTTTTAAAGCCAGCTTCTTTGTGTAAATTGAGTCCATGTTATTTTAGGATGTATATTTAGTATCCAACCAGTTTGCTTTTTTTCTCTCAAGTTCTTGGACAGCAAATCCATTAAGAAATCTCACTGTTGCCAAACTAGGTTAAGATATTTGGAACTTCAATTACCTGCTGAACTTTTAAAAAGTAATTTGGTAATGAAAGCAGTGAATGCATTCTGTAGTGTTTAAGGATTGCTTACAGAGATAAAATGGTTTTGGCTGTATGTCAGATAAATGCTTTTATTCTGAAGTATATGCTCAACAGTTTTTTGGGTTATTTTTCCCCCTTGAATGGGTCTGAGGAGTCTAATCCTTCAAAATATATCCAGACAAATTCTGGATTGCTAATTCCTTTATTCTTAAATTGAAACTATCACTTAGCACTTTGTACCAAGATAATCTTTCACCTCTGGATCTGGAAGAATTTTACAAAGCCAAATGTATTCAGTCTAACCAAACTTCTGCAAAACAAGGAAATATCATTACCCATTTTATGGTGATGTTACCCAGCAGGAAGATACAATCTGGATCACACATCAATCCTAGCAGAAAGTTCTGGAGCAGGATGGTGTCTGGTGTGCTCAGGTGAAAAGCTCAGGGAAAAGATTATCAGAGTCTCACTACTTGAGGCAGACTTGATTGTGATCCTGGATGTGGGTCTGACTTCATTTTGCAGGGATACAAAAGATGAGTTCAAAACTGTTCCCTCACACTGTGACTTGCAGATTGTGTTTGCATGGGTCTCTTAGCGATCTGTGCCTAGGTAATCTGGAAGGGGCTCTGATATGCAAGACAGTGGTCAGTGCAGGGGGAGAGAAGGATCTAGACTCCTCTTGAGCTATAGCAAAGTGTGCATTTGTTTCAGTTGCTCCAGCTCCAGAAGGATGAATCTTAAAATGGAAGAACACCGGAAGAGCTGCGAAGCTTCTCTTCCATAAGCAAAATGTTATCTGTGTATGGCTGTGTAGTATTAACAACCCAAACCTAGTTACCCTCAAATGAATAATTTGGTTTGAAAATGAAGGTCGTTAGCATTAGCATCTTTTCTTCTTGTACTAATGGAATGAAAGCTGAGTGGTGTTTCCCATGAATCATACTTTTTACAGTACATAGTTCATCTGTGACAACCTCATATGCCATTTTTCCCCAAACAGTATCTACAGCTGGGGCCAGATGTGCTGCTTGGCTTGCAGCTGAGCCAAGTTCAAAGGCTTTGAGCCTGAGCCAGGCCAGAGTGCCTGAGCCCTATCCCCACTGCTGCGGGGTCAGTGTCTACAGACACAGCCACACGTGCAGTCCTTCTCTAACCCAAATCAGTCAGAATGATCTGGGTTAAAGAAAGCCCTCCATGCTTTTAAATAGTAAGCCAACCTGGATCATTTTGACACAACCGGGTTAGGGAGCGCCTGCCTGCAGTCGAAGAGACAGATTGGAGGGGGAGTGGAAATGCAGCTCTGCTGCAGCCAGAGCTGGCCTTGAACAAGGGTGAGCAACTTCACCTGTGGGTGAGCTCAGCTGCCTGTCCAGGTCTGGGCAATAGCCTTCTTTTACAGGAAATAATGAATTACTCAAAAGGCTAGAAATGAAGCTGATTTTTCCCAGACTTGGTGTTGACTTATCAGTTTGCAGTCTGATGCTGTGCATAATACATGAGATTGTAGATATGTTCCTGCCCAACTAGGTAGTGGCTGCTTTTTCCCCTACAGACTATTTAGAGCAGCTTCAAGGTTTTCCCAAACTGCACTTGCTTCCAGTGACCATAAGGGACCTTCTCAGGTATTATTTTCTGGCTAACAGAAGAATTTTCCAGGTGTTTATGAGCAAGTAACACATGTGGTCTTGACATAAGACATGCCCTGTGTGTTTTCACAGCCCTCTAAACATGCTGATAAGGGGCAGATACAATGAGGCTTTCTGCAGAATCTGAATGTAAGCACTCAAGATTTAAGTGCACAGCTGATAGTCTAAAGTTCCCTGTAAAGCTACCATGGGCAAGTTTGTAAATGTTTCTGTTTGCCACCCGTCTTGGCAGGGATCATACTGTCTTCTGCTGTGCTGAGATTCAATTACTCTGATTTAACATTGGTGTGCATGGGAACAGAGTTAGGCCCACAGAGAGCATGGGTACATCCTTCTCCCTCAGGAAACTGTGGGCAGTGGCCACACATGCCGTGTCTGTGCTCCACAATGAGGTTTCATCAGTCTGTGTGCTCCCTGAAAGTTGCTGCCCATCTTTGCCCTGAATAGTTGCACCTGGTGCACGTTGCAGGTGTGTTGGTGATGGCGTGTGACAGTTTCACGTTGTTTAGCTCTGAAGCTGATGACAACCAGAAAAGTGACTTTCCCACGTGGGTGTTTATTTCCAAATGCATTCACACTGTGGCTCAGTGTTTCCCTGGCTGAGGCAAAGACTCGACCTCTCTCTTCTTTCAGTTCACTTCACAGTACTTGTAATGAACAGACCTAGATGTTGCAGCGTGTTTTTCTGGGTCACTGACTGCATTATATGCTTGTCCTTCACAGAAGAAATACAATGTCTTTCATCTCAGCCCATCAGCTTGTTTGTGTTGCTTTTAATTTTGTTGTAGCCATTTAAACCCAGTGATTTTGTCAATAAGCATTATTCATATGGGGAGAAATAAATTGATTCATTCCTGAAGCATGCTCCCTTGTGCACACAGCCCCATGTATGGTTGTGGTACAACACTAAAGCTTGTCCTGCCCAAGGGAGCTGACCCTATCTGTGCACACCTGTGGGGTCGTGCACACCTGTGGATATGGGATGTGGGAATCCTGCACCATGGTTCAGGTGCTGGTGTGGCTGAGTGGTGCTGGAGCAGAATCCAGCTTCAGCTGCCTGCATTTGGCAAATCCCCAATTTCTCCTGCCTTCTCAGTATGTGTTCACAGACCTGGTGCTCCTACTTGGTGTGTGTTTTTATGCAGAGACAACCTATACACAGTCTACAGGCTGCCTTCAGCATTTTGAAAACCTCTGTGCATGAATGATTTATTTGCACTTCTGGAAACAAGCTTGATAGACACAAAAAAACACTGGAAAAGCTGCAACCCAGATGCTTTTTCCTATGATTTGATTGTGTTTTATGGGAATACTTGGCATTCGGAGCACTGCCTCATCTCCTTCAAATTGTGTACCTGCCCAGAGGCCAGGACTTGTGGTTTAAGTTGGAACTGGCTACCTTCAACCTTAAACATTGCTTTTCTGCAACAACTGTCTTTTATTTGTAGAATTTCAGTCCAATTTCATGGTATTCGTGCTGTTTCACTTACCAATTCTTACGCTTATTTTCACGCTATCTTTGCATCCTAGTGCTGTGATGGTCTCCTCATCAGCTCATCCTGAACATTTTGGTGACAACAGGAAAAGCATCCGTGTTTGTTGATGGCTTCAGGAAAACCTCTTCAGCATTCTTAAAAAAAAAAAAAAAAAAAAAAAAAGAGAGAAAGAAAAGTGGATGATTTTATGAATTTGGTCAAAAACTAAGTACTGAAAGTTTTGTTTGAATATTCTCCAGAAAGTTAGAACAGGAATTTAGTGGATGAGTGGTTTATATTCTCTGAGCAAAAAAAGCAAGATTTTTTCTTTTTGAGGACTAGTTATGTTCTCTGGTTATTTCGCTGAGTCATAAGCCTTATTTCTTAGTAAAAATAAAGTTTTTGTTGGACATGTCAGCCCTCCCCCTCCAATTAGTTGGCTAAGTATCTCCTATAAAACCATTCTGCATTCATCACCAGTGAATTTATCAAGACCTTAATGTTTAAGTTCCAAACAAGGCTGATATGTATTAAAAAACAAACAAGCAGGCCTGTGAGCTGTCTGTCCCAGAGTTAATGGAGCTATCACCTCTCTTAGTGCTGCAGTGATTGATGTGCTCTCTGATGGAGTTGCTGCTTCTCTCTCACTCCTACTTGTCTGCATGTTAATGCCTTCTCCTGTTGAATAATGATGCACTTTAATATAGATTTGTCTTATTTTTGTTTGAGTGCTGACAGGCCAGAGTTATATCCGTGTCTTTCTGAAGCATGCTGTATGCTTCTGGTCACCTGGAGCAAATCAAGGGGAAGACCTTTACCTGCAGACTAATACTGCCCTTCTTCTGGGAGCACCACGCAGTGAAGCTCATTAGCTTGTTGCATTCCAGGGACTCTGCACCTTTGGCACTGGATGCATACAGGTCCTGTATGTCTGCTTGGGGCTGCCTGCAGCAGTTTCCCCAGGCTGCCCACCACCTAGTGTGTGGGCAGATAGCCTCCCTGATGCAACAAGCCTTCTGTTTGTCCTTCTGTGTCTCTAACAGTCATTTTAAGGTAAAAGCAGCTCAGCACGATATTACATTTACAAGCCTGCAGTTATATCGTTTGTAATAATAAATATTTTAAAAGGCAAGGGCAATGTAGACACACTGGGCTAGGTTTAAAAGTTGAAGCAGCAAAGGCATATGGGGAACTGATACCCTAAATAGCATATGCAAAGGGTAAAGATTTGGCAGTGTGGGATAAAGGGGGCTTTGGGGACATACGCCACCAGTGAATATAGGGTAGTTTCAGAAACTGTAGAAAGGCTCAAAGATATTTGAAGCTACTGCTGCCTCTATGAGTGCAATATGTGAGCAGTATATATGAGAAGTAGAAGGAAAAGCAAGAGTCTCGCTAACAGTAGTTAATTCCCTGAATCTTTTTGTGCATGTTTTCTCTGTTTTTTAATTTGAGAGTCTGATACTTTGAGAGGGGGGTCCTGGGCTCAATGTTGGGAATTAGTAGTTAAAAAAAAAAAAAGGGGAAGAAAAGAGAAAAAAGCCTGCCCCCATTGAAAAATATCATATATTATATATATATAACGCGAATGGGGGAAGCAGCATCTTACCACATAGCTGCAGTCCATTTTCTAGCTATTTGATGGTCACAGGGGACAGAGGCTGCAGTTTGCAAACTGTTCCTTCCTCTTCTCCTACACTATTTATTCACAAAACTGTGCAAAGTGCCGCTAGCCATTGAGACACTTTTGGATTTATGTCCTTTGCTTTGTTTCACAAAGGGATATGGATCTTTAATCCCTTCATCAAGCTACTCCAGAGAGCTTTAGTATTGCAAATATGCCAGTGCGTGGTTCAGCTGCCATATTCCTGCTGCTTGAGCAGAAGTTTATGGCAAGGAAAGACAGATAAATGTGGAGTTGGGTTATGAGACTGACAGATTTGCTGTCATGTTTCATTGTAGTGTAGGTGAGATAAAGCTGTTTGTTGTTTTTTTCAAATTTTTTTGTAGATTGCAAAATTTAAGCAGAAATAAAGAAAATTTAACAAGTAAATAGAGCCTAATTTTCCTATGGGTGTGAATTTGAAATGTTTTCCCTAGTGATTACAAGTGATTAAAAAAAAGTAAAGCTCATCTAAATGAGAGGAAGGAGACAAGGCACAAGGCAGCGATTAGCACAACCTCCGGGGGCAGCATCCCAGCTCTCTTGTGGGACACCGTGAGCAATGCTCATCTACAGTGGGGTTACTGCAACTTTATTTAAATTGTTTTCACGTGTGCATTTGTTGTCTTCCCTTCAGCAGCTGTCAAAATGGGGCTAGTCCCTGATGTAGCATCTCTTAGTTTTGAGTAGTATTTACATACTGATGCTGTAGGTGTGACTGCTCACACCAGAAGTTCTTGCCTTAAGCAAACCAGGGAGTAAAATGAATTTCAGAGTTGTTCTGCTCTTCTGTACCTTGCACAGTAGGTCTGCATGCCCATAAAGAAAGTCCATTCATGATGTAACTTTGTCTCCTTCTTATTGTATTTCTTTAGTAAGATATCATCCATGTGACACTTGGATGTTACAGTGAATCTGTGTTTAAAAATCTTACAAGTGATTTCAAAATGTATTACTTCCTGTGTGGAAACTATGTTTTCAGAAATTTAGTGAGTTTTTTTTCTTCTTTTTTTCCCCTCCATGCACTGTGGTCACTTCTCCTTGTCCAATTTACTGCCCAGTTCTAGAAAAATAAATGAACCTAGGAAAGCTGGTACTCTACTACTGGTTTGGGTGTCATTCAGACTTGATCCTATTTGGATAGCTCCAGCTTTTTAACTGGTTTTTTGGACTTCTTCTTTTCAGAACACAGATTATGTTACACTCCTCAGTGCTTCTTGTGTGTTTTTGGGATTCAGACAGCCGTACACGAAGTCCTGGTTTGGGCAGCATGATTCAAAAGCAAAGTAGATAGCACCCTTGCCCTTGGAGGGTGTTAAGTTCTTTACTATGAGAGTGGTGAGATGCTGGAACAGGCTGCCCAGAAAGGTTGTGGATGCCCCATTCCTAGAGGTGTCCAAGGCCAGAGTGGATGGGGCCCTGAGCAGCCTGGTCTAGTATAAAATGTGGAGGTTGGTAGCCCTGCATTTGGCAGGGGGGTTGGACATTCGTGATTCTTGTTGTCTCTTCCAAGTCTGGCCATTCTGTGATTCTGTGTGAGGGTGCCCTTTCTGTAGGGTGAACAGAAAGTATTAAGACAAATTCTGGATGTTGTGCTCTGGAAGAACAAAAGCTGTCTGGAGTAGGCAGTAATATGCTTATTTCCATCACATGCAGAGGATTTTGTGTAGAAATTACGCTTACTGAAGGCACTTTAGTTTTCCAGTTAAAATAAAAAAAAAAACAAATCAGACATCCTTGTGTCTTGTTGACTTGTCACATTGATGTGACCAGAGCTATAGAGAGAACATTGACCTGGTCATGGCTTAAAGCATCTAAAGATTGTGCTCCATCCTACAGGCTTGGATGGTTTGCTTAAAAAGCTATAATGGTAACAGTTCCATCTGCACTGGCATGACTTTCATGTGCAGGTTGGTGTGCCTTGGTCTTAGTGAGTTTTGTCAGGGTCACATGATGTACTGCACTTTCTTTTACGTATCTCTCTATATTCCACCAAAACGACAGAAAAGCTGCTCTGCCTGTATACAGATCTCAAATAAAGTGTATGTCTCCATACAGATACTCAGCCCTCCAAAAATCTGACCCATCTATTTTGGTTCAAGGTAGATGTTCCAAAAAGGGAACAGAAGCTTCAGGATCACCTTGATAATCTAGTGGAAATGCTAAGTCACAGCTTGAAGCAGTGATTGAGCACCTGGTGGGAAGGCAGGACCAACCCAGGGGAACTCAGGTGCATGCAATGCTCCTGAATGACTGGAAGGGGAGGAGCCAGGACTCACCTCTTCCCAGAACTCATTTAAGGGTTGGCAGTGGAGATAAGGGTATCTTTCTGGAGATCCCTGTGTACCTGAGGCCTTCCAAAGGTAAGTAGATTCTTCTTTTTATTTCTGTTCCCTATGGCCATTGCATTTGAGTAAGTCTTCACTTGTTGTATCCCAGGGCTTTGCTACTCTGTGCTTTCCGTTGTGTTACAGTGGTATTTGGTGCTGTATTTTAGTGAAGGAATTCCTTAGCAGGAGTAATTTACACATGGAGGAACTAGAAATGGAATGTATGTGTACTATTTGCTTGTTATATCACTTGCATTTTTTGTTACTTCAAGAAGAAATTGGTAACTTTTTTTTTTTTATAGTCCTTTCAGAAGTTGTTGAGGTTTATTATTTAAAATCTGATATTTGAATACGTTGAACAACTTCTGGTATCTTTGGTTGCAAATCAATACCAGTTGAGCTTCACGTGAGATGTTCTGATCTTTCTGAAGTTTGCTTTAGCTGGAGTGTTCCCTTAGTTACTGTAGCACTTACAGTTACCCATTCTCTTTCCTTCAGGCCAATAAGAACTGTTGAAACCTGAACACTTTCAGGTAATGCATCAAACCTTGTTGCTTTGTTCAGTAGGCTGTTGAAGTGTATGTGCATGGGTGACTTTGCTGTATAGCTATGAGTCGTTAGTAACAAATGCACTATGCATCCTGAGTCCATAAAACAAAACCAACAGAACCCAACAGCCCTGCTGAGTACCCAAAGGAAACTAGCTTTTATAGGCACCAAATACTGTGATTTGTAAGCAACGTGCAAAAGCTTTTTCTACCTCATTATGATGGAAAAGAGTTTTATTACCAGATGCCTTATGGAGCCTAGGCTAAAAGATTCAAATCACAGTTCCTAATATTAGACACATAAGTACCTTTTGGACTTGTATATGAATCAAGACTGTGTTTTGGAAAAGAGTGATAACACAGCTTTTCCAATTGCAATTAGTCGTACAAGAATGTGAACTGGGAATTTAACGTGGGCAGCCAAGATGTTGGCTGTAGCTTTAGGGTGTATGAGGTGCAGAACAGCCTACCGTGGTGGGCAACTGGAGCATCCGTAAGCCCACCATGCAGACAGGGCATGTGAGCAGTCTGTGGTGTTGTGCTGGGCGCTCAAGCAGCATAAATGTGCAGGAGGTTTTTCTGTTCTGAACAAGCCAAGAGACAGAAATACTTCTGGTCTGATTCATTAATGATGGCATGTTTGAGCTTCCACACCAAATAAGGCTGTGGTAGCAACAGAAGGTCAATTTTCTGTGACTTGCTGTCCATGGTTGCTGTTATTGCTTAGCTTGGTGATCAGGTGCTGTGATAGAGCAGTTCACTTCATGCCTCAGACATGCAGCCTAGAGCAGAGGGATTTTCGGAAGGGAAGATGTTTTCTCTAAGCAGGGTAATGAGGAACATAGATCTACATGTGCAGGTCTGGCAAGCGTTAAATGATGTCTCAACCCTTTTCTGCCTCAGTTTGTTCTTCGTGGTACAAATCATATCTGGTTAAAATATCAGTGTTGTAAAGGGTTAACACCCATAAAAAAGGTAAGCAGCAAGGCCTGGGTTATTTATTAAAATGTTAGTTAGAATCAGGGTTCCTGACACCTCCAGTGCTGCGGTTTTCAGTAATCCTCCTTTCAGTGATGAAGTCGATGGGAATTTTGCCATTGCTTTTAGTTAGGTTAGATCATTCTGCAGCAGAGAGGAACAGTAACAGCGGTGATTTATTGAGCCAGCCAGGTCTGTTCCAAACACCAAAAATCCCTTTCTTGTAGTCGCCTGGTCCTTTTTTTCATTGCTGTTCTAGCAGAGATTAAAAGCGGTAGTGTAGCAGCAATACTGCAGGCTCATTCAAATGCACGTTTGTCTGATGTATCAGAGCTCTGCACCCTCGTATCTGAACGTTTTTCCCAAATTACAGTGTGCTCATACAGTGAGGTTTCTCTGCCTCTCCCTAGTGCCATCTGGATGTTGTTTATCTGTGTGTTGTGGGGGATTTAATGTGGTGTCCGTGTGGGTAGCCTGGTGAGAGAAGTAGCTTTTGCATCCTGCGATGGAGATGATAAAGCTCCTGGTCTCAATCTTTTCATTCCTCCCTGAGTTTCCATTGCATGTGCCTGAGGTAGAATTGCCTGCTTGGGAAGGAGGAGCTCAGCCCCAGTGGGGCAATGAGTCAGGATGCAACCTGATTGAGGTGACAGAAACAGGCATAGTGAACTCCAAGTAGTTGTTTGTTTTTTTAATTGGTGAACTATGGCCTTTCTATGCTTTTAGTTTTTTATTTCCAATTTCTTGAATCCCCAGTCATCATTTTTGTGAAACATAGCATGACTCAAACTCGACTGCAAAGGATATTCTTGCAAAAGCTGCAAGGAACCCACATGTGGTCACAAACCCAATTTTACTTGAGTTCACTTGAAATCTCACTTTGCCCCACACCATAGCAAGCTGTCAGATTTACATTAAAGTTGATAAGATAAATTTATTTAATTGGATTTCCTGCTTTGCAAGGAGCTGTATTTTTGCTGACATGGTTTGATTGTGCTTGAAATTGTGGCAGAAGCTGGACCTTTTCCAGCATCCCCACTGCAGAGCCAGCCAGCTGTGTGAGCTGCTGTGGGGTTGGTGATGCCTTTCCAGGAGGGTGCGTGGGGCTGGAGCAGCCAGGCGTGCATTGTGCCATGGGGCTGAGCATCCTGGCACTGTGTGGAATCTGTGCTGAGCAGCAGGCTGCCAAATTGCTAGGGCCCCATTTTTCTTTTGGAAAAATACCAGGTTTTTAAATGCTGAAATGTTGCATTAGGCAACAGCCTTTCTCTTCCCAGCTCTAGTTATTCCTGACCCAGAAGGAAGAGGACTATCCCAAATCCCTTTCTCTTAGCAGTTAACTGTTCCTTGGATGCTTCCCATCTAGGTATTTGTTTAATGTGTTCCTTAAATCCCAACAGAAGGAGGTACAGCCCAGACAGTGAGAGGGAACTCTGTTTAGTCTAAAACAAATTTTATGAAAACTTTGGTATTCCATGGAAAAAAAATTAAAAAAAAAAAAAAAAAAAAAAAAAAGAGTTCTGCAAAATCTACCATGACTGCTTTAATTTTCAAGATCTGCTATGGTTATAAAACTCTTGCTGTCTCTTTAGCAAGCTGAGTGAAATATGTAATTTAAACATGCGCTCAACACATGCAGGCTTGTTCAGTGCAACTGAAAGATGGCAACTTTGGACTGGCATCATCTTGCATTTCAGCACTGTTTAACACCAGTCCATGAGGAGACATGGTCACATTCAGTAATAGGTAGCCTGTAATATAGCAACACATTAAAACAAGGACAAAATTATATATTGATTAGGAGTTTTGTTATATCCAAGAATGTGAGAGATGGATGATGTGTAGGCAGGGAAAGGTTATTTGCTCTCGTTTTTTCATTCAGCCTTAAAACACCCTGATTTGCAAAGACCTGGAGAATATGTGCAGTAATTAATAACCTGACAAAGAAAAGATGTCATGTATGTCCTGTTAGCTCCTGTCACTGGTACTGAAACACTGCTAAGCCCTAGTGAGTTAATTCATAGAACAGCTGTGAGACGTGAGGGATTATTAGCATCTCTGTTTTACAGATGGCGCTGGAGCATGAAGAAGTGGATGAAATACAAGGATTTGACAATGTTGGAGGAACAGAAATGGATCCAATTTTCTGATGTTTAACTGCAGGACCTCCTTCCTCTCACTGCAGCCTATTTTAATATAATGTAGGGCCTGGGATCCAAAATTTGCTTGAGTATTTTGTACTGTGTATTTGGTACTGTTTCAGTTAGTAGTAAAGGAGGACAGGGAAAGGCTTCCATGGAGTTCCAGATGGAGCCGTGGAGGGATGTCTGGCCAGTTAATGGGTTGGATTGCATCCAAGAAAGCAGTGAGATCTGGGACCCTTAGGTTTCCACCTCCTGTGGCCCCAAGAAAGCAGGAAGCTTCTGGCTGTGTTAGGTGAAATAACTGCTCCGTCACTTGTGTGGCAACCTCAGACAGACTCTGAGAGAGATGATCGGAGAAGCTGTCTGCACTGATGGAAATCAGACTTACAGGCAATATAGGCTGCCAAAATTGCCAGATATGTGCATGTTTTCAGTAAGATGCTCTCTTGTACTTGATACAGTGGTGCAGGTAACAACCGCCTGAGCTGACTTTGTTAGATTTCCAGGAGAAGAACAGGAATGCTTCAGAAATAATAGCTACTCTTATGAGAGTCTGCCAGGCAGTCAAGAAAACCATGTTTTTCAGCACCAAATCTTCATGCTGCCTTTGATGTAAGTGTGCTGCCCAGACTCCTCCAAGAGCTTACTTGCCTTTCCTTGCTTGCCTTTCTTCTCTGAAAAAGCCAGAACTCCTTGAGATCCTGACCTTTAGTGAAATAGTTACTTAATACCTTTATCTTCATCAATCTCTACAGTATGGGAAAGGAGTATTCTGACCTCTCAAGCTTGTACCTTGTTGTCAAGAGGGACTACTGGGATTCTCCTCTCTTTTCTTTGTTTCCTTGTAGGTGAATGCATCCAGGGCATATCTCTCTCTATCAGTGATGTATTCAGAGGATGTTTGTTAATCACTGAAGAGCATCTTGTGTCTAAGGAGCTGGTAGACTAAAGTTTTTTCAAAATCTCTTAATAGAGCTAAAATTCTCCAAGCTCCATTTTCAGATTTCTCCTTTGGACCAGGTGTGATGGGTGAGGTTACTTATTCACCCTTGTACTTGTGTGTAATTTTAAAAGCATGGTCTTTTGCTCTTTCCTGTATGAGAAAGTTACTTTCCAGTTTGTTATAAGCTTCAATTTTGTAATTCGAAGATATTCAGAGCACAGTTCATTCAGTGCACTCGTTAGATACTTGCATTTACAACTGCTGAGTTAGGCACATTCAGCTTGCGAGGGGCACTGAAATCTTCACAGTGGATTTATCAGATGTATGAGACCTTCTAATTGTATCTTAAATTCAGTAGGGATATTAGGCTACTTGTTTCATGCTGGAAACATTGTCTGCTTTCGACAAAAGAAATCTGCACAACTCTCTGTTCTTTCAAAAACACAGTTATTTTCTCAGGGTATTTCTTACTTTCACACTAATAAATAAATAATTGCAACTTGTAAATGGAGGAGTAGTTTCTCTAGAAATACAGAGAATGCCAAGACTTCTTATGTAGGGGCTAGACAGTAATACTGTGTGGTGCAGAGGACTAAAAGATGATGCATTAGATCTTCTAAGATGGCATAATACAAAGGTACTCTTCTGATAATAATTGTAGAGTGACTGGTTTGCCCAAAATGTAAATTTTTTGGCACTTCTTCAGTGGTTGCCATTGTCTGCGACACAATTCTTAGGAAGCTGTAGCTAGAAGGAAGAGAGGTGTAATGACTGGAAATGAAACTCGCTGTCATTTTGGTCTAATTTTAGATAAGGGGGTGCCTTTTGGTGAACTTCAGAAGCCAGAGATTACTTACTGAATAAACCCAGTCTCTGTAGCAGCAGATTTTATTCCATTACAGCACTGCTAATCTACAGTGAATCCATTTTTTTTATCAGTCAAGGCACTGAGTGATATATTAGAGCCAAATTTATTGCTCTGGGGATTAAAACTGCGTAACAGCACAGAGCTGAAAGGAGTATTTGTCTGGTATATTTTCAAGGAGTATGTGTATCTAAACAGGGCACACCAGCTTTCTGTCATCTTAGAGTTCATATAAAACAACTTAATAACACTGAGGTGTTGCTCCAAGAAGTACAAAAACAATTTTGAATGCAATTCTTTTGCTACGCTAAAAAGTAATAAAGGTTGAGTTAACAGAAGGATGTCGTGAGACAGTAAAGGTGGAAGGAGAAAATAATTGAAAGCTAGCACCCAATTGTTTGTCCTGTCCACTCCTTGGAAGTGGTAAGAGAGGGGTGGAGTCATGTTATTAGTACACAGTCACCATAGCTGTGGCTGAGATCCTTCCATATGCTGTCATGTTGAAACGCAGAGAGTAAAAAGAAAAAAAAAAAAAAGATGACAACACCAATTCTACAGCTGGTTAAAACAGAATAACTCGTATTAAGTGTTCAGGAATTACAATTTTAGGGACACACAGTCCTTGCTATGTTGACTGTTCCTTATTTTGGTGACAGGAGTGAAAATAGAAATGTTATGACTCCCCCAAAGAGGACACGAGAGAGTCCTCTGGCTGGTGTCAAAATGTAGAGCAACTTATTGGGTCCTGCATCCTCTGAGCTGAGAACGGTCTTTATAGCATCTCAGCACAACATCTCACAGATGCATTGCTCACCCACTCATGATTTAAACCAGACAGCATAATTCTATGAGGAATTCTCTTGAACGTGAGAATTTTCCTTCCTTTTGCTGTGAAGACTCGGTTCTTAACTGAGTTACTGGTGACATTTGAAGTCAACCATTAGGGTGTTATCTGTCCTGGGAAAAAAAGCAAAGGCATTTTCAGGGGGTGGCATGTATCACAGGGAAAGCAGACAGCGTCTGAAATGCATAGCTCGAAGATGGCTTTTGGCATGCTGCATACTTGACAGGTCCCAAAAGACATCTGAAAATTGGTCCTTTCAGTAGTTATTCTGTATAAAGGTATAAACAAGGTTTGCTTGTCAGAATTTTACATATGTTTCTCATAAACTCTGTGTCCAGGTATCTAAGGAACAGTTTACAACTTAGCAATATGTGAGAATGGAAAATATTATTTTTGTTGTAAGTATTATTGGCTGGGTCACTGAAGCTTCTTGTAAAGCATCCAGTGCTTCTGAGGTGCCTGTGTCCCCAGGGATCCTCTGTGCTCAGAAATGGATGTAACTTGTGACTCAGGACTGACTGTATCACACACTTAATGAGAACTTGAAATTTCCATAGGAGCTGAAATATTGTATGTCATTCAAACTAGATGCTCTTGGCCTTTTGAAAGCTTTCAGTATATACAGGCTGTTCTGATCCTGTTGGGACTTATGGGAGCTTTGCCATCAACTTAATGTGTGTAGGAAAGAATCTGTCACAAATCGTGACAATCCAAGCTGTGGATTATTTTGCACAAATCAAAGTTGGTTGCTATTTTTCTCATTGCTAGTTTACTACTTATTATTTGCATTCCAAGGATACCTAGAGACCCCAACTGAGATCAGGATTTTCCTATGCAGTGCGTTGACACCAATGAGTACTTGGAGGAGAAACGTGCCCTAAAGAGCCCCTGGTGTAAGCAGGGAAAGGGAGAAATCTGGCAGGGGGCATGGGGTGCACAGAAGGGACATGGCTTGCTTGGAGGAGCAGGCAGATTGCAGAGTGAAGCCAAGCCTCTGCCGTGCAGGTTCAGTGCTCTGAAATATCCACCTCTGTTCCGTGCTGGACTAATTTTGGATCTATTCCTTCAGACTGTGGGGGGTTGAAGCTGATTGCAGCAGGAACACCGTGTGTCCATTGCTATCTGAGGGCAGTAGCAGAATGGCCAGGCTCTTATCTCATGGGGGAATTGCGATGCCTGTTACCATGGTGGATAGAAGCCACAAAGGCCATTTGTCTGTGAGCAATCATTTGCTTCTCAGGAAAGTTGTCTTGATACTCACCTGTTCAATGTGCTGTGTGGTTGGAGTTTCAGTAAGATAAACACAAATAAGCTTTTCTTATTGGCTTTTCAGAAATGCCAAAGATCCTTGTTAAAACAGGAGGGAAGCAAAATGGAAACAAAATGCATTGTTATCATTGGAATTAGATGTTTTTAAGGTGGCAGCTGTTTGGGCTTCTTTATTTGTCAGCCTGTGCTGGAGAGGAGGCAGAGTATGCTCTCATTTGGTTCATTATTAGTAAAGTTTGCTACTATGAAGTTTCTTACTTCCATTCCTGAAATCATATTTATTTGTCTGTAGTAGCCTCACACTAACAGCTCCTTTTGGAAAGGGTTTTCTGTTGTTTCCCAGGGCTGGTTTATTTCCTGGGCCAGCTTTCACCTGTGAGAGAAAAGAATCCAGCAAATCTAACAAGTTCTGTGTTTGCTTTAATTAACTCATCTCATCTCTTGAGAACAGCAGAACGAGAAGTTACAGTTGTGAGCAAAGTTTACACTGCCCACACAGGTGTGTGTGAATAGATATATAAATATGTTGGTACCAGACATTAAACCAGGATGAAAATTTTCTACCTACAAATGGTTGAAAAATTCATTTTCTAAGTTAGTGAAATTAATTCACTCTTGAAGTAAGAAAGATTGCAAACGAGTTCACCTCCTCCTTGTAGCAAATGTCACCAACTGCAGAACACGGCAAGCTGGTATTGCTGCTGGGAGGTTTCTTCTGTATGTGGTACCATTTGAGAAATGGAATGCTATGGTGTATTTAAAGACTGTGCCATAAAATGCATATGCACGGGGGGTAAAATTAAGGTTGCCTGGGCAACCTTAATTCTGGCATTTCCTGATTTTTTTTTTTTTTTTTTTTTTAATGCTATTTTGTGCAACCTTCTTTTTGCCTCACAGTGGTGCTTGCGTTGTGTTCTATTTCTATGCACATGCTCTAAACTAAAATAAATGTTTTGTAATGTTAGTGTTGGGTTTCAGCTAGTTGTTTGTTTCATGCTGGAATTGTTTTGACCTCAGGGTTTGTTTGTGAAGATTTTTTAAAACAGTTAATATCCAAAGGAAAATGTTATTGCTTTTGTCCTTCCCATACTGAAGACCACCCTTTCATTGAGACCTGGTTGTGCGAAGGTAAATAGGGGAATAGTTGATTACAGTGATTTCTGTTTCCTTTGCTATTTTTCTCCCTGTTTTGCAGCCGTTCTTTATGCAGTTTTTCAATGAGCAATATGTTTCTCCTACATTTGGACTTTACTAAAGAGATCAGAGTGGAAAACATAACATCCAATGTAAGTGATGTAATCTCCAAGGGAAAAGTTGCTTCATCCTGCTATAAGTAGAAATTATGCTTCTTTTTAGCAGGTCCTGGATCAAGATGTTTTGAGCTTCTAGGAGTGAAAGCATCCAAATGGATTTCCTCCAGAGAAAAAACGTTCTCTCTTTTTGGCTGTGCTTTTAATAGCAAAAGTTATTTTAACCCTCATCAATTTCTAGTAAGTCACAACACTGAAATCTCCCGAATCATGTGACAATGTAGCTGACAGGTAGTCTTAGAAATAGACCTGAGGAAATAAGGAATACAGAGTAACCAATAATGCATAGGGGGGAGTTTATGGGAACAAAGATGAATGAAATGAGTGTTATTAGAGGTGAGTAGGGTAAGGAAGAGCTGGGTAGAGCTAGCTCTAAATTAGAGAGTTGTGAGTATGGTCCAGCTTATTTTTAATATCATTCTATTGTGTGTGTGTATACATGTATATACAATATATATATATAAAAGAAGTTTCTTCTAACACTGGGGGAAGTATTTTGATTTCCTGAGGCCCAACTAAATAGTGAGACAAATGTTGTTTGCAGCTTTTACTGATAGTGAAATCAGACTTGCAAGATAATGAAGGCAGGACTAGATGAGTAATGAATTCACCTTTACTACCAGGCATAGTGAATTCCACTGCCCTTTTGGACATAAGAGCTATGAATGGGTAAACAATTCCCCCAAAGGGGTACAGTGCTGGGCACCTCTATCCACACCTTCATGGCTTTTTGTAGCCCTGTGCCAAACCCACTAGACACAATCCTGTTCTAAAAGTGTTCCATCATAAGTTGATTTAAAATTAGCATTCCACCCTGACACATCATATGATTTCCTAGCAGCAGCGCAGTGAGTACGGGTGTTTAGGACACTCCCAATATCATCTGTTTTAATCTAAGCACAATTAAGGAGGGGTTTGATATCCTTCATGCCTGCTTTCTAGGCTGGAACATGCTGTTCTTTTCTCCCATCCTGACCTCTACAACAGTTAGGGCCAAACTCTCTGTTGACTGTAAATAGCCAAAGTATCTTTTAGGTTTATACAATCCCAGACAGGTCCTCCTCCCCTTGGGAGTTGTGCAAGGGTAGAGAGTATTGTATTAGCAGCTTAGTCGTAGTTTACCTAAATCTAAACACTGCAAGCACAGAGATTTTGCAGCCAAGGAGACATTTAAAATAAGTCACTATTATATAATAAGAAATGAGCCAATAAGTCCATGGTAAATATGTGATTAATGTATTTCAGTCATTGTGGTTCTAGAATAGATGCAGCTGATTATAAGGTGCATTTGAGTTTTTTTCTTCTTCTCCTTGTGGTGTTTTGTAAGGCAGAGATTTCCTGCAAGACAAAGGAATTTAATCTTTGATTCAATTTATAAAGTGAACGTCAGCCTTAATATTGATTTGCTCAGAGTTCTGTCATTGTAAGATCATTAAATGACTTGCAGCACTTCGTGCCAACTTCAGTTTTCATCAGGAACCCTGGGAAGTCTGGTACTGACTTCCCAGGGACCAGCTCTGGGCCACTCATGTGTACTTGTAGTGCCATCATTCCCACTACCAGAGCCTGAGGACAAGCTGGTCCTGGAGGTGACAGCTCAGAAAGTCAGTGCAGGTTGACATGCATCTTTCTGATGCGCTGCTTTCAGACACTCTGCAGACCAATTGTAGCCTCTCTGCCATGCAATCATTACTGCCAAGTCGCTGCATCCAGCACAGCTCCTCTGTCCAAAGGCTCTTGTGCAGACACACCTCTACCAACACAACTGTGCTCATCCCAACCTGTAAAGACTAGAATGAATGTGACAAGCAGTTTTATCCTTCTCCTTATAAATGCTGCAGCCACAGCTCCACCAGCACAGTTGCCCTGGTCTAATTGCATTGACGTGAAACTCTTGTACTGGTACAGCTCTGTCCGCTGGAGTGAAGGCCTCAGTGCCTGTGACTGACAGTGCACAAGCAAAAATACGTGGGCATTAAAACACCTGCTTTGTGCTGCTTTAAGCCTCTGCTTGCTTTCCTGTTTCCTGTTCTCCAGACATGGCAGTCCAGTGACTAAAATACAGTTATTTGAAAAGAAATGATGTAAACAAGTCTTGATTCAGAGAGCTGCTCACTGTGCACCATTGAAGTCAGGTCTTGCAGTGTGTTACTCTGTTCTGCAAATGCACCGCATCTCTGACAAAAATGCTGAAACCTTTCCTAGTTTATACAGTATCAAAACTACTGTTATCTGTACATGTCTTGCAAAGCCACCTGTAAAACCTCATTGTCTTCAAATTTACAAACTCATTGTCTTCAGGTAATACTCCCAGTGACACTTATACAACCCCAAAGAAGGAAATAGGGTTGGCCAGATGACACAGGAGGCATAATTCATGAGTAACAGATTTGCACAGTGCTGGACCTGAAAGGAATTGTACTATTACTGATAATGTATGAACCAGAAAAAAAATATAAAATTGAACTTCCAACCTGAAGTGAAGCTTGTGGCTACTTCTAATCTCAGTATCTTGCCATTTTAATATTTGTTCAAGCCATACAGACCTGTTGTACAGCGCTGAATGACACGGTGTAGGAAAACAGCAATGGTGAACAAAAGAAAGGCTGTTCCTAAAGACACAACAGCCCTCTGAGGAGGATAACAAAACTTTCTTCTTGACCATGAAAATATGTGATGGAATCTGAAAGTCTGGAATTCTTTCCATCTCCTAATTTACAACTTTCAGAACAACATCAGGGTATGTCTTTGTTTGGAAAACTAATGACTTCAAGCTGAATTTCATCACAATATCCACACGTTCTTCTTTATAGACCAGCAAAAGCACAGAGAGTGCTGGTTGAATTACTTTCAGTCAAGTCTGCTCATTTATTTACATCAATGTTGTTTAGTTACCACATATAATTTTAGAGCCTCCATTTTCACTGTTAACACTTGATTTTACTCTGTTTGATGCCTTTGATGCTACATTGCTGTAAGAATGAAGAAAAAGAGAAATATTTTTGTTCAATCTAAAGAAGTTTTTGAGTGCTAAGTTGTGAGGAAAAGAGGCTGATATTTCAATACAGCATCCTAAAACGACGTCCATTTAAATCCATATATGGATACGTCGTTAAGACATGCCTGCTTTCAGACATACCAAATCTCTGTAGCCCCCACTGACATAAATGGAAATGAAGATGTTTGTTGCTTACGCTCATGCAAGGCTTTGGCTCTGCTTTACACACGTGCATGCCCGCTGCTGGAGTGTCCAGGCAATTCAGCTAGCTGTTCTGCTCCCCATAATATGTGTAGTTCCATTGCAGTCAGTGGAGTTTCGCTGTTCTACAGCAGCTGAAAGGTTCTCCCAGCGTCAGAGGTGCTCCCATCTTGGCACGGAGCAGGGTTGGTTTGTTTCCAGAAGGTGTAGCACTGTAGTATTTTCCCTGCTAGACCCAGACCAGGGGAAGTGAGGGCCGGAAGAGCTGTACATGATGTGGGACTGAAATAAGTCTTCAAATCTCATTAGTTCTGTGCCTTATCACCTAGTTTCTAACTCCTAAACCATAGGATCAGAGCCAAAACAGGCTCTTACTGAACAACGAGATGTACCCTTTTCTGAAATAAGCTGCTCCTGTTGCCTCCTGAGTGCTCTTCGCCTCGGGAGCTGCATACAAGGATCATTATTCAGGCTTGACTTGGCACACACAATCACTAAGCTGCTGGGCTGTCTACAAGTTGGTACAGTTGAGCCATTTTTTACAAGATCAATGCATCTACTTTTTTTGTATGTGTAAGAAAAGAAAAAAAAATCAGATTCTTTGATCTTGGTTGGAAGGAAAATGATCCTGTACTACTGGATTTCCCAAAGTGCCATGTAAGTCTGGATTTGACCAAATTCCTCTAAGAGGCTTATTGATATCTGAGCCATTGTTTTAACTTAATGCTATCTGATAGGTTCATTACACCTGGTGCTCCAATGCTCAGCACTTTGTTACGTTGTGGATAAAGAAGTACATTTGAAGATGAGGTCTCTTTCTTCTCTTTTAGGAATGAACAAGTCCAGTATCTGTTCATTTAATGAGAAAGTTTATGCTGTCCATGGGGCTTTTTGAATTGCTTTCCAAATTGTACTTCTGATCAAGGTTTCCTGTTATTTTGGTGGAGCTGTGTGCATGTGGTGTGGTGAACTCTTGGAAAAGTCAGTTCTTTATTGCAGATGCCTCTCAATGGGAATCAAAAGTCCTTACTTCTACTTCTCCAAAGTTATTGTAAAAACTATTCTGCATAACAGCTCCCTGCTTGCTTCTTGTAATGGATTAGATTCATTGACTTGGTATTCCTCGTTTGTTCTTGGTTAGTGGTATGATTTGTTGAGTGATTACCTGTGGCTGCCAAGGCTGAATTATATGTGTTCTTATTACCTTGTGAAGAAGAAAACACGACAAATTATCAATCAGAATGTTGAATCTGAAGCTATTGCCAGTAAACCAAAGCTGTCAAAGTACATATTACTATAGGCAAAAGCATATCTCTGCGCAGATCTTTTACTTTAGACTGTGGATTATTTTCCCTAAGAACTTTACAAATGACTGGGAGTACCAAGGAAATACTATAAATTGGCATCATTATAGCTGCATTGCCCAAATCGGGCTCCCGCTCATATCTAAGTGAGCAGAGCGTATAAAGGCAGTGTCCTGGTGATTACTGTTGCATGTATGTTCTGATCAAGTGGTATTTCAGGAGGTGGGGGCACCCATCTGGATGCGTGGCAGGAAAGACAAGTGGCTTCTGGCTCCACTGATCTACCCAGATCATCACCACTCCTGTCCTTGAGGTGTTAGATGGGAAGGAGAGGTAGTTTTACATTATGAAGGCGGTGGACATCATAGATCATTTAATCATAACGTCACCTGGGCAGGAGAATGTTGATACTGTGCAACATGTGAATCTAAAAACAAACCTAAAGAAGCTCATTTGATTCTACCTTTTTGTGTGTCTTGCCTGGTACTTTGGTGACATTTACTGTGATTAAATAAAGGGAATCTGTAAACCTGTGATTTAAGTATTTTATTTTTCAAGTCAATGGGGAAACTTGGAAGAAAGTCTTTAAGGTTTTCTCAGTTGTCAGTAAGGAAAGACTTGATACTACACTGCATTATGAGAAGCTGCCTCATGGCCTCTCTTTCTCTTGCTAGCTCAGCTGTAGTTTGAATAACCCAAAAAATATTGCACACCCGGGAAATGCTCTTTCCAGCCTCACTTCTTTCTGTCATTTGTATGAAATATGCTCTGTCTCTGACAAAAATGTGTCATATATTAGCATAATATACTTCCCATGTTCTTGCTGTGTTGTGAAGCATTGACTTGACTTTTCCCTGTCCTTGATGGTTTTAGTGCTGTTGCATTCCTGCTATTTCAGATCAATCACAAATGAGCTAATGAGATCAAGAAAAGTTATAATTATGATCATTGTATTTATCATTTGGTGATACCAAAAGGCTCAAGAAGAATCTAAAGTTTTTTTCAGCTTGTGTACATACAGAGGTTACTGTTGTTGCCCATCATCCAAATTTGAAAATTTATTTAAGCTCCTGTGTCCCTACTGAAATTGGTAAGATTTGAAGGTCCACGTTCATCAGAATATTTAGACTTTCATTTGTCATTAGTTTCTATGGCTTTTGTGTCAAAACTTAACAAATCAGAGAGTGTGCATGAAGGGCGTTGTGTAGGTTCAGCTTATGGAATGAGCACTGTATCCCCCTGAGTATTTTGGTAACAACTGTGTGTAAACTCTTAATGAGCCATGTGTCAGAATGCTGTTTGAAATCTGTGTTTTTCAACATCAACGGCTACAGCTTAAGTCACCCGATCCTCTCAATTTGGCCTGATGGGAGTGGAGACAATGCTCCGGGCTGGGCTCCTGCTGATTAGGTACTCCAGAACGGATAGATCTTTCCTTGCCAAAATTAAAACCTTACACCTGAACACTGGTGCTGTTGTTACTCCTAAAGACACATATGGAGTTAGTTTTCCAACTGGCAACAGCAGCTTATTTTTATTTGATGGCACTTGAGTCCTAAGTGAGGAATATGCTATTATTAATGACTTACTGAAACTCTTTTGTAGCAAACTTATTGCTAATGCAAAAGGTATTTTTCTTTTTTTTTTTTTTTTTTTGGAATAGTGTCTTTGATTTCTTGTTGCATGCAGATGGATACAGGGGCCATTACCTGTGAAAAACTTGGATTTGTGGTAACAGTTTTTCCTCTCCTGATTTTGAAGTAATTACACTGAAAATTTATTGGGATCATTTTATCATTATTGTTAATGTGAATCTGAACTATAACTTCTAGTTGCTCACCAGATGTTTCTCACAGGTACTGTGACAAATAGCTGAATTTGTCAGGGAAGGAGTCCTATCCAAAACCCACAGACAGCAGTGAGGTAGGGATTGTGCTGTCATACACAGCTGTGCTGCTGCTCCTGCTATGGCAAGTTCAGGGTCCCCATATGTGAGGACTGCTCGTTCATCTCTGAGACATAAGGTAACCCTCAGCTGCTCAATGGAACTTCTTAATATATAAGGCATACAAGTTGTGGTGAAGAAAGATTGTGTTATAAAGCCCTAAAAGCTGGCAGATGATGCTCATGCTGTCTCTATGTTGCTTTGAAGCATTTTAAGCCTCATGGTAAGTCTATGGCAGAATTGGGAGATTTTGGTCAACAGGTGACTTTTGTGTGGAAGAAGAAAACTCAGAGGTATTGCTTTACTTAGTGAGCTGTATGTATTCAGCTGATTCCTCCCTTAGCAGGACACAGGAGCTATTCTCACCCTTTAAATCCTGCACACACAACTGAAGTTTCACTTTGACAAGGAGGGCTGGGGAAGAAAATGAATCAAGAAATCTCAGCAAATCTCCATTGATGTTTTTCAACCTGAATAAACACTTTTAACGTAACGATAGCAGTGAGATGCAGTTAGCATACACGCTTCTGCCTTAAGGGGAACCACTAACTAAATGTGTTCACTGAGGTAGGCTGATACCCCAAAAGCAGCTGCTTGAGTGTTTCTCTTTAGTTATTGTCTGAACCTCTCCTGTACTCTGAGGTATCACTTGTATTAGTTCCCAGTTAGTTTGCTGTGCAACCAGGTGCCTCTTAAAGACTGGTGCATATTTTGGTACCATTGCAACAGAGCAGTGATGCCTGAAACAGTGGTGGGTGCTGTTACATGCAGACAGAGAAACAGGGCTTGCAATGTCAAAAGAAATTGTTCTAGAGACTTCCTTCTTACACAGATGTGAGGATTTTTTTTTTCTTTTTTTCCTACTAACATCAATGAGACTATTTGTGCTTCTCAGCCTGAACATGGAGCCAAAGTGATAACTGCTCTTATGAAATGCTTGGACCAGAAAGAGGAAATGTCTGAATTTGTTCAGTCCAGCTTTTAAAAAATACTGCCTTTCGCTTTATAGAATAAAGATTTTGTGTCAAAGGAGAAATGAAAAACATTCCTAGACCTTGGTAAGGCCCTTACATAAGCTGTCCTTTCTTTTCAGATGCCCAGCAGTAAATGATGCAAATGAAAAAGATACTGTGTGGGGAGTACTATTTTGGTGTAGTCTTCCACCTCACAACTGATGCCTGAATGATTTTATTATAAGAACAACATGGTTTGGGGCACGGTGTCAGAAAGTCAGCTCTTGCCTGCAGCATGCATTTAGATGTCAGTAACCCCTCTGCTGCCTATTGTCCGGGGAAATCTTGTCCTTACCATTTTTATTTTTTAACCTTTTTATCTGTTGGATCTCATCACTGAATTTCAAGCACAAACTCACTTATAAAAGTCATGCCCTCATGTGGAATGGCTGTTCAGGCTACGGTGTTTGTGCATTACTTCTTGACAGTGTAAATTCATATTTGGCATCAGTGCTTGTGGTGCAACTAGGTGATATGAGGGTGTGATGGAAAGGCTCAGCTACAGTCACTTGCCTCAGAAAATACATACAGGCACTTTTTGGTAGGATGCTCTGTTAGGGAGAAGTGTGTTTTGTTTGTTTTATGCAGAGTGTGACATAACAGTGGTTTGTGCCACTGGGAACATGGGGACAGGAAGACTGCTGAGTGAAAGACTCTGGGTTTCAACCTTGCCCCGAGAAGGGCTTTTCCTTCAGGAAAGTTCGTGCTGTGGTAGTGCTGCAGGAGTGCATTGCTCGCATCAGGTAGAAAATTCAGTCCCAGACACCTTCTGGAAGTGCAATTGAACAGCAGTGGGATTTGCCTAATGTAAACATAGGGCAAACCATCCTTCATTTTGTGCTGTCCCACAGGGGCTGCACCAAAGCCTCTTTCATTTGGAGAGGAGCTTCCAGTCTTGACCCATGAGTGTCAGCTATACTGAAGGATGTAATTTTAAACCAATCTCCACCATGTGCTACCTTCAGTCTAGTCTGGAAGTGGCTTACAGCGTCCCACAGGAAGTTTGAGATGGACATAACCTATCAAAATAACAACGAAGCCATCCGTCTGGAGAGCTTGGGTTGCCTGATTCTGCTTTCTGCTTGGGAAGGGAGAATGCTGGCCCAAATTTAATTAGTCCTCATGGTTGGTGTTGTGTACCTATTAGGATGTAGTCATGCCTTGTTGAACTTTGAATGTCACCTGTAGTATTAAGAGTCAATGTGTTGGGTTTTTTAATAAAGCATGAGAAAATACCAATGTATAAACATCTTGCACGTTGATTTTCATTACAACTTATTTAAGCACTTAACAACTGCAAAAACCCAACTTCAAACGCTTCCTGCAACTACTTAGGGATTAATTTGAATTAAGATAATTCAAGTTTTGGCGTATAACCACGAGTAGGGCTTTTTTTTTTTTTTTTAAATATCTTTGTGAAATGAAAGGATTTTTTTTCTAATAAAAACAAACAGCTGTGTCTCCCATATGGTATTCTCTTGTAAAATATTTACATTTGAAAGGCGCCCAGACTCCTTGCAGTAGAACACAATTTAAACAATGAGCGTAAGTGAACAAAAATCTATTGTTGTCATCTCTGATCGCAGAGGTTTTCAACATGCACCTTCCCCCTTCCAACTCCTCTGTGCTCAGCATTAGGCTATCATCTCCTCGTTGGAAGATTTCCTTTGTTGAGTATTGCAGTGTTTCCCTTTTTGAAGATAAAATAATTTTCATCAGGACCCAACCTGGTGTGGTTCAAAGGGTGTGTGTGAGAAGAGGGGTATTTTGAAAGAATCAGGGATTTAGAAAGAAAATAAGAACGAACAATGGAAAAAGGGCATGAGATATTGGTATGTGAAGTTTTGCAGTGATTCCCCATTCTGGACTGTAGAAAAACTGGCTTAGAAGACTCCCCCTGGAAGCACCATCACCCCTTGGTTAGTGGAAGCAGTTTTCTCAGCTAAATGGCTGCCAGAGTCTTTTTTAGCCTACTGCAAGGATAAATGTTAACCTTCCAGCTGGAATTACTCTGTTTGCTTTCACAGAGAAAACAGAACTAACAATTCTGGTAATGTTATTAAAAAATATTTGTCATGTCAAAAAGTTTTGCTGCCTGTAATTACGTTTAAACATCCCAAACTGAATAGCAACATTCAAACTAGAGCATTTGATTAAGCTTGGTTAATAGTTACTAATGGCTGTGCAGCTTTTATGTGTGACTGAAAAGAAAGAAAAGGGGAGTTAATGGCAGGCTTATTTGGAAAGTTGTGAATGAATGAGAAGCTCCAAAGCCTTGAGCCTCTCCCTGTCCTGTGCATAGGAGAGGCAGGGAGGATGAGTGCCAGGCCTGGCTGTAAAACATTTTTTTACCAGACTGAGACAAAATTGTAATAGAAAACAAAATGGTTTTTACGTCTGTTGAATGCAGGGGTATAGTTGTGTTTTTCTTTTTTTTTTTTTTTTTTTTTTTCCCCCTTAAGATTCTGTTTAGTCTCAAGCCTGCAGAAATCCCTCTGCTATCTGTGCTTGCTGTTGGTGCTGTGTACAGTGCAATGGGGACCTCAGTCTGTAGCGTTTTGGTGATTATGGGCTCCTCCATGCAGCATCAACTCTGGGTTTTGTCAGATACCCACAGTGGTTTGCTGATGCCTTGTCAGCGGAGGAGCTGTGTTACTGGAAATGGCAACCATGCTACTGAATGAAGCAGTGACTCACTCCCCGACTTAACCACAGTCTGTGCAGTTAAAGGTGCTTTGCACAGAAAAGGCAGCTCCTAGCACAAAGTCTTCAGCATAGGAAGTTCCGCACCAATGTGTGCAAGAACTTCTTTACAGTGAGGGTGACGGAGCACTGGAACAGGCTGCCCAGGGAGGTTGTGGAGTCTCCTTCTCTGGAGATGTTCAAGACCTGCCTGGATGCCTACCTGTGCGACCTGGTGTAGGGAACCTGCTTTGGCAGGGGGGTTGGACTCGATGATCTCTGGAGGTCCCTTCCAACCCCTACAATTCTGTGATTCTGTGATACCTGCATGAGTGCTGCAGCTGTACAGAGATGACCAGTGTACGCCTTACAGTGGTGCAGTGTGTTTATAACTGTGTCTGTATAAAATAACATCCTTAACTTGGGTGCTGACCTGGCTTTAGTAATTAGGGAAATTCTGTGCAGCTTTAGTTTTCACATTACTCCTATTTACTGAGCCCCTTGGCATAAGCTTCACTAAACTCAATGAAGATGCAGCAGTGAACTATGAAAGAAGCTGTTCTACCTTATGCAATGATATTGCAGGATCCCAAAGAATTAATTTCCAGAACAACTTCTTCCCTTCCCCTGCTCTTCCTGTTTTGAATAGGCACTTTCCTATTTGTAATAATATTTCACTTTTGAATTATTTATCAGCTCCATCTAGTGAACACTGTTCCTCAGGAATAAATGAGAGCTCCTGAGAGAGAAAAGAGCTTTATGCTTTTTGGCAACAAGCCAAAAGATCATCAAAAAAAAAAAAAAAAATAGTATCTTTTATTACATGCGATGTTTGGACTTGGAGAACAGTTTATATTCGGAAATACATTGTCAGTGCCTTGAGAAAAGCCATGAGACTCAGGAATGTTTGTTTTTGTTGCTTAAGAAAGATTGTGAGGGTAACATTTATGACACATCTCATGTTTGAGATACACTTGTTATTGGGGTGTGAAGCAGTGTGCTGGATTACAAGCTATTCTGAGCAGGGAAATTCAAGGTTGTGGGGTTTTACAAATACCCTTTTTTTTTTTTTTTTTCTTAATAGAAATCTCAGTGGAATCCCAAGAATTCGGAATAACACCGGAACAGATAATTTGGGTGCTGAGCTGATAGCATTTTTGAACAAGTCTGGATAATGGATTTCTGACAAATGTTCTTAGAACAAATGACAATTCAGAATTAAATGCGGGAAAGGGGTGGCTATTTTATACTGCGAAGGAAAGCACCTGGCACATTTGCATTGATTTCAGAGACCTGTGCCACCCTGCTGTGTTCTTGGGCAGGTCTGGAGGAGGTGGTAGCAAGATAATAACAAGTTAAAGGGGTTCTGCTGACAGCACAAAATAGCCCAACAACCCCAGAGCAGTGTTTTTTTAACCCTTGCTGGCTGCTGCTCTTCTCTTTTGCCATGTGTTGCCCTTGAACAGCTGCCGGCAGCTCGGGATGCACCAGGCTCAAAGCACACAAAGGATCAGCAACACAGAGGTGGTGACCTCATGTTAATCGTGCTGCCATTTATTGTGCGGCTGCCATGGAACTTCCCCTGCTTTGTCTACAGGCCTGCCTAACCTAATATTCTCTTCAAAAGGCTTCCTTGCAAAAGGAAGAGTTATGAAATCAAACTTTCTCTTTTACTGGAGCAGCTTGTGTTTATTTTTGATGTGCTTGCTCAGAGAAGCTATTTTTGTCACCGCTGGGGAAAAGCAAGTAGTTTCCTGTGCATCCCATTTAATCGGTTGTTTTCTAGGGGACAAAAAAAAAAAAAAATCAGGTCAGCAGTTAAGGGATCTTTTAATGTTGATGGTAACAGTTTTGTTCTGCAGGAGTTAAAATCTAGATGAGGGAAACAAGAATATTTGGATACAGATACTCTGACTCTGTAGCGGGGAAAAAAAAAGTATGTAGTGTTGCTGCAGGGCTGGCTGGAAATCTTTTTCACTCTTTTGGCTTTATTATACTCATTCGTACAGTGGCACAATTTTTCACTGCAGATTTTACCTTCAGATTCGCTGTTAGGCTTGGTTTATAAAGTCTATGCACAGCTTTTTTAAAACTAACTGTCATCTGTTGCTTTCCTACCGATCAGATGGTGGGAAACATGTATTTACCTGCTTGAGGGTATCTCTTATATTCCCACAAAAGCAACGTCCATGAATACTGCAGATCTTCTATGATTGATGATCATAGAATGGCCTGGGTTGAAAAGGACTGCATTGATCATCTAGTTTCAATCCCTCTGCTATGTGCAGGTTTGTCAACCACCAGACCAGGCTGCTCAAAGCCATATCCAGCCTGGCCTTGAATGCCTCCAGGTATGGGACACCCACAGCCTCCTTGGATGGTGAAGCACTGGAACAGGTTGCCCATTGATAATGTTAAAAAAAACATACAAACAAAAATGGCAGTGATGAATCCCTAGGATGCAATCGAAGTCTAATCCCAGAAGGGCAGCAAGGTTATAGAATTGCCCACCAGTTCTTAAAGCCCAAATCCTTTGCTACCAACATCGACTCAGATGCATCTTTGGTGTCTAGCATATAGCTGACCTGTGATATGTGTTTGGGCAGTCTTTTTTGATACAGTGAAGGGCACCTGCACATGTACACAGCGTCTGATTTGTTTTGCAATGTGGAAAACCCAGAAGAGCAAAGGTTGGTTAAGCTCAGGCTAACCTGAGCTGCAAAATTCAGTAAAATACCATTAGATCTTTAATTGGTCTAAGGCATACTTAGGGGGAAAGCAGATTATGGATATGTCATAGTAGAGATGATAGGATGCAGTTCTATCCGAAATTATCCCTGATGTTTTTATTCCAGTCTTTAGTTAAACTTACCTGCAGTTGGACACATTTAACTTCAGATTCAGGTGCTAGAAGGAGCAATGTATAGCTCAGAATCTTCTAGCTCTTGTAACTAGCTGGTGCATTGAACTGAAGTGCCTAAGGTAACCATTTGCTTCTTAAAATCTTTGTGTGTCAGATTTTCATTCAGAAAATGGTAAGTGGATGGGCAGGAACAGGAAATATTTAAATGCCAGGAACACAAAAGCATCATGTGTCAGCTGGAACAGAATAGCAGCTTTTTCCCAAATGCTTGGGACAGACACAGGGCCCTGAGCCCCCCCACATACTTGTGATGCTAGCATTCAGCCACAGAGTGAAATTTTAACTCACCAACTTTGTTTCATTACTTGCAGAATCTGTTTCAAATTTTCTTGTTTTTCCACTTTTTTTAAAAAAATAACAAACCAACAGAAAAACCCAAAGCTATTAAATATGGCTCATTACCAAGTTTGAAGGATATCTGTAATGGACATTCTCAAACTTGTGGGTAATGGAGACTATCCTTTGTTGTTACCCAAAATGACCCTTTCCGTGTTTAAACCATTTGCTACCACCACTGCAAAATGAATTACAGGGATATTTTAAAGGAAATGTGTATTGATTAAAAGCCTCCTGAGATCCTTCAGCTGTGGTTCAGACTTGTCACATCACTAATGCTGTCGAGTATCTGATGTTCTCTGGTACTTCACTCTTTTGTAGAAACGTGAGCAGGAGTCTCCAGTTTTGAAGCTGTCTTTCCAAATACCAGTTTGAACACAATTTTACATTTAAAAAAGAGTGTCTTTTTATAGCTCTCTCTCATGGTTTCTTCTGTCCTTCTCAAGAGTTCATCTGCTCTGGACCTCTTCATGTTCTCTTCTGGCCTCTCTCCAATACATTTAGTTTTGTTTTGTTTGTAAGCAGGGAAGTTAGTGTTTGCAAACTTTGGGCAAAATAGAAAGCAAAACTGAAGAATTAACATTTTGCAATTCAGCTAATTCAGCTTGTTCCAGGTGGCCCAGTGCCAATTTAATGCATTTCTTGTAATTCTAATTTAAGTGATTGAGGTGCCTTCATTTTCTGAATGTTGCAATTTGCTTATTCTCTTTTTATTCTCTCCAGCTTCAATCTGTAGTATATACTTGCTGTTAGATTTCAGATGGGATTTTGAGTAACTGAGAATAGAAAGAAGAGATACAGCATAAGAAAATGGAAATTTACTGGCTGCTGTGCTCCCTTTCATCCGCAGGGTGATTTATCTCCATTTTCATCTGCAAACCAGCTGCCCTCTCCACTTTCTAACTCTGATTCAGCCATCCTTTCTATTGTGACAATAGTCTGGGACATAAGAAAACTGTTGTTGTGTTTAGACCGTGGAAGTAGTATCAGGACTCTTTCTTTGTTTCCAAGAACAAAAGCTTCAGCACAGAAATATCACAAAACTCAGTTTTTCTGTTTTTTTGGGGTTTTTTTTTTTTTTTTTTTTTTTTGTTGTTTTGGTTTTTTGTTTTGTTTTTTGTGAATGTAAATCTTGGATGGATGTTTGCTGAGAGCAGCAATCCTTTATGGCTATAAATGAGAACAGAATATGGCCCTGCTTGTTTACAGAAAAAAAGAATACCCACAAGGTTTGGGCTTTCAGTGATGTTAACTTTTGGTTGCTGATCTATCCAATGGTTTTCAAATTATGATTTCTAAAAGGTTATTCATAAGGCATCTGCTGAAGGATTTTTGGCCTAAGCAATTTGGCAAAGTGCTGTTTTTTTGTGCTCCATATCTGGGTTCTTGACTGTAATTGCTTCTACTTGCTTATTGTTGTATGGTGCTTTGCAGCTCTGAGTCGTGGTTACCTGCAGTAATAATCTTGGCCTTTTCCACCAAGTAAATGGACCAGATTCAGAAGTGGAGTTGCAGAAAAGCTGCAAATCAGGTCCACATGTATAGTCTTTTGGAGTGTGAATTGAAGGCACATTTCTGTTAGAGAGAATGTGCCAAACAGGTCAGGTCTCACAGAAGCCAAAAGTTTGGGTTCTGCAGTGAAAAAACTCCAGTTTTAACAAGGCTGAGGTTGTTTGGAAGAACAGCTCTTACCTGGGTTGGCAACAAGACCATGAGAAAAACATCTCAAATTGTGCAGCCTTCTCTGAGAGAGAGGCAGCAAAATGTACAGCAACAAAATTCCCTTGAGGCTGTGTAAGCCTGTGAACGCAACAACTCCTGTGGTAGTTTTGTGTCTACATGACATACTGTTGTTTTTGTAGCAACGTGTGGGAAGAATTCTAATTAATCTGTTGTAAATTTGTTGTACCTGTATGGTAAAATAAAGCCAACAACAATGAAAGAAGAAATAATGCTTAACTGTCTGAAAGCTGAGAGCAGTGTCTTGGGAAGGTAGAGACCCATGCCTGGTTGTTCACACTGCTGCATGTTTAGTAGCCACAGGGTGCAATGTGGTGACAACAGGCATTTCCTGGCTGGGCCTGTAATTCCTAGAATAGAATGTTTTCCATGCCAAGAGTACCAGATAAGATCTGAATTTTCTTTTTATATAGCTAAAGGAAAGCACCCATCTGACCAGTCATTTTGCTCAGTACTTTCCAATCTACAGCTAAAAGTTAGAGAATAGTTCAGATTGGAGCTTTGAAAAAATGAGTGTGGTGGAAGGGAAAATGTTTCTGTTTTTGGAATCGGGCTGCTCAGATGTGATGAGGAATCCCAACTGGTGTAGTATGTGTGGTAACAAACGGTGTTGTGCAAGGAGTGGATCTGCACCGTGAACTGGCTGTTGTGGAGGAGCTGATGTTTGGACTTTGGGCACAGATGCTCAGATCATGCATTTGTGGTGGAGGTGCACCAATCATTTGAGTGTTGTCTACAAAGAGGCACTTTGGATACCTCCAAGCCCTCTGTGCAGCGCAGATGAAAATGAAGTAAACGGGAACAACTGGAAGGTGTCTCCAAAAATGCATTCCTAACCACTGGAATAGATGCACCTACCTTCACCTGTGAGAGTGCAAGGCCACTGCCTGTATGCACAGTTTTACCACTTGTGTTCCTGTACCTGATGATATGGTGACTCTGAAAGACAGACACCCCCAGAACTTCCTCTTCTTCATGTTCCCCTTCCTTGGTGCAACATGTTTTCTTCTGGCACTCAGCTTCCAGCCCTTCCACCCTCATCTCTCCTGGGACAACTGTGTGTGCATCAGCACTGCTCCCACTCAAGTGGCTGCTATTTTGGAAAAGAGCAGAGAGGATATATCAGCCCCTGTGCAGAGTTCTTACTGGAAGTGCGTGGCTGAGTCACAGCAATTACCAGGGTATCTGAGGTTAAGGGAGTGATGAGTAACTGAGGTCTCACACTTTTAAGGATGCCAGATTCTGGCTCCTTGCGCACCTTATGGAGAGAAGTAGTTTGTACAAGCCTTAAAAAATTTACAATACTTTCAAAAATCATTTTATTTTAACATTTGGATCAGGCTGTACAGTACAAGAGCAGTGAAACCTGGGAGAATAAGATTCTTGCTGCTTATCTTGCAAGCGTGCCGAGTGCTCATCCTTATCAACTGGTGCACCACATCCTCAGCAGACAAACGATTGATGCCTGACATCAGACGTTCCTGGGAATACAAATCCCTACGCTGCCATGTTATGCATTCATAAGGCAATTATCAAAATGGAGGTGATCTTGTTGAGCGTATAATTTGGATGCTGAATAATCCCACTCAAATGCAGTATCAGTGCAGAGTGAATGAGGTGTTTTTGCACGTTTCAATATGTGTATCTTAAGGCAGAGAACATAGCCTAGCAGTCCCTTGTTAGTACTGTGCACCCACAGGCATAGTCTTGATGTTTTAGTGCAATTGCCTCAGCCATTTTTCCTAAAGCAGCTAATGCTGAAAACTGCTCAGCAGTTTATCTGAACCTGTAAATTCCTGTGAATTGCTGACTTCTGTATGCAATCCTATCAGATGTACCAGACGGTCACTCTTCCTTTTCTCATTAAGTTCAGTGTGATTTTTACTTTGGGGTTTTCTGTGCCTCTATGAAATTCACTGTAAGCTTGGTTGCCTCTCATCCCCAACTTTCCTTTCCTCGCTCTGTTGTGAATCTGCTGTGCCATCTCCTCCTGCGGGGTGCTCACCAAAAGGGATGGGGTTGCAGCTCATACACATTAAATTCTCCAGCTAAAAATCCAAAGATGTCATTCCAGTCATTTCTACCCTGAGGCCAGATGGGCTTGTGGGGATTTTTATCATGTAATGAAAAGCTTCCACTGACAGCGTCTAAATGAAGAAGGATATCCTATGCACCTGGTGGAAATTAAATCAAACCTAAATATAATTAAAATTGTTTTTAAAGGAGGACAAGTCCTGCTGAATTAAAAATACAGATTTCTTTTTAAGTGCTTTTCTGATAAATGTTAGTTTTGGGCCTGATTCACTGAAGTAATGAGAAACTTTCAGATAGATACATGTTTGTCTAAGAAATATTGAATTTATGTAGACCGCTTGCAGACTGTGTGGACCTTTATACTGGAGAACAGGTCTTGCTATCATTATTTGAAAGCCAGATGAAGAAAGAAAGCTTTACTTGAATAAGAAGTTGTTCTGGGACTGAAGAGTAGCTCAGGGTGTCACAGCTTTGCCCTTCCTTCCCTTTAGGACCAAGGCGATGCAAGTGGCAGCTCCTGATTTTTGATACTGTAGGAAACTGTAGATGGCACATGTTCCCAAGTCTCCTCTGGCATCATTGGACTTGGGCTTTCCCCGGGGTGAGCAGGGTTTGGGGTGCTGAGCCCATTGGGCACACAGACCCAGCTTTACCGCTGTGCTTCCTGCGCCTGCTCAGCCATGGCCCAGTAATTGTGCAGCCAATTATGCTTTGTTGCAAGCAGCTGTAACAAAATATACTTTGTTTTAATAACAATCATTATTTGACAAGCCACTAAAAAAATTAAAACAGATGCAGCCATTACAGAGCTGCTTACATTTGCATGGCTCTACCTGCTTTCTTTAGTCATGAATGAAATGCAGTTTGTTCAGGGAATACAACAGACCCTAAGTATGGTGATCGAGCAAAATCTTTTGACCCAGCTGCCTTCACATAGAGGAACTCATAGATGCCTGTGCTCCCAGTGTCTCTGGGTGAGACACTGAGCTGACAGATTTCTGAATTCAGAATAAATTCAAGTCAAGCTCAAGGCAGTGATGGGAGGCAACCTGCACTTTCCTTCTCCCTCCTCTCCTGTGTGAATGCTAGGTCCCCACAAAGCTCCAGATTAAACTGTAACATGCAGGTCATTTTTGTGTGAGCAGTCTTGCCCTTTTAAAGAATATTCTCCCAGGAAGTTAATTAAAATCTTTCTTCCATCTGTAGCAGTGGGAATGTGTTCTCTGGTAATAAAAGTAAAAGCGGTTATCATTCTTTATCATTCAGAGATTATTTTCAAGGGAAGAACACACTGAAAAATTGCAACATCTGAACTCTTATTTGTATGAGAAAGTGTTTGAAAATGTCTGCTGTGGATAAGAAGAAAGTGATGTCTTGTTTCAAAGGCTGTGATTAAATTCTCCCATTTTCTAAACATACTTATCATTAGATCCACTGCCGCTGGTCACATAAGGATTGATGTCTATTATTAGGAGTGATGGAAACTTGTATAGTTTATGTATGTCCTTGTCTGGACAGGAAAGTACTTAATAGGGAGCTGGCTCAGGTTAGGAGGAGCAACACTTGCCTTTTCCATGCTGGCCCTCACTTGTCTCAAAGTTCCCTTCCTGTTGGCATACAGTTTGCGCCGTGGGCTTCCATGAACAGCAGTTGTATTTTTCATTTGTGTAAGAAAAAGATGATTTTTTTTCTGTTCTGTTTTTGTTGTTTCTTTGTCATTGCTTTCTTCTTCTGACCTTTATCCGTTATATCAGGTCCTTCGTTAACAATTTCTTCCTCATCTGTTTTTACTTTTTCCTCACTCTTACATCAAAATTCTCAGGATAGCCTTACCGACAGACTGTGTCAAAAACCAAGGTATTTACAAAGAGAGAGATCCGTGTCATGAGTTTTACTTGTTCTCTGTTCTCTGCTTGATGTTTCCCACTGTACCATGTGTCCTGTAGGGTACAGTTAAACCAATATCTGAGCATTTCTATTAAAATCAGTGGGATGAGTAGAATCAGCAAGAGCTACTCAGCTGTGACAGAACTACTTACACTGAAATTCCATGTTAGGGCTCTCTAGGGCCCCGTTGGCTTTCATATTTCTATTCTCTTAAGTTTGTAATGCACAGTAGATGTTGGTGACTTGATGGAGGTGAAGTGAGAAGATGATTCTCCCAGGCAGCGCTGCCTTGGGTCATGGCCTCATCGATCTCTTGTGCAGGATCTTGGCAATGGAAAAGATTCTTCTCAGTTACTGTTACTCTGGATGTCAGTGGATCCTTGAGATCCTTAAATGACTTTTGTTAACTTGAAAAACAAAACGGAACACAGCAAAAAAGAAACCACAAAACCAAAAGACAACAGAAAAAGGAATGCACGCGCAATGTACATGGCTTTGGAAAGTCAATTATGAACAGCAGAAAATCTGTTAAAACTATATTAGAAGACTTCACTAGGAAATCAACTGGGCTTTTCAAAAAATCATTTATCCTAACCATGGTTTTGTAGAGGAGGTTGCTGAGTAGAAACTTCTTACGCATTTTTCAAGTGATAATTTGGGGATGCAGTCATGTCAGTTGACTCGTCCAAAACACAGACAGCTTCAAAACAAGATTAAGGAAGCAGGAATTCCTGGCTCTTGGCCCTGCACTCAGCCCGTTTACCCTGACGGAGGAGAGGAAACCACAGCACACCAGGCACTCGAAGCACACGCCATTAAAGAGAACACGAGACTTTTCAGTTAGGCCCAATTTCAGCAAGGTGCTTTCAGCATGCACTTAATGTTGTGTGATTTATGTGACTACTTCACATGTTTTCCACAGGGTTACTCATACTTAATGTCATTTGTTTGCTGAATCAGGGCCTAAATCAGATCGTCTTGTAAAACTTCCTAGTTAATTAGTGATCTCTTATTATCTTGTGCCCAGAGCAGTTTCCAAAGTGGTATTTTAGAGCTTGTGGGTATAGTTAGTTTAAAATAATCAAGATAAATGCTGGATTTGGAATGCTACTCTTATCCAAATTGCATGTTAACTAAAAATACTGTTTGAATAAGCAGTATTGGATGCAAATAATGTTAAATAACAGAAGCAGTCTCTGCGTACAATTTAGGATATGTTAAATATCAGGAAGAAGAGGGAATAAACAAGAGATGTTGACATATTGACGAATAAACCACTTATTTGTCAGATTTGTGACACAGGGTTTTGTAGTAACTGGGGACCAGTATTTTTCTCCAGCTGTTGTTACTTGGCGCAAGCTTTAGGTTAATTTGTCAGTTGAAGTAGGAGAGTAGGATTATGGAGCAAGAGTGGTAATGTGTTTATAGAATGTGACAGAAAATCTGTGTTTAGTTACTGTCCTTACTATAAACGTCCTGTTAGACAGTGGGCAAGTCTCTTAAACTGTGTGTGCTTCAGCTCCATGTTCTGCTTCACATTTCATTTATCCAACTTTTTTTTTTTTCTCCATATTCAGAGTTCAGGTTTGCAAAACAGAGTGTGTATTCAATTTTACCTCAATAGACCCTGCATCTTACTACTGCGTATAGTTGTTTTTGAAGAGCAAACAATAATATGTGTTATAATAATCAGACAACAAAATGATATAAACTACAATGTTTTGTCATTTTTGTTTGGAAAAATCAAAAAAGATAGCCATTCTGACCTCATTTCTTTTGGGATACCACCTTACAAGAAGCAGTGTTTCCCGTTGAGATGTGCTGAAGTTCTCCAGCTCCTTCTCATCACTGCTTAGACAACTCATGCTATCCAAAACCTTGGTGCTCCACTGTTTCAACTTACATGAATCTAATCTAGTCTTAATGAGTAGTGAGTTACCATGAGTCTAATGTTAGTCTGAACTGTGTTTTCTTTAATGGATCGGTGTAATCAATTTACCATTTTATAATCTTCAAAATGCTTTTAAATACTAAATGCCACTGTTATTTAAGGTGAATATTACCTTAGAATAATTACTAATTTGTGTGGAGCTGTGAAGCAGGTAATTTTTCTGTTGTGTATGCTCTGAACCACAGCTATAATATTTTAGGAGTTCTACCTTTAGGAAAGGCTTCTTAAGACTTGCGGCTGACCATAGCCGTAGTTCTTTACATCTAAGCTTGTGTAGATGGAAAACATATGTTTTGGTCTTGGAATATAGGAATACCAGAAGCAGTGGGGAAACTTTTGTAGCCTCAGCAAAACGTACAGCTAGAACCAATGGCACCAAATTTCTATAGGACATTTAACTTGTGCATCTTCTTCCTGGTCCCCATGTAATGGGATTGAATCGGTTTCTGGTTCTTTGGGAAATTGAAAGAAAAGTATGGCATTTAATGATGTGTGAGATTATTCCTCTTCATTTTCTTTCAAATTGTTTTCTTGAAGAAGATGTAGGCAATGAAATTAACTAATCTAAATTATGCCTTAGAAGCACCACAGTGTAGCTTCAGCTGAAATGATGAAAGAATTAATGCCATCTTGTCATCATTTAGATATTTCTGACATAATAGCAAAGTATATATTTGCTTGGCATTGCTGCTGACATAATGCTGTTGTGCATTAACTCTGAAAACATGAGGATGTATTTAAAAGTTCATCTTTACAGTTCATCCAGATAGTTCATCACATAGGGCTTCAATTTCAATGTGATACAGCTTCCAAATAAATTAGGAAGTATGGAAAAAATTATTTACTGGTTACAATATGTCTATTAATACAAACTGCAGTAGAAGTTTGTGTAGATGATATTAATCTCCTTGTTGCCAGTAGTCCTCTATGGTGGAATTGGGTGATATTTTATGATCTGCCAAATTTGTTTGCGTTTTTGACAAAGTTACATGGCATTACTAAGGTCAAATTAAGGGAACTTGAGGAAAGTAAACATGAAAAAATTTTTAAGGCAGAAACTAAAATGTTTTCGATACAAATAAAATAGGCACCTATCATTTATAGTAAAAAATGGATGGTAGTGGATGAACGTGACTGCAAAATAGTACTGGAACTGTCCCAGAGTATTCAAGAAATCTCTTTATGGAAAGAAATGTCAAAATGCACCGCAAATCTTATACTGCTTTTCAAGCTGTCATGTTAAGCACTTCTAAGATATAGAGAAGGAATTTTCAAACATCCTCATTGTCAGCTTGCCTCAGCCTTTCTGACTGCTAAATCTGCCAATGGTTTTTATATGGAAACCTGACCACGAAAGAGCACAAATCTTATCTAGCCCCATAGAGATACTCACTATGCTGCTGAGTCGTGAATTCATCCTGGGGAATGCACAAAAATATGGTTTGCATAGTGCTGTATTTTAATCTGACGCGTGTAAGTACCTCATTTGTAAGTTCATTCATACACAAAGAAAATCAAGCGAACTCTCCAGAAAATGTTAAAGAGGTAAAAAAAAAAAAAAAAGTTCCATGAAAACACAGGAGGAAAACAGATACCTAACTAATACAGCTTGAAATTGTTGGCCTTCATGGTTCTTCTGAAAGTCTATTGAATTAAACAGAAAGATTCACCTTGAATCACTTAGGACTCGCATTTGAGTGCAAGCGTGCACTGATATTTTAGAAGTGTAAAATTCATATAATTGTCAAAGCAATACACAAAACCACTGCAAACAGTCTGAAAATCTGATGAATGAATTGATTGAGGGAATCTCCCACAGATTCTCTTTGTGTTAGAGTGCTGAGAGTTTGAATAGTAGGTGAAGTGCAATTAAAGGAGTTTTCAATTGAATACTTCAAAGTTTGAGGTCTGCATGGTAGATAATCAGTCACTTAGCATGGATTTTATTACGTGCCCTGTGCAGCTGAACAGCTTTTGATGAAAGCTAATTTAAATTCTCTGGAACACAGCAATACAATATTGATTTGATGTATATCCTATTTGATTTGAAAATGGAGAGCAACGTTTGCCTCTGTGGTCTTTTTCCTGAATTCCTGTGGCCAATGTACGGTATGTTCCACCCATGAAGTAATCATTAAAATCAACCAAGTTGAGCGGGCAGAACGGGCACTGCTACAGCACTGATAAGCACTGCTCCCCAAGGGTCTCCCAGCTTTGGGCAGAGAGTTCTGTTCTGCCATTTGAGTAAAGATATTATCAGAGGGGAAAAAATCCTGTTCTTGGTTAAACTTGTGTAAACTCATCAACATCATTCAGGCTAAAGGGGATTTAACTGCACGGGGGATATAACTACAGACCTTGGTAATAAATGGAAAATTATATGGAAAGTAATACGTTTTGAGCTTGAGAATAACCGTTCAGTCCTTACAAGCATTAGATGGACTTTTTTCTTTCATCAGTCCTGTTTCCCTCCTTCTTTAGATTGATTATGCCCCATCCCTGGATGCATTCAAGGTCAGGCTGGATGCGGCTCTGGGCAGCCTGGCCTGGTGGTTGGTGACCTTGCATGTAGCAGAGGGGTTTGAAATTAGATGATCATTGTGGTCCTTCTCAACCCAGGCCATTCTATGATTATGATGGTGCTTTTAAATAAATAAGAAAATATGTAAGAATCAGACAATATTGTAAAGGTTCCCGGTAGGAGAGGGTGGTAACGTTAGCACTGCAGAGCTACTTGCAAAGCCTGCTCGCTGGCACATACCTAATATCTTAAAAACTGAAGTCCAGCACAGAGCCTTTTTGTAGTCTGTTACTTTAATTGAGCATCCAGATGCACTTGGCTTCCAGAATTCATTTTGGCCAGTATGTTCCAAAACTGTGGATGGTCTCTGGTAGAAATAACATTTGGACACTGGTGGAGTTGTATAGGTGTAAAAAATTTCTGTCATGGAGAAGTGGTTCAAACCTGTGTGTGTTTTTCTTTTTTTTTTTTTTTTTCTTTTTTTTTAATAGGATGTGTGTGGCTCATTCTTTTGCATTTCTTTTTTTTTAATAGGATGTGTGTGGCTCATTCTTTTGCATTTCACCCCACATAGTATCACTAAGGCGATATAACTTCAGGCAACAACCTTTTGCATTGGCTGTAATACTCAGGGGACTGAGATAATAAATGTTGACTGGAGTAAATGGACCGGATAGTGAAGGCTTCTCTGTGAGAGGGTGCAATAATCATTTGTGCTTTATTCTTACTTTGTGGGAAACCTCCAGTTCCTGAGGAAGCACTGTTCCTGGCATGGGTCTTCTCATGTTGCATCATGAGCCATTTCTATCAGTACAGCGGGGTTTTCAGTATTTTCCACCAGGGAATAAATGGCTTGTAAACATGTAGATCTCTTCATATGGCTGCTCAAAGTAGATTACAACAAGTGGACAGGCTTAGTGTGAATTTCTTCATGATTCAGCTGAAACAAGGTGGGGCTTGAGCAGGCACTCAGTATTGAGTAACAGATGAGTCTTTGGGAAATGTGGCCAAACAGCTTTAAGGTGCTTTAGGGGAGTGGAGAAGGTTTTCAGTAATTGAAGGAATTGGGAGTTTTTAATCATTTAGAAATGTGGGTGGGACTGTCATCACCAGCCACTGTGGATGATAACAGCCCATTCCTGGAGCCCTTGGGCAAGGCTTTCCCTTGCCTGGAATAGCCGTGTAATCACACCTACCACATCCTGTCAATACTAATATCAGGCAGATCATTTCATAAAGCAGCTTCTGGCTCTATGTAAACATCTTTGAGACAAAAAGCTCCCAATAACTAAACATTATTATTAGCTGATGGTTAGGAGATTATATCTTGCCCATCTTACATGTTGCCTGTCCAGAGATGGGACTGAATGTATTTACATTTCAGCACAGGGGCAAATTATACTTTGGTAGGCATTTGTAGATGGGCTAACAACTCCCATGCTGTAAAGAACCACATAAAAAGGCCATTTCTTGACATGGCCCACACAGTTGTGTTTGATGAACCTGAAAATGTTTTCTACAAAGAGGCCTTGTAATGTTTTGTCTAATTGTCACAAAATACTAATGATATATCCAAGTTGTTGTTGTCTTCCAAGATACAAGCAGGAACAACCAGTAAGGAACCAAGTCTCAATAGAATCTTGTAGAATGACGTAATTTTTTTAAATATGTAAACTGTATGATTTGAAGGAGGTCTATAAAAAGAAATTGGTTATTAATCTTGTTTGCCTCATGCAGGGAAGGTCCTTCTCAGTACCTGGGACATGGCGGGGCTGGTCACCAGTACCGGTGGAATGTCCCTGACTGGGTACACAATGTTGCTTTCCCATTTCTCAGAAGGTTATGCTGAGGCATAGCCCACAACAGCTGCCATCACCTGTGGGGTATCTGAGTGATTTATGTTGCTAAACAGCAGTTTATTGCTGTGAGAGCCCTGAAAGCTGAAGTCATTTATTTGTGCGTGGAGCTGTCCTGCACATAGCAGTGGAGTGTCTGGCCCAACGTGGGAAGGCTCTGTGTGCAGGACCCACAGCCCCAGGACAGGCCAGTGATCTTATGGCATGAACATGTGCCCAGAGGAGCTGGTTGAGGGCCACTAACATTTGTCCAGTCTGCCTGTGGCTCCTGGCCGGGCTTGGGGATGGTTGCTGGTGGCCCCCTGGGATGGGTGACTCTCTGGCTCCAAGCCATGGCTCTGCTTGCTGCTGCTGAAGGACCTCGTGGAGCGGCTGCAGAAAGACAGAAGGTTTTCATGTGACCAGTCACCAAGGTGGGCACATGTGGAAAACGCAGGTGTTGACTCCTGAGTGTGAGCAAAAAGGACGGTGATGTGGAATGTCAGGAGAACATATATGCTACAGTACAGCCTTCAGGCACCAAAGGCCATTTTCTCCCAGAGGACCGGAATGTTGCTTGAACTGGTGACACAGAAGTGACTGTGCTCAGCTCCCAGTGCCCTGAAAGGTCCCACCCTGCCTGAAGATTGGCTATAAATATATATTGGCATTTGCAGTGCTGGAAAATGGTTTCCTAAGGGGGGAGGGATGGCTTGTATAACAGTTTGTTAATGGTTTGATTTTTTTTAATTTTTTTTTTTTTTAATTTTTTTTTTTCTTTTCCCTTTGTCTGGTCCATATTCTGCTCCTCACTTGAAACAAAGTTGTTTATAGTTGAGCTGAATTACTAAACTGCCACTGATGTTATTGGGAGTGATGATTTAGCATTTATTTATACCCACCCATTAGGAAGTGATGGACAGTGATGCTTCTGGCAATCCACACCCATGATCATTTAAAGGAGCCACTCACAATTTTGCACAATCCTGGGTTCTTGCTGTCTCAGAAAGCAATTAAAATTTTAATTAAATTCAGCACTGTCTTTATTGGCTACAACTGTAAATATCCTAGAATGATCAGACGTGTGTCTGCAGCCTTTGGAATTGTGAATAGTGAACACTTGCCAAAGCACTGAAATGAAGGAAAGTGTTGGCATGCATTTTAAACCCATATAAATGCTAAATTAAATCTCTTAGATTGAATAATAATCTCCATATTTTTAAAAACTATATTAAGTATATCTGTCTCAAAATAAAGCAGGAAGGAGGCAAAGGGAACAACGTATACTTTAGGCAGAACAGCATTACTCATCAGACTTTTAACTTTAATGATCACAAGCCTTTTAAAGACTCTCTTTGCAATATAATAATGTTGAGCACATTTTCAGCTGGCTATGTAGAACTAACAGAGTCAGTTGCTACAAGACAGAGTTAAGTCTCTAAGAAAAATTTTTGAGAGGCATCAGGGCTGCACTGTGGTGTGGAGAAACTGTTTCTTGTGTAGTTCTCTTTTCCTCCCCATGACATTTGAGGACTGATCTAAAGCTGTTGATTACAAAATTAGATTGTTTGCCTTTTTTTCAGCTATTAAAGGTTTTTCATGAATTCATTTTTTTCTCCTCTTTTATGTCTTTAATTGAAGGTGTCTTGGTACCTATCATAGGCAAAAAGCCTTATTCAGGAGGAGCTTTGGTTTGAGGAGGAAACTGAACCAGTGCGGCCTGGGTGTAACTGAGTTCAGATGCATAGATTTAAATTGATATGGATATACATGGGATATTCTCCCCTATTTTACTCATTAAAGATTAAATTACAGGCTCAGTAGCTAACCTCTCCTTGATTAAATGAAGCTGTAGAGCCAATAAATGTCTGCATTTGTGAATTTCCAGAGTATGAACATCATGGAGGGAGGAATTAGAGAAGATACTATTTTTTTTTCTCATTGTTTTAAATTTTGCATCTTTAAATCTCCCAGACCTGCAGCAGAGAAGTGCTCTTTATTTTCAAGCAGTATCTCAGTGGTAGACAGCACATCTCACCCAGGGTGTTGTACAAGATCTTAAGGTCCGTGCCATGGGATTTAAAACTGTGGGATGCTTGAGTGCTGTTGCTGTTTTTTGTTTGTTTTATGGATTTTGGTGTGTTTTTTTTTTATACAAAAAGGAACTGTCAGAGATGTGTGTAATGACTAATATTAAACAGTCAGTGTGTGGTAAAAGTAACATCAGATCTTGGTAGAGTTACAGCCTCAGAGCTGTTCTCGTTGGTAACAGCCATACGCACAGCCATTCAGCTAGACTGCGCCTGCCAAGAGCTTGACTATTCTGAAGTCTGTATATACGTGGAGGCTGTTGCTCTGGCCACAGATCTGTTTTTAAAGAGGCATGTGAATCATGATGTTTCTCTGTCCCAAGTTGGTGGTGTTCTCCTAGTGCCTGCTGCAGGATGTTGGTTGGCAACAGAAGAAAGTGTATTGTCTTTTTGTAAGAAGATGCTCTGCCTGGATCTAGCAGTTGATTCGAGATTGATTGTGGTGTTTTCTCTGATAAAGGTGACTTCCAAATGAAATGAGTAACTTCATAGCATGGAGAAGTTCAAATTTCCAACTGTCACTGAGGCAGGTATTCTTAGAGCGTAGCCACGTGCTTCTGTCTTATTTTCTTTACTCATTGCTACCTGAAATTCTTAAACAGGCCTAAAAACTGATCTTTCAGAAAAAAAGAAAGTAGAAACAATTTTTCTGGTCAGTGATTTGTAAGGGAGAACATGAACAAAAATCCTCAACTTGATATTTAGTAAATGTAGAAGTGTATGTTTTGACACACACATGAACTGAACTTTGAAGGAATTCAAAATCTAGATCTATATTTTGGACTCGACGTGGTTGAAGCTTTTTCCTAGGAAAGTATTGCAAGTGCCTTCAGGCAGTCAGTTTGGTTAAGCCTAAACTTGATAAGCATCAGTAGTATCTGGGTAGCAGAATAAAACCAACAGTACTAACAGAATCAGATGTCCAAAAATGGAAAACTTCAAAAATATCATTGTTCTATGCTTACAGTTGTAAATATATCTAAATTGAATTCTCATCTTCCTATCAGTTGATATCACTAGACACAAGGTCGTTTAGCTGTACAAGGTTTCACTTTCCTTTCTTACATATGATAGAGATTATTTAATAAATGTGGTTTGCAGGAAGCCTTGTGCAGTTTTGTGAACCTCAGACTTTCACAAATTTTTGATTGTGTTTGTTAATGCTTTAAAAATGAGCTTTGCAAACAGTCTGCATTTGCTTGCATTTTGTAGTTGTGTTCTGGACTTTAAACCTCTGGGATCTTTGCTTTTAGTTTTACATTGATAACCAAATTTAAAGGGAAGTTTTGGGATGCTTGCAGTAGAATCAGGAGCAATACTATCTGTTTTGTGCTCAGAATGAAAGGTAACAGAGGACTGAAGTTTTACATTGTTTCTTTTATGTGCAATGTAGGTACTTCCAGATGAGATACAAGTGGGACCTGATGGTCATTCAAACAATGCACTGATCGTAACTTAATTGTGTGCAGTAATATTTCATAGATTTTTATTGAGATAAAATTTTGGAGTTTGAAAACAAATTAGTCTGGCTTATTTGAGCACATTCAAACAGGCATTCTGGGAACTTGCAGAGCTCTGAGCGCTTTCAATTTCTTGTAAGATCTCCAAGGCCAAATTAGAGAAAAATGCATAATTAAAGGACTGCACAACTATCACAATGGTATCTCACCAACCTGTAATTACAGATGATTGCCACCGATTTGCCCCACTGACCTCCAATGAAGACAAATGAGCATTTATTTGGCGCTGGGTTGCAAACTGTCACACGTTTTTTTTTATTGTTACTCATTGAACACTTTATGCTTTGTTTCTCTATTTTTGAGGGAAGTGTGAATTTTTAATATTTGCCTGAAAGTTATTAAAATAAGAGAGGAAAAAAAATAGAACAGAAGAAGGAAATGTGTTGGCAGAAAAATCCATTTGAAGCCACTGGGGAATTGCTACTCTCTCTTGAAATGGCTGCTGAGGGGGAGAATAATACAAAGGCCTGGGCTTTAAAATGTGATTAAGATAAACAAGCAATGTTCCTTATCCTTTAGCTGGTTACAATCTAATCCAAGCAGCTCAGTGTAAAAGTGCATTTTTGGCCTTAATTGATATTTTTACTAATGTCAGTGCACAGTTTGGAACGATCACATTTTGCTTTGACAGCATAAAGTGTTGTGTAAGTTTTCAGCCTTAGTGCTGAACTCTAAACACTGCCTCGGCCAGCCCACCAGAGCCTGAACATTTGAACTGGGAGCAGCCTTGACATGAGGGCAGGGATGGGGCTGTTCTTCTTGTCAAGAGTAGTGTTGTCTGGGATGATACAGGGCGGAATCAGCCAGGGCTGGTTGCAGGGAGTTTAATTATAAGGGTGTGACCCTCTTGGGGGCAGAAGAAACTGTGTATGTGAAAGGTAGAATTGGATGCTGAAATAGTTCAAGGTAAGCTGCCTGTTTGTGTTGCAGTTCTGGTGTTAACTGTGAAATTTTGTAAATACCAATGGATGCCAGTGGATTCAAACTTCTGATGCCTGTCGCAATGCATCTTCTTGCATATTTGCCTTATCAGCATAAAGTCCATCCTATTTAACTCTAAGGCGAAGTTTTTGTTGGAATCCCTAAATGAGAGCAGTGCCTACAATACCAGTGGGCTATTCCTCTTGGCCCTGGAGCACACTCACATTGAGCCAAAAAAAGATTTTTGCTTACCCTGTGCTTTCCTTTTACTCAGATCCACACTGCCCTTTGCAGAAGGAGAACATACAGAAAGGATCTCAAAGTGGATCTTTATTTTTCTTATTCATGGTGCAAATCAAGGCTCTGTCTGCTTTTCTGCTTCTTGCTCCTCAAGGCATGAGGAATAAATGATGGTTGTTGAGGGCTGGGAGCCATCCCAGCTTTTTCTCTGGATTAGATGCTCTTGAAATCTTTGGGTGACAGAGCACTGCCCTCAGGCTGCTATCTCAGTGCAATCTGGAAGACCTGTTTGCTCTAGACCTAGTTAAAATGATGCTAACATGGATAATAATAAAATATACTCCAGAGGGATTTTGTAAAGCTTTCTACAAAGCTTTCATCCTTTGAGTTCAGCTCTCCCATTTCAATGTACTTTGGCTTCCGCCCCAAAACCAAATCAGTTTTATCTTATTGAATTCATCTCATTCACCTGTAGTAAGAAAAGCTTTTCCTCTTATGAACTCACTTTGGCATAAACCTTACTTTCTGGCTTGGTATACTTAGTGTTTCTGGGAGTGCAGGATAAGGAGCCTGGTGAGTGCCCAGCTTTCCCTGTTGCAGCATTTGGTGAAGGCCAACTTCTGAGCCCACTGAAGTAATTTAAAGTTTGACCATCTAGTACCTTCTGCCTATATTTGTTCTCCCATAAACCTGTTTGCAGCATATTTTTGTCCTTTTGTAATAATTTCTCAATGCTTTTCTTTGTTTCTAGTAGCATGAGATCATTGTTTTTGATCATTAATAATTTCAAAGGAAAAACAAAACACTAATTTTCTTCATGTAGTTTGTTTAAAGAAATAAGCAGTGACCTTCTTTTTATTATTACTTCTTAGTTCCTAAATCCATATATCTCTTATACGGTCTTTGTTGGTTTAAATTATAAATAACATTTTATTTTGCCATTCAGTGCTGTAAGGCACAGGTTTGCACCAAGTTTCCTCTCAGTTCATTGCTCCCAGAGTACAAGTGCATCAATTCCTTCAAAGCATTAAGGGAGGAATCCCTCTGAGCCTTTGCTCAGTAAGGTGTGTAGTAAAACAAAGGAAAATTGGTACTACCATGTGTAGTAACAATACTGTGCAGTGAGTCTGTGCTGACTTTTCATTGCCCGCCAGCTGGCTCCTCAAGAATTTTAGACCTCTCTGAAACCTGTGAAACACTTCACAAGTTCACACAGTCTCAGTAGCCAGATCTTGCCGAGGTTGGCTGGGTTCCACACCACCTTGCTTGCATGTAGTTCAGCACGCCAGATTCCTGAGCAGTATGTTCACGGCTGGTCTGTTTACTAAATAGTGTCTAGCTGTATTAATTCACATCCTCTCTGTGTGTCATTTTCAAATGATGAATTCATGCCTCAGTTTCTAGGGCACGTATCTGCTCTGGGATGGGGAGAACAGATAACTATATTTAAATTTCAGATCTAAGCTAAAAATTCTCACTTCCTACAATCTTCCTACATCTGCCATGCTATCCTAATTATAAATGAAGAGCTGTTTCTACTGTCCAGTGAAGTCCTTACCAATCTAGCAATCAATGGCAAAATGACCACGAGATTAACTGCACAAGGCCTAATTCACTGCTCTAAATCCCAGTTTATTTCTCTGCAGTTTCTAAATCATCAGTAATGATTGGTTCTTTTGAAGGTACTCAGAGCACCCTTTCAGCCCAGAGTTCTTCAAGAAAATTTGGAAGCTCTGGCTAAGATGGATTGTTTCTGCAACTCTTGAAATCTGTACTCCACAGTTTCTTAACTGAAATTGTGCTCTTAATAGTGGATTTAATGTCTCAGTGACAGGGGCAGATTCTGTAGCCTCCATCTCACCAAAAGTATGTTGAATGGCTCTTTGGAATAAGGATTTCACGTAACTAAGACATCCTCACCACTAGCAGTAAAGGCTCAATTAGAAACACTTACTTGGAAGTTAGCAAAGGATTTTGGTTTGGTTCATTGACGACTTCTGTTTCTTTCTAAAGAGAGCCAAAATATTTGGGGCCTGTGAGAGCTGAAGAAGTCAGCCTTTCAACAAGATTACCATAAATTCTGTTTTAGAAATGATTTGTTTTTACCTTCTGCAAAGATAAGAAGAATTTCAAATACTTAAGAAAGAAACATGCACCTTCCTGGGACTGTAATTCAACCTTAATGTGGCTTCTGAGACAAGTTTTGCAACGGGTGTCTTCATTCTTTCCATTCCATTTATAGATAAGTGGGAATGCTACAAAGTTTTAATGGTAGGGCTCCTTTCCAGTCTTTTATATGCATATATTGCACGGAGGCCTCCCAGGTGCCTGTCAAAAGTAATCTTAGAATTCCATCCAAACAAGGCAATATATCCACCAATTTTCTTTCCGGAACTAGAAGAAACATGGAAAACTTGAGTTTACTAGACATTTGGGTACAATGGCCTTGATACAGACATATATTTTAGATCTAGTCCTTGGCATTTTAAACCTTCTGCAAAAATAATTTTAAAAAATACGGCTATCTATAGATGCTTAAGGTGAACTCAACTTGCATTTTACAGATGTCCTCCTTTTCACCAAAGAACTTGTAGTATATGGAGACAGGGCTCAGTTCCACATGGGCCACTCAGAAAGACCAACACTTCCCAATGGTGCTCATATGTGGAAAGCCTTCGGTTGTGCTGTGGTGGATTGCTAAGCAAATTGAGTCAGTGTGATACCAAAGCAGCCTCACTTCTGAAGGGTGGAGTCCCCTATAGGCCCATTGCTCAGAGGAAGGTAGCTAATGTTGAATCTCGAGCATACCCAGCCTTAGCTGTTTTGGTGCCTAAGCTGTCTGATTTGCACTGTGGAAATGTAAACCTGATGAGCAATAGCTAGTGTGAGTTCAATAACTATCCAGATTTGTTTTGGTAAGTTATCAGTTTCATCACTTTCTGTTTGTGGAGTGTATGATCTCACTCAGCTAATCTAAACTATTCATGACTATGTTGAAGTGTGCTCCCTCCTCTCTACAGATTGTGTTATTGAAATTATCTCACAATCAAGTTTACTTCCAGTTGTTCATTTCTCAGTGCCCGAACATACGTCTATTTGCTGGTAACTGCAAATATGGCAAGATTATTTTTTTTTAAAGTTAAAACATTTCTTCATGATAGTTCACATTAGTGTTTAGTTATGAGATTTGTTTGTTTTAGTCAAGCTATCTATCAGAAGAGCAAGCTTTCTTGGTGCATTTCAACCATAATCTGCGATAAAAATGAACAGTGTTTTCTTGTCACAGGATCAGTTATGGTAAGCTTCAATACTGCATGTGTATATGTGTTAGAGTGAAAGAAAAAGGTCCTTTCTTCAGATTTCAGAGCTGTGCTGTCTGCAGTACAGCAACCTTTTAGATTCAGATATAAGAGGTAGAGATGGATAAAGGGTAATTGATTAAGGAAAGAAGAATCTGAAGTTATTCAAAACATGCAGCTTGTGGTCAACTTCTTTATTTGTTGTGATACATTTCCCTTAGTTGGTTTGCTTAGAGTGGTTCATCTGATAACAACTTTGCATGTTGGTTGAGTGAGATTTAAAGACATTTCATTTGTGTAAATATGGGTAAGATAATGCTAAATCAAAGCAACTGTGCTGACAGGTGAGAATGCTTAAAGTCACTGTCAGGTGCTTCTGGAGGCTTGGAGTCTACGATCTATCTGTACAAGTACATTTGTTTTCTTACAACTGATAAGGGAACAAGAGACACTACAGAGAGGCATTGATTAGGTATTATTTTCTCTCCTAATGCTCTAAGGTTCACCTGATCCTTTGTAAGAACTTGTGGCTACTATTTCATTTAATACTTTAAACAATTCAACTTATCCACAGGTAGTTCAGAGTGACTAATAAGAAGATAAGTGTCTCCTTCAGAAGCAAAAATTTCTTTTTATTTTCCTGATGTCTGAAGGAGGAATGGATGCTGACACTGAGAGAAAGCCCTGCTGGTTTGCTGGATGTGATGATGGCAATTAGTCAAGGAGCTATCAGCAGGAATTCTTAGGTTTCATTTGTCTGTGGCATCTTGAGAATATCCTTTCCCAAAGTGCAATAAACTTCAAGAAGGAAATTTCAGATATGAAATACACTGTTTCACCAATGTTATGATGAGGAGAATATTTAGGCTTTTTAAGAGCATGGGGACTGCAATGCCAAATCAGAACAATAATCTCTTTAAGTGCAATTTTTAGGGCGGTTTTCAGTGCTTTTAATTTTCTTTTTTTTTTTTTCCTAAGTCTTTTTTATTTCATCCTTGCTAATTGAGAAGGAAGTAGCTATAGAACAAGTTGCAAAAGTAGTGGTTCTATTTTATTTCAGGGTGTGACTTTTGTCGTGTTATTACCCATCTATTCAGTGGAACTGTTTCATATCATTCTTTGTTGGCTGTGGCTGTACAGAAACAGACGTTTCTATTGGCTTATGTCTACTTCTTTACCTTAATGATTGCAGTCTTCTGCCACTGAGAGTCATAGTAAAGCTAACTTGATTTTAGGGCATGTGCAGAGCAATGTAATCATTTAGCACAATACGTTGACGAGGTTAGGTTTCACAAGGAAAGTCTCAGAAAAGCACTGTTCATTTGGGTCAAAATTTGAATATCTTGAACTGTTTTGATGCCCCGTCCCTATAGGTGTTCAAGGCCAGGTTGAATGGGGCTATGGGCAGCCTGCTCTAGTATTAAATGTGAAAGTTGGTGGCCCTGCCTGTGGCCGAGTGTTGGAGCTTGATGATCCATTCTGTGATTCTGCGATATGTCATTCTTTTTACCAAAAGCCACAAGAAAGTTTCCAAGGTCAAAGGGTTTCTTAGAAAACACTTTTTCTTAGGGGCTGTGATTTGGCCTTTCCTGACCAGGACATGCTTAAGGGGCCACGACTGCAAAAGAAAATATCCTTTGTTGTTGGAAACATACAGGGGAGTGGGAACCAAATGGAATTTATCTCTGGAGAAAGGGAATTTGCTGGAGGAACAAGTGGAAGAACTACAGGAGAACAAAGGTTAATCTGTGGACCTTGTGCACTCCTTTGATGTCGTTAGAGGTTCGCCACTGTAAAATCTGCATAGAGCTGGAGGGTACCCAAGTGTCTATTGACATAAATACAGGTTGTGGTGTAGCATTGCATCTGTGTACTCCCTGGAGCTGCAAGCTTTTCCTTCATTACTATTTTCTGAGGAAGGAATTTGCTGCCAACTGAAATGATATTTAAGTTCATTTTTCAGCACACTCTGTTGCAACCTCAATTAAGAAATTTCAAGCAAAATTTGTGTATGCAACCCCATGAAAAAGTCATTGTGGTCGTGAATCTTTCCTCCGTCTTCAGATGTTGCTGGCTACGCATTCTTTCAAATGCTGATACTGTGTTGCTTTCAGACCATGTTGGATTGTGGTTAATATCATATTGTTGAAATTACCACTGTTGATGTTAAATTGGCTGGATGGTGACTCTTGCTTGGGGTTAGCACAAGAATAAATTCCTTCTCCAACGATTGCTTTCAGGTTCAGTGCCACTAATGCTGTGCAGCAAATCTATTCTGAATGTGCTTAACTCAACCTCTTGGCATTAACAGATGTGTTTCTTCCACTGGTGTACACAAAACAGATCTTGCAGAATTTCTTTGTTTTGGGTAATCTGGACTCTTGAAATCAAAGAGGTGAACTGAATGTTTAGAATAGATTTATATATGTTTTAATTCTTGCCCTGTGGAAATACCATATTGTCTGTGAGACGAGATACCTTTAGATTTATGTCTCATTCTGTTGACAACGTGGCTCTTAAAATTTGACATCTCAGTACAGTGCCACGTACTTTTTCAGTGTGGAATATTTTTCACTCATTTTGTATTCATTTAAAACCTGAGAGTGCTAGAAGAGTACACCTAAAAAGTAGTAGTTCTCTGCCAAAGTAAGCTTGGAGATACACAGGGGATAGAGCATGAGAAATTCAGTGCTCTGCTCTACTCTTTCCCAGTTGCTTGTTAGAAGCAATGTTTCCATCTTGGTTCTTCTGTTTGGGTTGTCTGAGTGTATGGATGTTGCTGTGTATTTATCAAGTGTTTGTAACACTCACAGTGCTTGATGTGCTGCATATATTAAAATTATCCCTTTCTCAGAGACTTTACAGCCTAGAAAATGGATAAACAAAATATGTACCCAAGGCAGTACAGCATAAGTGAATGGAACAGCCCAGTAGAAAATGTACATATGTACATTAAAAGTATATTCTGATTTTGGACAAGAAACAAGCCTTTTGGAGAGGTCAGAATAAATACAAAACCTCAATTCTCTGCCAATGTCTGGGTGAGGGGACAGCTGAATGTTTTGGTATCAGCCACAGAAAATGAAATAGAGAGGCAGAGTTATTTGGGAGCAGTGGTACCTGGGTATGTCCTGAAGCCCATGAAGTTAAAGCAGAGCTGATATGTGCACAAACCACAGTAAATGGACTGATGGGATTAACACTTTTGGGAACCTCAGCGATGCCTCTGGATGTTTTATTCTGAGAGGAGAAAGACTGAACTGAAGAAGTCTCAAAGCAGAATGTGGCCTATTTTGGTGATGATTTTCAGACTGTTGCTTTCATGACTGATTTATAAACTCTTTTCACTTCTCTTGTACCATCTCTTTCTACCTGTGTCACCCATGTGACACTAGTTAATGTTTATTTAGACAAACCTATATATTCTACCCTGCTTAGATCTCACTTCATGTATCCATTTTCTTTCACGAATCATTACTAATATTTGTGGCCAAAGGGAAAATAATCTTCAGAATTAGTCCTGGTGCTTATAGAGACCATTCAGGAATTGGTATCTTAAACAGATGTTTCTCGAGTCTAACAAAAAGCAATTGGTTAACCAAGGTGGAGTCAGCACCTTGCAGAGCCATTTTGGGGTGTTCTCTTAGCAAGGAAGTTCACTTTGTGACAAAGACTCTGCTAAAGGAGTTCACGTGCATTAAAAATGTCAGATTTTTATTTATAATGTGAAACTGAGTAATTTGCTCCTTTCATTAACCTGTAAGACTGCAATTGCCAGAGGTCTAACAAAATCAGCAGAGCTGAGATCTCCCTAATAATTACAACTTTCCAGCTTTAACTTTTGAAAATAACCATGATAGTATTATGTGCAAAACTGTTATTAACTGGGTAAGTCTTCATAATTAATTTTCTGCCTTCTCCTTAACAGTCTTTTTGCCTTGGCTTTTATATTATAAATCTTTCCTGCTGTATCATGGGTTTGAATTTTTTAAATTGAAAGTAATTAATGTATACATAAGCCCCACTGTGTTGTAAACAACATTAGGAGTCCTGGCTGAATAACTAAACAGATCTTTTAATTCTTCTGTTGTTACTAGACTACCAAACGCTGTCAAGAATTTTAACACCATCATTCCTAGTGATGGATCTGATATAAATTGCTAGACAAAAATCTTCTTAAAGCCTTAATTTTCAATTGTTTATATAGTCTACTTAGCTATTCACAAAGGCATATTCAGCTCAGATAAACCTTTGGTATGTTTAGAAATACCTGGGAGGTGCAAAATTGACATTCTGAATAGAGCAGGAGATTTAGAAAAGGTTTTGAAAAATTCATTGGTAAGCAACTGAACACATCCAGTTTCTGAAGGACCCGTGTCATTGTGGTGGTGGAGAGAGATTGCCAGCTCTTCGGATCGTAATTTTTGAAGCCTGTGGGGAAAGGCTGAATATGAACTGAGTTATATTATTAGACTGCGGAGAAATCCTATTGTAAAGGGTGGTTCTGAAAGCCTGAGCTGTAGAGAAAGCTTTGGATCAAAATGTGTCATACACCCCAGGGAACCCCTCCACAATAGACAAGCCCATAAGAAATGGAGCACTGTTAATTCTAGTGTTGATTGTATTTAATTAGAATGTACGGCTGGGAAGCATTAAATCTGTTTCTTTTCCTGACTCTGACCTTGACTTGCTTCGACTGCTTGGGCAATTTTTTACACTCTTGTCAGTCTTGAAAAAGAGCAAGAAGTTTTGCTATTTGTCCTGCTTATGGCAATACAATTATGCTTTATCTAGATAAATTATATATAGCCTTTGTGTCATCAAGATCCACTTGTCTATACTATGACTGTTATGTTCTCATTTATCTGGGCTGTTTCTGGAGACTGTCTTGTTCTGCAAAATGAGAAGGGCAGTATTACAAAACTTGGATACTTAAAACTTATTTTATTCCACAGGAAGCTTGAGCTAGCAAGCTCAAACACAAAGTTGTTGCAAAGCTAAAAAGCCTTTTGAAGGTCGGAAAGGCCAAAATGCTCTTCTGTAGCATATATCATTTCTACAGAAGCACAAATACCAAGACAGTGATAAGGTCAGGATGAAATCTTTCTGTGTCAAATCAATGGAATCTTTCCCAATTTCTTTGATAAAATCAAACTTCTAACATAATTGCATTGATCAGAAAGAAACTCTTCACAAGGAAACTCAAAAAACACATTTTACTTTGGAAGTTTAAATTCAATTTATTACTTTGAGAACAGAAGGATGTTTAAATGTTTGGAAATACCCAATGGAAATCAACAAACTGTAATGCTCTCCCTTATTATGTTTTTTGTCAATACTACAGCTAACAGGAACTCATTGATAAGAACATTAAATAAAAAAAAAAAACAACTTATAAATTGTTGAGAGAAGTCATGAAAATCAGATAGGCTTGGGAAGTCTCTTCCCAGCTCCATATCAATCTTTAGGTACTTTCTGTAACTAGAGTAATGAATCTGAAAACCCATTTGCTTTCAGACCTATCAGAATGGAGTTTTAACAGCTGGAGTTGAGTGAATAATTACTTCAATTAAAATGCATTCAGCAAGAGGTCACTGGATATTTGGTGTAACAACATATATAGTACTTAGCAGCTTAAATGTGTGCAGATTTTTCAGCTATGTATATATACAAAGTGTCATTTGGGGCTTGTTGCGAGAAGCTCTAGACAGCAGCCAGGAGGTCTGGTTTTTGCAGCCTTACTGTCTGGCAGTTCTGGGGTTGGGCTTCATGGCCAGGGGTGCAATGGGGACCAGCTCTCAGGGAAGCCTCAATCACGTGTCTTGGGGTTGGACTATAGACTTCATGACACATGAGTCATTGAGGGAAACTGAGCACGCAGCTGGGTTGCCCTCTGTTATTCTTGTGCCGTAACTGCATAAAAATGCTATTAAACTACACACAAAATTAATTGACAATAATGTGGAACAGACCTGTGAGCTGTCCCTGTGGTCTATCTGAGATACCATGGTGTACTTTTTGCATATACACATAGAATCATCAAGGTTGGAAAAGACCTCCAAGATCATCCCAGTCCAACTGTCCACCTTTCACCAACATTTCCCCACTAAACCACATCCCTTAGTACAGCATTGAAACATTCCTTGAACATCTCCATCACCTCCCTGGGCAGCCCATTCCAGCGCCTGACCACTCTTTCAAAGTAGCAGTATTTCCTTAGGTCCAACCTGAATCTCTTCTGGTGCAACTTGAGGCCATTCCCTCTCATCCTATTGTTAGTTACATGGGAGAAGAAGCTGATACCAACCACTCCACTACAACCTCCCTTCAAGTAGTTGTAGAGAGCAATAATGTCCCCCCTGAACCTCCTCTTCGTCAGACAGAACAATCCCAGCTCCCTCAGCCATTCCTCATAACACTTGTGCATATATTTCTAGGGCTTGTAATTGCATGTTAGTTGTGACAGGTAATTAAGGTACCCAAGAGAGGGGCCTAAGAAGAGTGCATCCTACCTCCTTGGTCACCCTCTTGTCCTATTTGTAATGTGGAATTACTAATTCTATCCAAGCAAAGACAATGAGCACTTGGTATTCAAGTGGAAAAAGTCATTAATTTGAAAGCATATTTCTTTCATTTTAGCATTTCACTATGAATATCCCTCTCTGCAAATATTGACTCCATTCCTCTTTTTTCCCCTCTTTGTCTCTCAGATTGATTAGTTTAAAACTGTTGAGTTTACACTATCTACAGTCCAGTAGGGTGCTGCCCAGGTAAGGGCTCCAGGCCTGAATTTTTGACGCACCAAATTCGCAGTAAAGAACTGACAAGTTCTTTCCGTCCTAGTGCAGAGGATCACACAGTTGAGCACTGCAGCTATATATTGAATTAAGTATGAGACTGTATGTCAGGATGCAGCTATTGACTTTCACATTGATTGTACAACTTTTTAAAGGAATATACATTACAAAGCTAGGGTCATTAAAGGTCTGAGCCTTAGTAGATCAATTCGCTTTTTTTGTTTTCCAAGAATAAAATCCCATTTGATGCAAAGATAGCAATCCTATGGCCAGTCAAGCTCTTTCTTTACTCTTTCCTATCTGAAGAGTTTTTTATTATATGGCTGAGTTGTATCTTGTAAAAGAGTCAGATATCTTCTTTTTTGTAAATTCTATTAACTAAGGTTGTCTCATTATAAGATATTTTTCTATACCTGGATTTTCTTTTGTTGATGGCCATTTTCTGCATTGCTTCCAAAATTTCAGCCTTACTTTTGCAATGATGATTATAATCTAACATAATCTTCCAGTTGTTCTTCTTGTTTTTCTCCTTTTGTATTCCTCTGTTTCTAAATGGATTCCCAAGCAGGGTAGATTGCTTCTGTATAAGACTACCCTGCTTTCATCACTGCCTACTACATCACCTGACTGTATCAGTCAGGCATTATATTAGCAGCAAAATTGCTTCTATCTCCTGTGCATTGATGAACAAATTCAGAGGTTTCTAAAATAACAAGAATGGCTGAAGAACCCTTTGTAACCTCTGGGTGATTCCTCACTGACAGATATTTGTGAGTTCTGTCAGTTAGCCAGTTCTGAATTCATTCAATGCATGCTTTCTTGGTACTCTATCATGCTAATTTTTAGTCAGAGTGTCATGCCACCCTAAATCCAGCACCTTATAAAAAGATAAGTGCATATCAATAAAAAAAGATTTCAACAGCCTGCAACCTCATTACAGAGTGAAGTCATGTTTGCTTGACAAGATATTTCAGCCTTTGAAATACACTCAGGTATTGATCATATTCATCTTTATCAGTTGAGTTCTGTATTAACTTTTACATTCATCTGCCTGAGATTGATGTTGGACTTTGTAGTTTATGGTTTTTCTAACTAGCTGATTATGTTTTTCAATGTTGGCACTGTTGGTTAGGCTGTAAGACCTTTGAGTCTTGCTGCTTTCTTCTTTCTTTCCTCCCCCCCCCCCCCACACACACACAGATGCTGCCTGACATCGTTTTTAGTTTTCCATTACCTGGAAAGGAGTTCATCGTCTTTGCCTGATGGGAATTCATTCTCCTACTTCTTTCAGGGCAGAGTGCTTTTGTCACTGGGAACAATTCATCTTCTGCTGTCTAATAAAGGAGCTACATAATTGCTAGGGTTATAATTGCTAGGATTTCTTTTTCTATAGAAGTTCATACCAAAATGTAAACCATGCAGAAATAGAGCCAAGGAAGGAAAAATTACTGTACAAAGTAGATGAGCATTCTGGATTTAAGAATGATTATATTTAAAATGAAAGTTCAGCATGGAGCTGCGTGCTGAGTAGCATTTCCTTTAAAGACTTTTCTTCTTTTTGCAGTGCAACCTTTTCATGTAGGGCTCTGCTTCCTTGAGCAGATCTCATGCTGCTTAATGTCAGTCAATACACCCACAGCTGGTCACAGGAGAGATGTCAGAAAGACGTCCTACCAGGGTTGGCTTTCCCAAGGCAAGCCAGGAGCCCTGCTTAAGGAAAGGAAAGAAGCTGAACGCTGCCTCATGCAGCACTCAGTAATTTTCCCTGATTAAAATGAAGCTTTGACTATAACACCACATGTTCCCTCCCCCACAAGTTTAATTGAAATACTTACTCACTTTGTTTAAAAAACATAAATCACTATCATTTCATGTACTTGTGCATGGCACTGACCGAATCTGTCCGCTTACTCATTATAAAGACCAGTATTATTATGAGTTGTATTGTTGTATTTGTTTTTTGCTATTTAAACACTCAGTTTTAACGTTACTGTGATCTGTTTCCATTTCCTCTTGTCCTGTCCAGCACTTGTGCATTGTGCTCATTATTTCCAGAGCTCTTCAAAGAAGAGCTGAAACACATGATGGTATTACCAGAGCTTAAGGAATTATTATGATTTAATGAGTAATTTATAAACATGAAGTAAAATGCAGTACTTCCAGCCTCAGTGTAAGTTGAAAGATGTTATTAATGAAATTGACAGAGAAACTGGGGCAGCTGTGTTCAAGAAAGGTGCCAAGAATAATTACTAGGATGACCAGAAAATTGTAAGGCTACATATGAGGATCTCATCGATGCTGAAACAGGTGGCTTGTTTATTTTTCAAGAAGAATGAAAACTGAGGGGAGATAGGAAATGTTTTTTCCATAAAAACATGACTGGTACAAAGAACTACATAAGCTATAAAACAGTGTTCTGCCAGCACCAGTGTGTGACATACATTTGGTGTATTTAGGCTAGATTTTTTCACCAGTAACAGAGAGGGATTTCTAAAAAGCTTTTTGGTACTTGAGGAGAAAACCAGTTTCCATACCATGGTTTTTTTTTTTGTTTTTTTTTTTTGTTTGTTTTTTTTAATGTTTTTGAGCCTGTTTCTATTCATCTGTGCTGTCTCTGTCAGATGAAGGTTCCCTATTGCTCTTGTCAGGATTCCTCAGCAAAGGCTGGAGATGTGGCTGGTGCTCCTATGCTCCCTGGATCCTTGTAGTTCCTACCACTGCTGGGAACATAACAAAACCAACCCCTAAATTTCAGTGAGATTTGCTGTACAATGCTTTTAATTGTCATCCAGTCAATCATTTGCCTTCCCCTTCGGTGTTTTCTGGCTGAGTAGTAACTTGATAGATTCAGGATGATCCCAGAAATATGCTTGGAAATTCTTTTTTGCCTTTTGTTTTGTTCAAAGAGAGGTAATTAATTCCTCTCCTGCTGAATTCAACTCTGTCGCAACTTAGTTTTCATGCCTCATCTTACCACTTGACAGACAAATATGTTTGCCTAAGAACTGGCTTATTAAAATGGGATAGCCCAATAAACCAGAAGTAAACCCACTGAATCTCAGTAATATCCTTGCCTAAGAAAAGCCAAATCCCATGCAACTGTCTTTGTTTATTGGTACAGACTACATAAAATTTGTGCCAGCCACTTATGGGAAATAAACTCTTATTTTGCTTCTGATATTTGAGTATGTGAGTGAAAGAAGAGAGGAAATATCCGGCTCTTTGAACAGGAATGCCACCCAACCTCAGCCCTGAAGTAGAAGACAGTCATCTGGATGCTGTCTGTTTGCCTATCCTGAAGGTCTGAGAAAGGGTAATATCAGGGCAGAAAGATTCAGATGTTGGGCACTAGTTAGCTGGATATGAATCACAGATATTCAGCCACATTCGAGTGACCCATATTTGTGTTATTCTGGAGGTAGGTAGGAGTTTCTGTTTATCTTTTTCTAAAGCTGGGGTTTTGCCTTTTCTTGAAACTTTCTGTTGATGGGGTAGGCAGGAGGTCAGCAGCAAGTCTAGCATCTGGAGCATTCTCAAACTCTTCAATTAGAATATCCTTCTGTTCATATGATATACTAATACTGCGTTGGCTTTAAAAACCTTGCTTTGCTCAGGTATTTGGCTTTGAATTTTGGTGTTGCACGAAAGTGGGCTGCTGAATGCTGTGTTCCCATAGTAATGCAGGAACCTTGGTACTCTGCACAGGCTCTTGCATAATTCACAGCTGAGAAAGCAATTATGAGAAAACTGGTAAATCCTACACAATCCTAGTTCTTTGGGGTAATTTGCTATGTCCATTCCTTCTCCAAGTGGTTGCACACTCTGGGGTGATAGTGCTTGCTTGGACACATTCAATATTTTGGCTGTTCTGCTCACAACTAACAGGAGGGGTGTCCTGGTTGTGTCCTACTACCACAGTTTACCTGAGAAGAAGAATTTGAGGATCCTGTTTTCTCTGTACTGATATCCTCATTCACTCTCCCTTTTAATCACTGCACTGTAAATCAATGGTACATTAGGAATACCAATGCATGGAGCTATTGAAAATATGCAGCTGAAAAATATGCCAGCTTTCAGGAGCAGCCAAATTTGGGATTCATTTGACACAATGAATTAAAAGAGAGAGGTATGTGAGTTTATTTTCTGTAAATTAAAGTTCTGACACTTTCTTAGCTTCTTTTCTTGATTAAACACTGAACCAGAGAAGTAGGGGAAAAGGGTGGCTGGATTATGCAGCCAGGCATCTCTGAAGAGTGGTTTTTGATGGGTGGCCTGAAACAGGCTGGAGAACCACTGGGAATTCTCTCAGAACAACTTCTGTCTGGTGAGAACAAGGCTGTTAGAGCTGCATCACCAGGATTAGCTTGCAGGATTAGCTTTGGACAAGAACACAGGTGCCATAAAGTACCAGCAAGCAGATTAGGGTAATTTGTGCCCTATCATCAATGCAATGGAGTTGTGCCAGAATGCCTTCCATTTGTCTGTGCCAGACAAAACTAACCATGGTCTCACATCTGTGAACGTGTAAGAAGCTTCAAGTGCTTCTAGGCAGCACCACCAGACTGCAGCTGTACTGACCTTTAATACTTGCAGAGAAAAAACAGCTCAAAAATGGTCTGTGAATACTTAAAGGAAGATATACTATGTTAAAGAATTGTTTAATTAATAGGATCCTCTATCTGGAAGCTGGTCAGATATGTTGGAACAGAAAAGGCTGATAGCATTTTAGCAGTAATTATAGTAATTGCAGTAGTTTACCAGGGGATGTGGGAAGCTTTTAATTACTTGGAATATTACAATAAAGATTAAATATATTTTTGAAGTGAATGATCTAATGTGACCACAGTAGCTCCACTTCTTAAGAAATGACTGGAAGTTTGTGCAATTTCTATGAAGTGACAGGTCTAACTAAATTCCTGTTCTTGTAATGGTGTTTTCTTGCTTTAGAACATATGCTTCTATGCTCCTTTGAATACTCCTACAAATCCTTAAGTAACAACATTAGAGGAGTTGATAAAGTGATTGATTGATACCCATTTGTGGACTTTGTACTTTTAAGCATAAGCATTTCTAAGGATGCATTAAAAAGCGCTTTTTGACTCAGTCTTTTTTTTATTATTATGTATGTCTTACGATGAAAACAAAAAGCAGTTGGGGTAAGATAGCTTATTTCAGTTCCATAGGAAGGCTGTAATGTCTCTGAATCTGGAATCTAAGTGTTTCAGCACTGGGGAGGGCCCATAGCATCTTTACTGGTGTGTTCTCCCCAGATCAGTTAGCTTTGTGAGATACCTGACCTGGAGAATTAGTCACAAGGAAATAATGGAGAAAAATTAAAAGCAAGATAAATCTCATTCACTTTGCACCCACTTGCCATGGAAAGAAGGGTTTAGCTTGTGAATTTGCATCAGTATTAGGAGTGATGCTCTTCACCATCTTGCTGACAGAAACTGTAGTAAAAGCAATAAGAGATTGTTGAATTTTTTTCACAATGTATTAACTCTTTTTGTTACACTCTTAATATCTGAGTAAGGCCTACTGATGACTTTTGGCAAAGAGAAAGAATCACAACACACTTGTTGCTTTTGAATCTAATATAGTATTTTCTCTGTCAAACAAGCAGAAGTGAGATTTGAATCTTTCTCACATGCTTTTCAACGTGTTTCTAAACAAAAATATACATTCTCATGATTTTTTACCACATTAATTAGTAAGCAGCACACACAATTGGAATATATATGCAGCTTTTGTCTCTCAGTTTCACCACACTTACCTGAGGAAGATGCACCTTAATTAACAAAGAGGAAGAAAAATGCAGATAAGAACAATATAACCTAGTGAATCAACCAGCACTAGAGTTGACAGTAGAGCTCCTCATGCTCAGCTCTGCTTACACACAGTTGTCAGCTACCAATAATAAATCCATCCAATCATCACTCGTGGCTTCTGTTTTATATGACTCATGACAGTGGAGTGAATAACTTGAGCATAAACAATTTTAAGAGCAAGATTTCTTAAATGTCTCTCAATCACCTGCCATTTTTAAATATTCAGGCCTGTTTTCATGTAAATGTTGTTCTCTTTGTCTTCCCAGGAAAATAACGTGTGCTTTTGGGCTGATTCAATATGAGAAAAGCCAAGCCATTATAATCATTCCCTCTAGCAGAAAGAATATGTTGTTAACTGAAATATCAGAGAGATGAAGTATCATTTGTTGAATAATTAAATCTCAACCTTGAAATGTGTCAAAGAACACTGTGAATCAGCAGAGCTTACCTTGCAACCTTCCAAAACTACTACTTTAATGTTCACTCTACTGAACTTCTGCATTTGGAGGTATTTGAGAAGTCTGAGAAAAGTGTCACATTCTCTCTCTATGGAAATCTCTCTTGGTTTAGCCCATCAGCAACAGCTGTAAAGATCAGTAGCCCATTGGTGAAAGCAATAAATTGTATTAACAGGGTTTTGTTTTGTTTTTAGTAAGAAAGAAAAAAATGAGTTTAAAACTGGAAGGTTGATAATGCATTTCTGGTGTATTAATAAGATTCTTAAGAGTTTCTGAATAGATATCTACAGACAGATTGGTGTAATTCTTAACCTAAGTAAATAGAATAAATATTTAATCATACTGTTCATAACTTGGATCAGAAAGTGAAGCATAAATCTCATGTACAAACTTTTTATTTCTTGTTCTAAATTATGATACAATATTTATTAAGATCAAGTGAGTCATTTTGGCTAGTATGTCTGAGATGATTCCTGGAGTGATATAAACTTTTGCTTGTCATTTAACCAGTAGTCCACCTATGGATCTGCCTTCCTCACCATCCTTACTCCAGGAGCAAATGTAATAAATTTTCCAGTCTCAAGTATTTCTTCAGCAGTCTGCTTCTAGTTTTATAGGTTAGCTGTGCTATGAACAGCATTAGTGATATAAAGCAATGCATCCCTGTATTGTTATTAGACCACAGAGACTTTCAAAATAAATATTTCAGAAGACTGGGCTGTCCCCAAGATGTCTATTAGAGAAAGTAGGGTGTTATGAGCACCTGATGTGTGCTGATGCAGAACAAACTACATATCTTTTGTTTTGTGTATCTTAAAGCTGTTGCCTCTTTGTCCAACTCCGTGATACCTGATGATGTTACTGTTGCCTGGTGCCTTACCCCTCTCTTTGAATGTATGTAGTTCCCAGTTGTCCACTGGCTTTGCAGCAATACAGCATTTTTTTTTTAACTATAATTAATATTTATAATATAAGACTAGAATAATGACATGTAATCAACATCTTGCAGAGGAGATGTTCTGATCCACGCCCGATGTACCAGTTTGGTCCCTTGCTCAGCAATGAGGCAAATGGCCCAAACACTAAGAGCAAACACAGCCACTTTCCAGATGTGCTGCTCACAGATAATCTCCTTATGCCAGTTCCTGAAACTTCTCTGCACTTCCTGCTGAGTGCTGTCACCCTACTGCTCCAGGGGAAGGGGTGAAACCTGCAGTTGTGAGAGAAAGTGAATGCAGTGCAAAGGGCCCCTACTTGAACCGTGGGTATGCTGAGCTCTGAAGCAGAGCTATTTAGTGCTTCAGTAAGTTTCCTGGCTCCCTCGCTACTCAGATACATTAGTGATAAGTATAGTATAAGCAGCAGGATCAAGAGATTAGGCAGTCAGGAAAGAAAAAGAAGCAGAAGAAGGAATTTTGAGCACTGTGGAAAAAGAAAATGCTTTAGAAGGATAAAAGGGAAAACGAAGTACATTTCACTGTAGGGATTTCAAATATTAGATTTTGATTGGCAAAGTATATCTGTACTCTGTGCAGCAAAAATATGGGGCAATAGTCACTAAACAGAAATCTCTGTTCATTGCATCATAAATAATATCTAACATATGCATGTAATTATGACAAGATCACATACATGCAGAGAACCAACGGAAGGCTGTAACACTGATGCTTAAAGAACCACCAAGATCTTTCTAGTGTTGAGGGGATTACACGGCAGTGTGTTCATTCTGTAAATATGGTTAAGGTGCTAACAGGCCAATTTCTGGTCTTGTTGAATCACTATTATCATACCCCTCTTCTTGATGTATATTCAAACTGGAGACATTAAGTTGTACTGTCTGGGTGACCTGAAAAGCTCGGGAGGTAGATGAAGAGCTAAACTTCAAGGCTAGGTTGTCCTCGGCTGTCATGTATACCGGTATCGTGCTGAACGTAGCACTGACTGTGGTAAGGATTAGCAGAGTGGGCAAATGTAAAAGGAAACTTTCTGAGAACTTTTTTTCAGAATGGGAGCAGATTTATAATTAATTTTGTCATTGGTTTCTTCATTTGTGATTTAATTACTGTTTAGTTCACTGTTATTAAAATGGCAATATCTCTACCACTCACATCTCTGCTGCTGACATAAGTGTCGGATGTTGTGGAGTAGCTGGTACTGCCCAACAGAGATCCAAAGCAAGAGCCTCCTACTCTCGTTGACTTGAAAGCCTGGTCTGATCTTTGCATGCTTTATCACCTTTCTGCTTTTATAACCCATTAATGTTTGCAGTTGTGATCGTTGAAAATAAAGCGTTTACATTTTTGGCTGTGATCATGCAAAACAGAAAAATTAACAATTAACTTAGATTTCCTACCAGGATAAAGGGGGCAAATTTCCCTTGCAGCTTAACTGTAGCTCCCTAGGGACTAATAAAAATTACAGTACAACAACTTGTTTAAATCATTAAGTAACTTTATCCAGTTTTGTAGAAGAAAATATTGTCAGATTATCTGCCTGCTTTGATGTAGAAACTTTTCCTTGGGTAAAGCTTTTTCCGTTGAAAGCTTATTCATGTCGCTTTTATTATTTTATTGTTTTCACACGTGGACCCTATTATCGGCTTAGGGATGAAATGGTGCTTCTATACTCCTTTAAATAGAGAGTTCAATGAAAATATTATTAATCTTCCTGGGATATTTACCTAGCATTATGAGTAGCATAGCCATGGCGTCAGTGTTAATGATTTTATATAGGAAGGAATGACATCTCTCTGCTGACCCTAAAGCACTGTGAGTTTGCCAAGTATTATTTTGCAGCACAGATATCTACTACTGATTACTCTGGTCCCATGAAAGGGTGTATTAGCTGTAACATTGATTTTCTTGTGCTCTTACACAGATAGGAAAAAATGTGTTTGCTACAATCCATTTGAAGGGAGATAAAACAAGTTTCTTAGCCCCAGATGAATGGGCAGTTTAGGTTCTGCCTCCCTAGGTAATACTAGAGTGGAAGTATAAGAGGGGGTAGAATTTTAAGTCATGGGATAGTAAGCTCTGAGTGAAACTTACTGACTCTGTGTTGCCCCATGCTGTTGGAAGCTGTGGTTGAAAAGAGGGAAAGTTGACTTTTCCCAGGAAGAGGAGTCAAAGTTGGGCTCTGAAATGGAGAGCAGTGATGTGCACTGACCTGGCATCTTGGTCAGAGCCTGAGCAGTGCCCACGCTGGAAAACTCCAAAGCAAAATCATGAGCATAACTGTCCTCTGAGCAGCTCAGCTCTGTGGCTGCACTAGACAAACCAGACCCTCAGTGCCATAATTTACAGCTTGTCATGTGGTCAGGCCTGAACCTGGCTCCTCATTCTTATTTTTAGATACAGTTTGACAGAGAGAAGTGCCGAGACTTGCCCTTTCCTTTTCAGAGGGGAGCTCTGATTATCCCTTCAGCCACGGCATTTTTGTTTGACTCTCTCTAATCTAATCTACCTCTGGAGGCATTTCTATCCTGCGCTCATTACTGTGGCATGTGAGCACTTTGTGCATTCAGCTGAAGAGCAGCGTGAAAAACAACATTCCCCAGGGCAGGATCCTGCACTGTGTTCCACTTGCTGCTGCTTGGCATTTAGGGAGGTGGTGGGTGAGGGCCTGTTGAGTTTGCCATCCCCTTTTTGTAGCATGTAAAGGGGTTGGCCCCACACTGGTTACTGCTCCCTGTGTTTCCTGTCTCCCACTGCGTGCTGGGAGGACTTTCTATATGAGGTTTTCCACCAGGACCTATAGGTCTAACATGCCGTAAGGATGCCCATTATGACGAGGCTTCTTCAGCTTAGCCCCTCTAGCTGTGGACTGAAGACATGTCATGTTAGCAGGAGCACATTTTCTCCTTTGGACTATTTCAAAGGGATACGTGTTTTACAGTCTCTTGTGGCTCATGTGCTTTGAACTACTGATTCACTCTCTTGCTGAACTTGGATGGAAGCACAGCTTCCCTGAGACACTTCCCGTATGAACAGGTCTTCATTTTTTTGCTTGCATAAGCTTGCATAATCCTTTAATTTGAGGATTGTCTGCCCATGCAGGGTTTAATCACAAAACTTTAGTCGTGTGTGTTTGCCTGTGTGTTTCTGGGGGAGAGCAGGTTTTGTCCTGCTGAAAAGGGCTGGTTTGGCTTGATACTTGGGTCTCCAGGAGATGCAGTTCACTACAGCAACAACCCATCATTTATGGTGCTGCTGAGGTGCCTGTTCTGGTCTCAGCTATGACTCTTGGAGCAGTATTGTAGAGAAGCACCTCTGTCAGTAACGGTTCAAATGCCCTGTTAACCATTGAAATGTTTTTTTCTCTCTTTCTGGCAAAGAACCCCTGCAAGGTGGAATACTTCTGCTTTCAGCAGTGATGGAGGGAATAAGAGCTACTTGTTCTCCATCTGCTCAGCTCCACTCAGCCTGTTATTCCTTCATGCTTTATCCACTCTTCAGAAAATAAAACTGGCAGAAAAAAAATGAAGCCGTAAAATAACAGCTCTGAATTAATAAAGCGTAATTGTGCCAAATGCTGTCAAAAAGAGCATTGCCCACAGTATGCTCTTAACACTTCAGCTGTTAGTGTTGCTGGGAAGAGAGGAAAACAGTTCATTTTTACCTGCCTGGGTACTGTGGGGTTAATAGACCCCAGGCTGGGACTGTCACTGTTAAAATCATTGTCTGGAACAATTGGAAATCCAGTGGAAACAGCTATGAATGCAATTGAGCAGTACTAGCTAATAGCCTGATTGTTAATACCTGGATCTACAGCGCTGCCAGGGAAAATAGCCAGAAATGGGATGGGCACTGCTGAGATGAAAAGCCTTGTAGGGGATAACACTCAGCACTGCTGGGCAAAGTGGTGAGATTTTCACTCGAGTCATTAGAGACTGATGTGGGTGTCTTGTGTTTTGGTCAAGACTATGTGAGCTGTGCAGTGCTGCTGTGTGGCAAACATTGGGTTAAAGTCTTCCAGGTGATACCCTGAAGCCAAGCAAGGGTCCCCCTGCTTTAGCTGACTGTTCACACAGAACTGCTTTATATTCCCAGACAGGTAGCAGTGTGTTGAAAATCTGTTAGATTTTCTGTTAATTACATGTGACGTTTGAACCATTAGGCCTGTCTCCTATTTTGAATTCTCTGAGGAAATGCACGGCCAGGCTCCCTCTGCTAGTGACAGGAGAATTTGGGGATGGTGAGAAAGAGTGGCTTTGCTGGGGCTACAAGTTCTGTTAGAGCTTGTCACAGAAACTGTGACAGAGTCTGTTTTCAGCAAACGTGCTGTGTATCGAAGCTGAGACACTTTGTGGTAACACACTGGTCTCAGGGATGTTTTCTGAAGGAAAAATTTGGGAATGAATGTAGACCCTGATTACTTGTGAAAAGGAAAAAGGTCTCCATCAACTCCCTCACCTTTTCTACCTCGGAATGGGTTTTTTTATTCTACTGTTTTCCAGCAAAATCCAAATAGGCTTTCAGTTCAAGGAAGAACTCAAAAGAAAAGAATGTGACATCCTGTGCAAATTGAAATTAACCTTTTTTCAGCTCTAGATTATGCTACAGCATGGAGATTTACAGGCCAGAACATCCGAAAATCCCATGTTAGGCTTTATCAGCTACAGGATTTATATCCTGTGAAGCACAGGCTGAAATATCCCTTTGAAGACCTATGCTAATTTTCACCACCATTTAAGGTTTTATTTTACTTTCTTTTAATTATCAATTGTTGGTTTCCCCAAGGAAGAAAACTGTTCACTCAGAGCAACAACCTCAAGCTTGCACCTGTCAGAGAAAGATAAGTGATTAGCTGGCTGGAGTGTCTCATTGGGATTCCTAGTGACACTCACTAGGCTATTGGTGAGGGAGCTGACCAGCTAATTACAGCCTCCTGGAGGTCCTGGAGCGTGACTGTGCTGCCTAAGGGTAACAGTGGGTCTGGAAAATGCACTGCACTTTAGTCTGCATTTCAGGTCTATGCACTAAGCATTATTTATTTGAGCCTGATGGAAACATTAAGCAACAGAATAGATTCAGCTCTAGTTGCCAATTTCACAACTTATTTAAAAATTCATATTAGATGTCTTAGAAGCAGGGTTAAATCCAGAGGTTAAGTCAAGAAGAGCTGAGGTTCCAGCTTCTCCGCTGACCATCATGAGAAGTGCTTAGATAATGGTTTTCCACAATATTTTTCGAAGGTGGCCATTTGCTCTGGGTGTGGAATCTAATATGCCATGTTCCTTGTTTTCAATACCACTGCTGAGTATTTGTCATGACCATCTTATATTTCACACAAGGAAATTAAAGAGCTCAGTCACAAATCCCTTTTGAATCTCTGGCAGTGGGTGTGTGTAGAACCAGGGATGCCCACAGATTAGCTATTCCTCATCATCTTTCAATGTGTCTTACAAGTTCTGAGGAAAAAGGCAAATTAGATGGAGAAAACAGTAGCAAGGATTTTGGTACAGTAATGCTCTACCAAGATGATAGAGGGATGAACTGCAGTGTAAAAAGATGAACTTTAAGCTGTTCTAGCCTTGAAAGCCTTTGGAAATGAATGAAAAATGCATGATTTAGTCATATATTCACGCACCTAGGTTCTTGCTGTACACTTTTCTTCAGAAAGGGGTGTGTAGTGAGTGAGCTGGTCACATAGAGGAAGCCTTGGTTTGAGAAATATGTCTTAAAAATGAATTCTTAAACCAGAAACGAGAAAAAAGCGCTTTATGGACATTCAGGGAAACAGGTCAAGACAGAAAGGAGCCACTTCTCTGCCCTTTCTGTGCAACTTCATCCTAATAATTACAAAAATGCATTAGCAGATGCTGCACTTTTCTGGGGAGAGTGAAAGATGCCATAATTAAGAGAGGACTGATGTATTATTTAAGAGTAATTTGCAATTAGTGTTCCTAAGTGCTGCGCTGTATTATTAGTTTCTTCTCTCTGTCTTGATCAAAATGCAGTTGGATAATCTGCAAATTAACAATGATGGGAAAAACACTATGAGCATAGCTCTAGCTCACTGGATTGAAAAGAGTTGGAAGAGAAATCAGCAGTTTGGTACCCTGGTTATAGAGGCAGCTGAATGTTGGTGGGCCCCTGAGATACCATGGGCACAAGAGGGTTGGGAAGTTGCCTAGGGCTTTTCAGCCAGTCCTAGTCCCATGGGAGCAAGTTTCTCCAAATGATGGAACTTAGCTGTCAGACTGCCTGGGTGTTCACTGGGAGAGAAACCACCCACCCCATGTCTTTCACCCCTATAAATGCAATGGGCTTCTCTCACCCACTCCTAGCTTTATCACTGGGATTTCATTGGAACAGTCTTGGTTATGCTTCAGATGCCGGTTAAATATAGTGAATGGGTTAATTATTATCCTTCAGATTCCTGGTGTTGAAAAAATAGATGTCTCATCCAGTGTCCAGGCTTTTCCACTTACCTGCTTTGAGACTACAGAAAAGTTTTTCCTGAAGTCATTTGGGAGCCCTTTCTCCATGTAGACAGAAAGAGTAATATGCTGCTGCCGTCAATAATGCGGAATGAATGAGTTCTTCAAGCTCTTTGTCACCTTCTTGCATTTTTACTCTGGCAAATTTATTCTTGCAGGAGCTATGGCCAAAAATGACCAAATATAATTAATTACTTTAGTCTACTTCCTGATGTTCAAGCCTTGTAATAATGTAGTAGGAAAAGAAAAGTGTTCAACTTGTAATGTCAGTGCAAGGAATTAATTATTTATCATATGTATAATATTCCAAGGAATGATTTGGAAATGATTAGCATGTAGATTTGCATACAGGGGCATTAAGAAACCCCACAAAGTGAACCAGTAATTTCTGAAAACATATGCAGAATCATGCTTTGACTCAAATTTTCAGATATGTGTTTGAAAAAAAGCCTAAAGAATGATGATTGACACGATCCTATACTTCTGCTAGCTTCAGTGTTTGATTGTGCTACATATCCCAAAGGGTAGCTCTCTCAAAGCTTTTGAGACTATCTATGACCGTCAGTCTTGACTGTTTCTTTCTGAACCAGCAGCAATTTAATTATTTGAGCTGGTGTCACGGTGAGCACCTGGTCTTTCAGCTAACAGAGTAACAGTGAATATGCATGGTTGGAAGCAGTCAAATAGCTGCGTCTTAACAAATTCTAGTTTATCAGGCAAAACAAGCTAATCTACTGTTAGTGTGCTTTCAGCTTACCCCAGCCACTAACGTGGTGGGTTTAAATCCCCGTGAAGCAGCTGCAGAGATCCCCTGAAGCACATTTCCAGCAAATGTATTTTATTTCGGAATTGAAGTGGGCTTAAAGTGCACATGTAGTTATTGCAACTTGGTGGATGGGCAGTAAATTGCTGAGCTGTAACAGCTCAATCATTTTTGGTTATGGGAGCATACCTACACTTTCTGGTTTTATTAAGAGTTTGATTTTTTTGTTATAGGCCAAATTTGACTTGGCAATGACAAGATGGAAATGCTTTTGATTCTCTTTCAAAACCAAGCAGAACAACTTCACTTGCAATATTTAAAAGTATTTTTTATTCATTGTTCCTGGTGCTTACCTGGCTACATAAGCAAAGCCTTCTAGGAGCTCATTTCTTCCATCTTGGTGAATTAACTTGCTACCCAAAATAGAAAACCAGTGAGATTTTAAACCCCCTTTCACTGAAAGGGTATTTCAATCTCTCCTATGTTTAGGCTGGCAGCAAGTAAAATACACACCCAAGAGTAAAAGACCTGGTTGTTTTCTTTCTTTCTTTCTTTTTTCCCTCTAAGATGACCGTATTAATGCATTTCACACTGCTCTGGCTTGTAGAGTTTGTGCTGAATCCCGCTGTGGACCTGGCAGTTCCCTTGCAGAGATTACATCCCACCAACCTTTTTGAGGTTGCTACTTATGGGAGAGATGTCTGTGCTGTAGCTCTCAATTATTTTTCCCTCCCTAGAAAGATAGGAAAAGCTGTCGTCAATCCCACAAAGCTCTACAATGTTTAAAAGGAAACAGAATAAAACTGAGCTCATTTACAGATATTACAGTATCTACCCTGCCATTTTTTAAGAGAAAAACATAGCTTTCAAGAAGTGTTTTCATTTGATGGCAGTAAAGATCTGAATTTGGAGTCCCCCATGTAGTTGGGGATGCTGGGTGCCTACCAGTCAGTAGTTTAGAGGACAGTACTGTCCTTATATATTGGACAGTATTGGTTCCAAATGTTGAATTCTCCTTTGTTGTTAGAAGCAATTTCCCTTAGAGTTATGAGGTTTATGCATAACAACAGGCATTTCTTCTGGTGGACTTACCTTGAGTATCTGAGGTTAGTAAATGTCAATAGAAAAATGTTTCTACCAGTTTTCTTTATTATCTTTGTAATTTAAATGCTTAGAGTACCAAGACACTACAATGCCAGGAGTTTTGATACTAATAATAGATAGGGTGATGCTACTCTAAGGATGAAATTAGATTCAAGGTAGAACCAACAGTGCTCATTCAGTTTCTGGCTCTCTCATATTACTCACACTTAAAAGGAACAAAACCAATGGAGGATTATCATTTACATGTACTAACCTGAGCTGTTGAACCAGCTCTTTTTAGCACCTAGGTACCAATCCTGTGCTGCTGATGAAATTCTGTAAAAAAGAAAAATAAAAGAAATAGCAAAGAGTAAAAACTAAGTATGAACTAAGGGTTGAAATATGTTATAAAACACATGCTAAATCTCCCTGCTTTAGGACCGACAGCCTACAATGGAGTACAGCACCAGGCCAAAAAAAGTAAATCTTACCCTAAATGAGTGAGAGTTGTAGACAACAATTTCACGCACAGCATGAATTTGGAAAGGGGAGGGAGGGGGAGGCCATAAGGCCAAGACAAAGCTTAGCCAGAACAGAAAGGAGTAAAATACGACTGTGAGAGAACATGATCATAAAAGGAAAGGAAATTGACACAATATGAACAAAATAAGATGAACTCATTTTTTTGTGCTGTTGCACTTTGTCTTCCACGTCAAATTCTATTATACCATTACATCATTCGTGTGCTGAGTACAAAACTCTGCTTTCAGTGGGTCGTATGTTGTTACAAGGAACTTTACTAGCAATTCAGGCTACCTTGAGGCTTGATTTTGCATTACGTTGGTGACAGTGGGGTTAACTCTGATTTATATCATTTTAATGATATAAAAATCACATACTTCATTGGTAACACTTAGCGTTTCTTTAGGATTTATCATTCATTGATCACAGAGCACTCTGAGACAGTTAATAAGGATCATTTCCATTTCCAGCATGTGGATTTTGATAAAAAAAAAAAAAAAAAAAAAAGGAAAAAGAAAAAAAGAAAAACACAGAACAGTTGCATGGTTTGCCTGTGATCACATGGTATGGAGGAGAACACAACCCAGAGCTCCTGATGCCTTGCTTATGAGATCATACTGCCTCCCTAAATAAAATTAAAGTGGAGTTCCGCAATAAAAAGGAACAGTTCTGCTCTGATACCATTGTTAGTGAGGTCAGCAGAGGGCCTTCATTCAATAACTCTGAGTTACCACAGGTTCACTGGGACCAGTAGTATAACTGGAGAAGCAAGCACCTGAGCTTTGGTTCCAATACGTACACAAAATACTACAAGGCATCATATCTGTAGCATTTCAGAAGGTGAAAAAATAGTGTCTCTTCAGCTGACATAGTAAACTGTGTATTTGCTGTATCTACCTAATTTAAATAGCAGCCCCAAACCCACTGTTTCTTTACCTGATTGGACATGCCCTCATGTTTGTCAATGACTTTATGAGACTCAGCAGTCTTCAGTGATACGTGCGTGTGTCCTATCACCTCTTTCTCTCTCTTTTCACCCCACTCTGCTTGGAAAATGTGTTTTTAATATTGTGTAACAGATTGCGTTTCCATACTATTAGCAACACAGGAAGTGCAACCCTTGTTAATGAAAAGACTTAGTGATTTAATTGGAAGGGAGTTCAGGACAAGTGCAGGGCGCCTGGGAGCTGCTCTGGTGTCCTGGTGGGAAAGTGAGGATATGGGAGCTGGGCAGCAGTGGTCATCAGTTCAGGCTTTGGCCATGTGGAAAATGAATGCACTCTGTCAAAAAAGAAAAGCCACAGAAGACTGGGCAGCCATTGGGATGGCTGCCTGAGCCTGTCCAGTTGCTTCACTCACAGTTGGAGTTGGCACAGAGCAGTTGCTCTGTAGTAATGCTTCATGGAGGAACAGAGGTGTGAGGGACATGTTGCTGAAGGCCACTGAAGCAGTCCAGTTCCCCATCCAAAATGATTCATTTGAGTGGCCATGCTCGGAGGTGAGTAATACACCATGTGGAGAAGATCTTTTATGCCAGTGTTACCCATACGAAAAAAAAAAAATTGAATTTGCTGAGGTTTTAAGCCTACTGTTTTATCTGATTTTTTTGGAAACATGCTTTTTTCCTCCTTGATTTTATTTCTTTCTAGATATGTTCTGTATCAAAAGGCCCGGACAAATGGTCCTAGCAGATGTTTAGGCCACCTTGGTGCACATCTGTTTATTTGTGTTGGACCTGTTAGGCTCGGTGCAGTGTGTGAGCCACAAATCCTGCACACCCTAGGAGGAAATATTTTCCCATTCGTCTCACCTTGTCTCTTTGTGGAGCCCATAGATGATTACAGGGGCATGAAGAGGCTCAATGTTTGCAGTGAGTAGTCTGACTCCAGGGTGTCTGCTTGTTAATGTGAACAGGAGGGCATCCTTAATTAAGAAACAGTTCACTGGGGAATAATAAACTGAAGAGCAACATGGAACGGCTGTGGGGGCTAGGTACAGGGAGATAGTTTGTGATAAACAGCAGGGCAAAGACACAGTGCTGATTTGCTGGAATTGAGCCTTTTTTCCGTACAGTTAGCAAATACAGCTATGACTCATTTTGGGGGTCAAGGTTTGGGAGTCAGTGTAGGAACACGTAAGAGTGACTGCAAATATCTTAATACTGCAGTAGCAACCAGTAATACTAACCTACTGCACTTTCACACACTACTTCATGTGTGCACGTGGCTGGGACATCTCTGCAGATGCTTCTTCTGTAATAACGTGTTTGAGGTGCAGCAAACAGCTCCTGTGGTGGACCCCCCAGGTGCTTGGCATTGGCTCACCATGAGGGCTGTGTTTTCTTAAAGGATTTTAGAAGACGTATTTAATATGGTTTCTTGATGGTGTAGTAAAATTTTTTTATTACTTTAAAGCGTCATAATAAGAACAAAGAGCAACTTTGAAGGGCTGATGTGATGTTCTGGCCTTCCTCTGCTTCAGTGCTTCAAGTTTAGACAGAAAAAAAACCACTGGGTTGCCACAGTAACTGCTTTTTCACAGATTCACCCTGTGTAACATGCTATAAATCTTTCTTATATGTTAGATGGACAAAGAGAAGAAGATAAGGAGGTAAAATCTGGGCTCAAAGATCAATGTGGGGAAAGATAAGTATAAAGTGTGTCACATGGGAAGCAACTCAGGCCGTGCAGAGCACACAAGCTGTGCCCATCTCTCTGTGTGCCCATCTTCTGTCTATTTTCTGCAGTTAATATTCTCAGGAATACCTGCCTTGTTGAGCTCCCGTTATTTTGTACACTGTCCAATGGAACCAAAGTGGCAATGTTCTGACTCTGTCACGTGGCTCCTGGTTTTCTTAATAAACATTGCAGCCGCCTGTTTATTAATGGGATTTGCTCAAAGCAGACTGATAAACGGTGTCTGTGGTGACCTCTGTGGGAAGTCATTACTGCTTCACAAGGCAGTTAGTGTCCCGTAAATCAGGCAGATTGGAACTCTCACCCTTTTCATGTGACGTGGCTGCCAGCACTTTGGTTGCCCCAGCGTACTGCAAGGTTTGGGTGGAGATTGTCTTGGGAGAGGGAAATCCCCCACTACAGCAGATATTTTTAAAAGATTTTCACAGCTATTCTGCATGTAATTTCTAACTAGTACCTAAGCATTAGCGAAGAAAAGCTTTAAAATACAGAGAAGCATATATCATAGCAGGCAAACATGTCTCAGTTATTTTTGTTATTGTGGTTGTGCTTGAGACTGGAGCATCATTCTGTCAGAAGTGGTTTCTGTCTTGAAAAACTTTCAGCCTGAATGGAGGTGACAAACAAAAGCTTTTAGGGCTAATTGAGCCATGCAAGAGTGAAATAGCTCACCAAAGAGCAAGTGGAGGGCAGCAGTGTAGCTGGGGACATAGGGATGCCTCAGTCCACCTGGCTGCCAGTATCTCCCTGGGCTCCTACACCTCGTAGGGTCCTGTAAATGTTCTGGTTTTCAAGGGATGGAACATTGAACTCTTCAGTGTCTCCCAGTGCTTGCAGTGCTGATGTACATTGCAAGCTGAAAGCGTTGGAGTAAGAATCTCTTGTGTGAAAAAATATTAAATGGTTTATTAGCATTTGTCCCAGATTTTGATGATATCCTGTGTGCTTACAGAGCAGGGTGGAAAAAAAAAGAAGCAGTCCTTGATAACATACACTTCTGGTGGTGCTCTTCAGGTATTTGAGAAACCGTTATCCATGGGTTTCTATAGCTTGTGTCATCTTTTCACCATTTTTCCTCTGTAGGAAATGTATTCATGGTGAAATAAAGCATGGGAGACGGTGCTTTATAGCATGAATAACTGTGAACACTCTGCACCTCTCTGCAACAGGTAGATGAACACAACCCAGAACCTCCAACAACAAAAGCCTGACTTACAGCTCCTGTTACTGGTGTTGTGAAAGCTGATGAGAACCTTACTAGAACTCTGAATTCTTGATCAGTGTCTCCCTGATAGGTCTCTCTCACCAGGAAGATTCTTTTTGTTTGGTAGTAAAGCAGATTGAAGAAGTTCCCCACAGTTGTTAGAAGTGTTGTAGCAGATAATAAATATCCACACTGTCTTCAGTTATTCTGAATCCAGAGAGCAGTTCAGACAAAACTCTTAAGATTCAGACCTTACTTAGTGAAGGAGAAAAGCTGGACAGTGTCTGATATTATTTGTATTGATTGCTTTATCCATTAAGTTTATGTACAGGAAAGCTTTCATGAATGAGTATCGGGCTGTAGGTAGGCTGCTAGCAGGATGCTTTGCTTATTGCCAGACTCACTGTGGATGGGAGCATCAGTTGCCAGGAAGGTATTGAACGGTGGGTGAGACAGATGGCTGACCTCCTAATGGGCAGCGCTAAGGACTTGTTATGGTCCATTTCCTCTGCACGTCAGGCACTTTGGCACCAGTTGCATCCCTCAAGCATGAGAATCAAAAGGGCTGTTGGGTTTTTCCTAGTGCAGGATGGGGCTACTCACTACCACTACCTGGGAGCTTATGAGTGGAAAGAGGAAGAGCTGAAGCCTCCACCAGACCTGGAAAGTCTAGTCCTTAAATAAGGGTGAATGGTATTTGATAATAAAAAAAATAATAACAAGGTGCATTCTAGAGGATGAAGTTGCAGAATAAGTGAGTCATCAGAAACCTTTAGGAGCTTCCTTGGTGCTGAGTTTTTTCAACTTTGCATGAGTCTGAAGTCCCAAATGTAATTAGTGCCAAAACACTTTGGCTGTGCCCCACAGTCCTGATCATCACCCAGTGTTAGAGCAAACCATAACTCAGTCTTTCCTGAGTAACCAAGGTTTTCCTCCCATTAAAACCAGGCCCTGGAGGGGAAACAGTGGGACTTAGCACTTGCCCTGATGTGAAATTGGGATGTGGCCAGAATATACATCCAGAGTGGGAGCTGGGAAAATTTCCCAGACACTATAGTTTAGATGTGCCCATGTAAACACTGTCTGCTTTTCCTGATTTATTTGAAGGAGTCACCTGGGTAAACTTCTACAATGCAAGGCAGGACCTTTGAAACTCAATCTCTACAACGGAATATTCACATCCCAGATTTAGTAATTGGATCTGAAGACCTAAATCTGCAACTTAGGTGATCTGTATAAACTCACTGGAGTTTTCAGAGGCAACTTAGAGCCTCTAAGCATCAAATAGAAGGTGCTTTTAAAAGGTAGTATCTTTTTACACTTTTTTTCTAAATGCAATAATGTTGTTTAACTGCACTGTAGGAGTCTTCTAAGAATGTATTCGGTGACCATTATAGGAGATCTGGGACAAAATGGTAAAAAACACTCTCTCTCTTACTGTATACTGTATGATACTGACCATATTGTACCTTGATGGAAGATAATTCTAACTAACTATGTTTCAAGAGTATCAGGCTCCTAAGGAGTTTGATGCTAGAGGAAGCAAAGCCCAAGGTGAAATTATTGTCAGCAGTGATGAGGCTGTTGACTCTGAACATGAGCTTCAGAGCAGAGATGAATTTTTTTTTTGTGATCACATAAAACTTCATTAGAAAGGTGGAAGCAAGGCCTCTTTTGAAGATGAGGCCACTCAGTTTCCGCCCTGAGGTGAAGTTTAATCCAGCTTCATACCAGCTTGCAAGATTCCTTGAAGCATTCAGTATCTTTTTATAGTGGGCTTCATCCAGGGCATGGTGAAGTGAAACCCTCATCCAAGAAGGGATCTTATCTTATCACTAAGCATAGAATATGCAGTATTCCCTGGCAAGCTTCTTGGGTTTGTATTTGATTGAGAAGACATCATTCCTGTTGGTAAAATTCTTTTTAATACATCAATAAGAAATAACAGAAAGTTTAGAAAATATTCTAGAGAACATTTCTTTCATGCACTGGAGTTCACTCATACTATCAGTGATTCAAAAGGAAAAAAAAAATACACCTTTAATTTGGTTGTGCTGGATGCAATCATCAAATCATTAACATAAAAATGATAAAGCAGCAGTGAAATGGATCCAATCATTTTTTAAGATGTATTGTAAATATGCCTTAGTACCATTTATGGCTGTCTTTTGCTTGTTTAATCTACTGGAGATTGCAGAAAAAATATGAAGAATGGAAAGCTGCTAGAAATCTGTGTTGTTGTGAGAACACACACAGAACTGCTAACGAATCATATTGGATTTTAAAGAATCAACCAGGACTCAAAAGATAAATTTTCATTTATGAAATTGTTTTTATTACCTGCCAGATTTCCTCAAAAATATTGAGTCTTAATAGAAATATTCTGCTCATATCCTGTTATATCCAAAGTGCGTAACGTAGCTTTTCCTTTAAACTTTAACAGCAATTAAATTAAAACTACTATTTTTTGAAGTGCCCATAATTAATTGAAATTATGGAAGCATGTCAGCAATCTCTTTTTTAGGAAAGTGAATTGCTTTGCCTTTATTGGTTGGTACTTGGTTGCTGTGACAAGAGTGGGTGCGACTGTTCAAATGAAGCAACCACGGAGAAAAACACTCGGTGATGTTCTTCCACTAAGCTAATGTTTTGAAAATCCTTTTCATTTGAAAGCAAACAGTGCTGAGATTTGAGTTGGAGAAAGAGGAGCGATGTTTTATTTTTATTCTCATTTAGTGTTCCAGCCTCTTCCTTGCCATTTTTGTTGCGCTGAAAAAAAAAATTAATTAACTTAATTGAGTTCATTTGGAAATAGTAACAGAAGGATGACAGACGCGTTTGTCACCCTGCTCTCTAATGAGTGAGTGTTGTCTCATTCAGTGCTGCCCAGTGCCGTGTGCGGAAGGACAGCAGTGGCCCCCCTCTCTCTACCCCTTAATGAGTAGAAATCTCGCCTCTTCATCACTGGCCTGTGAATAATAGCTGCTTTTGAAGATGCTCCTCCTGGTGGCCCGTCCTTCTTGTGCCTGTCTAGGGGCTTCTTCCTCTGGCTGTCTGCATCAAACATCTTTTAGTAGCACAAAATTAACTTACAAATGTAACTGATGTGAAAAAAATCAGGAGGTACAAAGAGATGCTTCCACTGGAGGCAAGAGACAGGTGCTTCTCTCCTGTATCCCCATTGCTGCTTTAGTTGGTTGGTTTCACTGCTGAGAGTAGAAGCTGATAAGACAGAAGACTGAAATAATCATGTTTTACTTTTGAAAAACTTTTAATTTTTCAGTTAATTTCAAGGCTGAAACTGAAGCCTGAACACCCTTTTTTTGTGTGTGTGTGTGTGCTCTAATCACAAACAGGAGTGATCCTGAGGGAGTTAGGGACTGTCCTTTGTGGCTCATCATCCTCCTGGGGCTCTGGGTTCAGGTGTCATTCCGCTCCTCCTAGTGACCACAGCGAGTGGTACAGGTGCTGGTGCTGGGGAGCAGTGCAGGGTAGAGGCAGCTCCTCTCCTGCCTCGCGTGCACCTCCAGACTGAGTTTAGTCTGTTTCATCATTTACAGTTACAGCCTGTATGTCAAAAACATCCGTTAACCTGTCCACAGGTGTGAATAAAAAGGGGATTTATGTATGTTAGTCAACTTGATTTAAAACAGTAAGAGTTACTGTGAGACGAGGTATCAACTGTTCTTCCTTGTAGCAAGAGAACCACCACATAGCTGCAGTAAACTGTATTTGGCAAGAATGATCAAAGTGCAATAATGTATGTCTTTCCTATGAAACAGGATGGGGGAACAGCCATGAAAAGTGCCAAGCAGCTCCACGGGAGCAAGGCACACTTGGCTTTCTTCTGAGCCCAGTGCCTCCAGGGTGCTACAGCTCCCCAGCTCTCACTTTTCTGCACCTCCCCTATGCAGTGTAGCACAGACACACATACTCGATGTTAAACCTGCTCTTAAGTCTTGTATAACTCATTAAATACAAGCATATGCATTGAAATGCTCTCCTGAGTGATGCCCTCATAGCACATGCCAAAAAGCACGTATTTAATTTCACGCATTTGGTGAAATGTTGATCTTGTTTTATTTATTTTTGTGCCTAGTGAGGGTGAACAGTTTTGTTATTTAATTTTTCCGCCACATTCTATGGGGAGTGTTGAAAAAAATGCCTCTACATCATCAGTTAGAAGCTCTGCTACTTACTAAATCGAATTACTTCTCCCCTGTGGTTTTTCAGCTCAGTGGTGATATCTAAATGAGTGTGGTATATAATAAATCAGATTATTTTCCTGGCAGCTTGTGTCTTTGATATCTGGCTACAAGATAAGAGGTGTTAACGATTGGGCATGATCTGTAAATGAGGATGCATCATGCTTGCAGCACAACAGGTATAGCAAAGAATGAGCAGCTACATTTATGCATTAGAGAACATAGATTCCTGCAAATGAGATGCTGCCATGAAGCCCAGCTCAGCAGAAAACACCCCGACTTTGCTCAAATATTGAGCATGCACCGCTTTACTGGAGTAACGGAAGATTTGGGGGAAATTTTTGATATGCTTCTTTTCTCTGTTAGCACCTGGTTCCCCTTCACATGAGCTATGAAGTTTCTGTATTTACATTGGGATGATCATTACAAACTTAGTTCAGCAAAGCTTTTAAGCATGTTATTAACTTCAGTATGAAGTTAATGAGAGTGCTTTGATTGTGGGTTAATTGCTGTCCTACCTGCCACTCTGCCTTGAAGCAAGATAAAACTACTACTGAGGCAGGGCTGGAGCTGCCATACCTCAAAAGTAGAAACACGTAACAGGAGATTTGGCACATCCAGAGCCCCTCCTGGTAGGTTTCTGTCCTGGAAATCCCACACAGGAATATCAGATGCAGAATGACTCAAGTGCAGAAATTTCTGATCTCCAGGTAAATGGCAGTAGAGGTAAGAGAGGGGTGAAAATGTGACTTCATAGATCTGCTGGTAGGCCCTCTGTAATATTTATGTCAGTGATGGAAAAAGGAGGCTTTTGCCTGCTTGGTCAATGATGGTATGAGCTGGTATGAGCTGGTAGCATGCCTGTCACTGGGAGTGGACGTGTTATGTTTGCATCAAGGACTGGTATAGTTTTAATTAGAGTCATATACAGTGGTGTTAATCATCAGGCAGCTGAGAAAGGCAGCAACTCACCAAAGTCCTACTAACCTTTTAACAAAGTTAGAAATATCAGTATAAAGCATTCAGGTCTTCTACTGGGCTTCTTGCCCACAAATTGATGGCATTTTGCAAAGGTTGTCAGTGTGATAAGTGAATATGACACATCTGGTCCTTTAGACTTTCTTCCTGATATACACCTGGACTGACTTCAAAACAAGTCAGTGCATTTGGACTTTGTGTAAATGATAAAGATGGGTTTATTTGTTTTGTTGGTTTGGTTCAGTTGCACAGGTTCAAACTGAGAAAAGGTTTTGTATTTATTTTTTTCTACCAAAATGAGAAATGTATGGTGGCTGTGACCATAGATGTTAGGCTTAAGATCTATACTGATACAAATGCCTTTAACTGAATATGTTCCTCTCTTTCAGACATAGGAGGGAATTCTTGTTCATCTGTAAAGGTTATTTTCCTTAGCATAACTAATAACAAAACATTAATTTGGGTAACTAGTATAATCATCTTTCATCCCTGAGAGTCTTCTCAAGCCTATAAAGCCTTGCAGGCTTGCTGCCACAATTAAAGTGCAAAGCATGCCTTGGATTTGTGGCTGTGATCATTTCTTGTGCTGTAAATAAATGAAATGATCAAAATGCACAAGCAGCATCTGACATTAATTGCATAAAATATGGTCCTATTGAGAGTTAAACAGAAGAGAAATTCACTGCTGGAGACTCCTCATCTTTAAGATTGATGATACATGGGACAACAGTCTTAAAGTTCATTACGTTGGAGACTGCTGATGGGAGGCCAACTCGATGAAATGCACTCTTCGTGGGGGATTTCCTTGTTTCCCAAAATGGTTTTGAGATTTAAAGATGTGTGTTAATCAAATCTCTTTCGGATTTTCCTTACATTCTCTGTAATCCGCAGAAAATCTTTGCTGCTGCCTCATATTCTTGGATTCAGAAATGAGGTGCAGGTACAGACAGGTGATTACTGCACTTTATTTAAGAAATGACATTTCCATTTGTGTTTGGAAGCAAAAGCACTGTGCGGCTTATTAGTGCCCAATTAACATAATATATTGCAGTTATTAATCTCAGAATGATGCCAGACATCCCCATCGGAGGGGGTAAATTGAATCCTGGTAACTGGCATTTAAACAAAACTGGAAAGCAGCGCTTAATAATAGGCGGTAAAAATTCAGAATATCATCATTCCTCTTTTGAATTCAGCTAAGTCTCATTGTGGTTGAAGAACTAACCACAGACTTCCATCTTTTGTTAAAAAAAAAAAAAGGGAAAAAAAACAACAACCAACAACCTTATGGTGAAATAATCATACTTCATAACATGGCTTGTTGTCAGAATGGAGCCTAGAGAGAAAGGAGGGTGTGTTTCAGTTCTCAGCTTGGAGCTTGATGGATATTTATGGACTTCATTGGTCATTTCTTCCCAGGCTCTGCTCTCATTTTCTTAATAGACAAGTATAATGATTTTTCAGTCTCTTATAATGTCCTAGACCTCTTAATATGATCTTATAGTGCTAATACAGAAGAAACAAAGAAAAGTGTATGCTAGCTAAAGCCTCAGAGAGGATCCTCTGTTCTCTCTGCAACATGATGGTGAAATCAGTATAGTTGTTGTGTTAATGCCCTAGAAAGAGAAATTTTGCTGTTATCTGCAAATCAGTATGATTTTCAGGCTTTAGAAGAGAGCATGGAATCATTTTGGTGTTGTTATGAGCAATCTGTGTGAAAAATGTCTTGTGTTCATGGAAAAATATGTATATACACAAACTCATACTGTTCTAAACAAAATCATTAGTACCAATACAGAAGGTTTTAATACATCAAAGCCAATTGTATTTCAGCAGTTTCTCCCTGTGGCCAAGAGGAAGATTGCTGTGTGTGTAAACTATGTGTAGCAGGCTTCGTTTGGTGCAGTGAGGTCCCAGATTGGGAAGGACCTGCTGCATCCATTAGGGAGCACTGGGGTGGGAGCTTCTCCATTGCTATGTCTCTCCATTACGCTGAGTGCTGCTTGGTAAGGACACTCAGCACAGAACGTTTTGGAGAACAACCCTTAATTTAATGTGCACTCTCTTCTAGAAAATGTCAGCTGGAAAATTTGTCAGCTGGAAAACTTGAAAGTACACAGGGAAAGACAACTTAGTTGCAAGAGTTATTAAAGGCGCCTTGATTAGGGAAACAGAAAAAAAAAACCCCAGCAATCAGTCTGAGGTATTCAGTTAATATCACCACACATAAAACAAGAATAAAATCATTTATTAGCTTATTTCGTGTCTAACCTCAAGTAATTATGATAAATATAGGACAGGGAGGAGCTGTTTTCAAAGGGTAGAAGTGAACACGCTCTCCTCTCTACACTACTTTACTTGGCTCCCAGTTAACCACATCCAGCCAGATGCTTGTGGCTGTGCGTACATCTATTAAAGAGCACTTAGGCATATGATTAGCTTCTTTATTAATTAAAAATCTTTGCTGAATCAGGGCCGCCTGTACCAGTCATCCTGAAGCCCAGTATTCACCTGGCCTTGGGGCCACGTGCCCTTGGTTGCTTCACGGGGCACTGAAGGCTTGATGAGTGTTTGTGAGAAGATTTGAAGTCTATGGAAGGAAGTTGTCACAGGAAGGCAAAATGTTACAAAACATGTCTGTTACGCTGTACTCGCTAATAGGTTCTGAGATCCCTTGGAGATGGAAAGTGTTACATAAATGTGAAATTTTAATTATGTCATGTAGCATTACTCATGCAAAGGTACTGCAGAACTACTATTTGATTAACATCTGTGCTGCTTAATTTCAAATATGCTTAAATATCATTATTGGACAAATTGAAACTATGGGCAGAACCTAATTTGTTGTTTTATGTTGGTGATAAAACTTTTTTTTATTTTTAATAACTTAATTATGCACATGTCTCGATGAATAAAACTGCACCATTGAATGGGTCGGTAGTGTTAATGTTTCAGTGATAAAAGTAACAAAGCACAGTGGAAAGAAACATAGATGAATTGAGAACCATTTTTAATTAATGTCCTTCTCCTTTGAAATGTCATGCAGGTCCGAGAGTGCCTCTGTTGTCCATTCTGGTTTAACAGCCTCCTTTGTGTGGTTCCAATTTGCATGAGATTTAGTTGGGAGCTGATTCTTCCCAGCCCTGCTAGCTGCTATTTTGGGAAGACAAAGGGAACCAAGTATGGTGCTGTAGCTCAAGCATAGGGCAGGATTTCAAGAGCTGAACCCCAACGGGCTTTGTATGGCTGTCAAGCTGCTTTGTTTTCTGAGCTGCTCCAGTCAAAACGCTGAGTTTGTGAGCTTTCCATTTTGCAGAACAGAAAGAATAACAGTTCTATTGTGATTTCTAAAAACAGAAATAGTAGAAAGTCCAATTTTCATTGGACTCCCGACATTTACTTGTTAATCTTTTAATGACTTCTGCAAGTTTTGAAGATGGGGAATTGCAGCTTCTTTATATGTGAAGCACAAGTCAGCGTCTGAGTTCGCCACTCCTTTCCCAGTAGCGCCCAGGAGACCAGTTGCCTCACAGGGTCCTGCAGGAAGGTTATGGAGTGTGCTGGACAGGAGGCCAGGCTGGATTTGGTCTGGCAGCCTGCTCTAGTGGTTGGTGACCCTGCCCACGGCAGGGAGATTGAAACTAGATTATCTTTGAGGTCCTTTTCAATCCAGGCCATTCTATGATATGATTCTATCGTATGATATGATTCTATCGTATGATATGATTCTATCGTATGATATGATTCAAGAGCATGTAATGGGCATGGATCTAGTAAGGAGAGCCTGACTGTGCACTTGACATCCTGCAGTGTAGCCACAGCCAACAGGGCAGGCTGGAGAAAAGGCTGTAATGTTGGAGAGATTGACACTGAATTGTTGTCTGTGTCTTTTTCGCCCCAGGATGTCAGAATCTGGAGTGAGCAAAGAGGGCTCTGAGCCACCCATGGCTGCTCTAACCCATCATCATTTGCTTTATGCTGCAGGTCATAGTGGTCATAGTGTGATATTATGGCACAGGTCACCTTATTGCAGTGGCTCACTGTAGGCAGCAGATTGCATTTTATTTCCTTTGGGATGGCAGTCTTCTGATGTTTTTTTTTCTCCTTTTAACACTGACTGAAGATAACTTCTTAAGTGGGTGTGAGCATGGCTGTGTGTGTATGTCACACCAACTTGACAAGCCTGTGAAGGGATATAGGTACGTAACAGACATGTCAAGGGCATCACCCAACAGAAAATCAAAGGTAAGAAGTGTGGTTTCCATCCACACTCCTTGCATCTTTGTTGAGTTTTCAGACAAGACTGCCCGGCATTGCTAGTAGCAAAGTGGTTTTTTTGGGCGAGGAAGAGGGGGCATAAAGACCAGTAAATGAATTTTGGGGATATGAAGACCTGTCTAGTGGCATCTATACAAAAATAATTCAGTTTTGAAGTAGGTAAGGGAAATTCAATTGAGGAATGGATGATGTAGTGACAAGGCTAATGTACATCTTTCAAAACAGAAACTTAACAGCACTGAGTCTCTAGGAGGGCTGATCCTGCGCAGTCCAGTTCCTGCAGTGTGTACAGGAAGTACACAGGAAGTACAGGAAGCAGTGTGTCAGTGGGAACTGAGATGCTGGCTCTCCTGGCAAGATCAGACCAGGAGCTGTCATGTTTCACAAGTGGCTCTTTTTTGCTGTTAGCAACCAGAGCTTCTTTGATGAGTAGCAAAATAAAATGAGTGATGTGCTTTTTCAGTTTAAGGACATTTGAAAGTATGATGGAGAGCTTCCAGGATAGGAACAGTACTCCTTGCTTGCTGTGCTTTTAATGTACAGTGACAATGCAGGCATTGCCTTGAAATGGTGTTTTGAACTGGGCTAAAAGATGACACAGAACAAAAAAGAGAAAACAGTCCTAGCTCAGACCATGGTAAAGCCATGGTGCAGAGTAGCCTTTGTAAAATGTGTCCCAATAGGAAATCGATTCCAAATTACACTATGTGACGCATACTCTATTTTCCATCCTTCATTATAATGAGCAAGTACACCCTTACATAATGATGGCTTTTTAAGAGGTTGCCTTTGGCTGAATTTACTGCCAGACAGATCTATCTGATGGCATTTAAACTTTGTAATGCTATGAAATGTGCAAGCTGGCTGAAGAGGTGGCAGGATGCTTGTAAAACTTAATGCCAGTGAGGACCATCTTTCTTTCACTCTTATCTCATTGATCTCTTGCAATAGCTGAAAAACAACACAAATCAGTGCTGCAGATCTCTTGCAGGAGTTGTTTGACCTCTCTTTCTCTGTTCTGCAGCATCAGTAGCAATGCTGCCATAACAAAAAGAAGTGGCTTTTCTTAACATTAAGATCCTATTCCCACACAGCACAACCTGTACCATGCTTCTGTACCATCAAGGAAGCCTGAATAGTTGTTATGTCTCAGCATGAAAAGGTGATGGCAACTGCTGAAAGAACTCTGTGCACAATACTGGATAGAGAAATTTGTGCAATCTCTGTGGAAATCCCCAGATCATTTGAAAGTGAATTACTGGAAGTTGTTGGCATCTGACGTCTGCAGTTTCTTGTTCCTTCTCAAGGTACATTGGTACACTTTCCAAAATTACCAGCATTTTGAGACACAGCAGTTTCCTTAGATGTTCCTGTTGTGAGCAAACGGAGCACGAGATACGCTTTGCCTGTGCATATTTGCTTCCTCAGTCATCTGTCGGAACAGCCAGCAGAGATGCTGGTTGCAATAATAGCTTTTAGCATGTGGGCACCTGTCCCTTCCAAAGCCTGGGGGTGGATAGGGATTATTTCATGGCAACTAGGTACTGCATGTGGATGGTAACATTCACAGTCTGGATTTGCACCACAGAAGGAGTGCTCTGCTAGTTGCTGCCGAGTCAGTGCACTTTTAGATGGAATTGCCATGAATTTCCCTCATTGCTTTTAGGACGTACTCCTAACTGACATGACAAATGAGTTTTTCATTTTTTTTGTTTTTGTTATTAGCTCTGTTTCTAAAAATAATATGGTGAAATCCCCATATGGTGAAATCTTCTGTCTCTTCCTTACTTGTCAGAAACTGAAGGAATCTTTAATGAATACAGTCTCTCTTCCAGCTTGTCAGATGACATCTTCATTGATGCTCAAAATGAAAGTCAGTGATTGATTTACTTCTGGAAATTTTAGCTGAAAATCTCTAACTGTCCGAAAGTTACCCTCAGTGTCAAGATGCTTCTTATTGCCTTGTGATACAGCCCAGTCCCACTTGGCTGCGTGAGATACGCTGATTCACAGTCAAGGAAAGGACTGAGGACCAGGGTCCTATTCTTATACAGTGAATTAAAAAGATAATTTAAATAAGAGTTTCCATATTGGAGTCTAAACTGAACAGGTGATTCTCTGTTGATTGTAAATTCTTTGAAAAAATATCAGTATTTGTTCTACACTCATCCATTGAGGTGAGGAGATATCTCCTGGTTCTGAGATGGATGAAAGGTCCCCAGCATGAGCAGCAGTCCTGACTGATGTACAGGAGCCCTTTAATGTATATATTCTCTGCAGCCTTGCTTCTCTGGCTGTTTAAGGGTTACTTCCTTCATGTTGAGAAGGTCAAAATGCCTGGAGGAAATTGAACACAACTTCTTGACATTTGAGATTGAATTTACCTTTCGAATAAAAGCAGTAAATTTGGAAGTAAGTAGGAATAAAACTCTAAACCCTTCAGATAATTTGGGGCTCTAATTAAATCCTCCAGTTTGAGCCATCCCAACTTGCCTGGCTTGCTCTTGGTGTGCTGCCTGGGCTGGTGTGCACAGGAATACTCTGCTGTTTGTTGTGTTTTCCAGAGCACAGCTGTGACAGATCCCCAGTGGCTGCTGCAGCCTTGGAAGAGCTTGGCAGGGGCAGATGGATTGGCTTGGCTTGCCTGTGCATTACCCTGAGTCACAGTTTGCATAAGGGGATGCACTGCTTTTTCCCATGGCAATGCAGTGAACTGGAGCTCCCTATCAATAGAGCCTGAGGGATGCTTATGTGTGGATTTGGTTTCTACCTGTAAGTTTTCCTTATCTCATTCCCCCTGTCCCCTCTGCTTCATCCCAGCTGGGCTGTAGGGACACCAACAGTGAGGGTACCTGGTGTGGACAGCCCGCATCTGTGAAGATGCCCTTGGGTTAGCCTCCAAAGCAGTGTGTCTGCGTGCAAATTGCTTATGGAAAATGGTCCATGACCTGTGCTGTCCTGTTTGTGAATTGTTTAAGGAAGAGCTATTGAGCCCAAGCCCAATTCATGACTGGCGCCATTTATTCAACAGCAATTAACTTCTATCCTGTGTTGAATGTACTCATCAAGTGCAGCCTGAGAGTCTGAGATCCCAGAAATGGCCACATCGTGGGCAAGCCATCAGCTGTAGCTTCACAAGGAAGCAGAAAGGGCTGGATGCTCCCCAGTTGCTGAAGGCACTGAGAGCCCAAGCTTGCCCTGATGCGTCCTGCAAGGTGGACAGAGAGATTGGGGTTATCTGAACAAGATATTAGAGCCGGGCTTTGACTGATCTGCTGGGATCAAAAGTGCAGTACTGATGCAGAAGAGCAAGCTTATTTTATTAGAATTTTCCCATGGTGGCGTGGAGTGATCAGTGAGGGTGTTGGGAAGCAGAAGCAGGCTCTGTGTAATCTGCTTATGTAAACAAGCAGTAGATGTAAAGCTAAATTCAGATCTGGCTTACAGAATACAGCCCTCTTGTTGTAGCTAGGGTTAACAAGGTCTGACCCTGAGCTGGTAATAGCCCCTTAGAGGTTTCTTTTGGTCCCTTTAACAGACCATAGATTCTGCTTTGCTCACTGAAAATTATTTTGACCACAGTGTTAGGTTCTGAGCCAGGAGATCTATTTGTTTGACATAACAGAAAAACTTTTCAATTTATGCATGTTTTCTCTTGTTAATTATTCAACTAGTCTCTTCTGGTTCCAATTTCTCAAGGGATTTGCAGTATAATTGTATTGCAGCATTTCTCATACCTCTACTGTCTCCTGTATGGGGTTTTCCCAGATTTTAAGTGAGCTTTGTTCTCCTTTGCTGTGCAGGTGTGTGCAAGATCCTGGTCACCGTTCCATTCCCTAGTTCTTTGCTTGGTGTCTGATCAGAGCACAGAGCCTTCCTGACCCTTAGTCTATTGTAAAAGCCCTAGGAATATTCAGCACTTAAATTAAACAGATGTAAAGCAGTATATTTTGTAAGATTAATTCTTTTTTCTTTCCCATTTGTTGTCACATCTTCCGATATGTTAACTAATTTTTTCTTTTGTTTGAAAAGGACAAATACTTCCTTTCCTTTTACATGCTCCATGCAGCTTTCCACAAACACGCAGGGGAGTTTGAAACACCAGCTGTTTCCTTTCAAAGTCTTTGAAGCTCTGTGGGCCATGTATTCCTCACTCTGCCCCTGGGTATCTGCAGGATCTGTGCTCCTTGGGACTTCAAGGGAACAGTTTCCAGGCTCAGCCTCGTGCAAGCTCAGCTAGGGCCATCTTGTCTTCAGTTTGTGTCATGCTGGTCCCATGGTGGTGGAAGCGAAAAACATATGCTTGACAGTCATTGATAAAAATTCCTGTTTCTCATGCTCTTTTTGATAGTGAGAGAATACACTTCCATGCAAGCCACAGTCTGGATTTGGTTAAAAATTATGTAGGAGAGTTGGAAAGTGTTACAGCTCGCCTGTCCTAAAGCATGAAGGGCTACCGCAGATAAAAAGTGCTCAGCCTTCAAAAAGTATAAAGATATCTGCTGAAAGCAGCCAGTGAGGAAAGGTTAAGAATGGGAATGCTGTATTTGCTTCTGGAAACATCCCATTACAATTCTAGGCAGCCTGTAGTGTTGTCAGGCTACTGCCCTGACTGGCTCCTGCCAAATATCTGTGCACACTGTGCACTTGGGTGTATTACCAGGATGTGGTGTCTTCCCCTACAAGCACTACTCCCACTGCCATGGCAGAGGTATGCCTGGTGTCCCCATCACATCAAGGCCACCCTTGCCTGAACACAGACCACCACCACATAGTGCAGGAAATTGTCCTCCTGAAGGATGCTCCATCATTAAGAATATTAGCACCAGGTGTAACTACCAAAGCCCAATTAGAAAATATTAGATCTAGTGATGAATTTGTAGCATTGTTTTTATTGCTCTCAACAATGATAATTGGGTTGCTGGAAGACCCTGCAGCTAAGATCTAACCATGACTTTTGCACTGCAAATATGTCCGTGGGTAATTTCTTACACACATGCAGCCTCATTAAGTCATCTGTAGAAAATTAGACAGCTTACTGTGTAATTGTTTGCAGGAAAGGGAACTGGATTCATCACATTTCTAACAAAAGCTGTGCATCTGTCTGGAGACGTATGGCTTTATGTTAATTCTAATTTTAATTTGCACTGAGGCCAGGGTACTGAAGTAGGCCTGATGAAAATGAAAAGCTATGAAGATTCTAACAGAACATAGGATAGGTGGTGAATTATTGATAACATGGTCTCATTTTCAGTTCATCCTGAGATTGCACTCTACTAGTGCTAGGGAAGTGTCAGCTCCTTACCTGTATCCCAAGAACATCCATCTCTTAAAGATCTATGTGCCAATACTTGCTACTTGCTACACATACCCATGTTCTCACTCTTCATACTTTTACATATAATTTTTTTTCTTTTTAAGGAAAACGTTTATTAAAGTTTTTCCTTTTTTTTCACCTTTTGTTTTGGAAAGAAAGGACAGCCCTTTACTTGAACACTTGATTATTCTATAATTATATGATTATGCTGGATTGAGATGGTTTCATTCCCAGCTTTTCACTTCCCTGGCAGTGCAGTTTGCTCCTGGTATAAATAGCATCACGTGTCTTCCCTTCTCCTTCTCTGCATGTATTGTCTTTAGAAATCATTTTGTCCTTGAGATGTGTTAGGTCGTCAGGCTCCTAGCTGATGCAACCAGCTGCCCAAGCAGGGTCCTCTGATAAATGTTCACCCTCATCCCATAAGCTACCTAAAGACAAACCCAGGGATGTAAGTTTGCTGGGGAAGCTCATTGCTGCACTGGGGACCATGCTGTCAAGCAATGTGTGGTGCGCTCGGATGTCTGCTCTGTGCTAGACACCCATGATTTAGTGGCTTATGTTAGCCAGCTGAGGAGTTTCAAGTCTCTTGAGTGCTTTCAAATGGTTATTACCACACTTGATTTGCCTAAGCTGTTGAAAATGATCCTTTGTGTCATAGGTAGGAACCTGTGCTGTTTTCTGAATTACTCACTCTATAAATCAGCATGTGTTTTGCTGTTGGATCTAAACATGTCGTAAATGGTAAAACTTCAGGTGGAGGAAACTCAAAGAAACCAAAGCAGCTCAACTCTCTTAAAGGGCATTGAGGGGGGACTGCTATTTCAGAAGCTTACAGCCTTTACACCTACATCTGCTCTAAAAGGAATCCCTGTGTTATTAATTAAGAGATAGATGCTCCTAGAGAATGATGTATCCTATATTTTTAGATGTTTTCCTGAAGTAAGAACTTCCCTTACACTGCCCAAAGCAAAGGCTTGGTGAGAACCAAAGAGTTGAAAACGCTCCATAGTGTCAGTGGTGGCTGGAAAATAGCACACAAATGAGTATTCCCAAGCACTGTAGAGATTTACTGCTTTCTGTGCAGTTCATCTTCACAACCTACTCGCTCATTTTTCCTTCTCCCACTTAAATTTAAGCAAGGAGCACCTTTGACTTGTAAGCAGCAGGACCACAGCCTTCAGCTCCTTCCCACTCTCTGTGCAACCTGGAGCTGGAAGGGGGAAGCTAATTGAGGCAGAAGCCTCCTTGCTCGCATTTTTCTGCAACACACAGCCATATATTACAATAAGAAAACAGATACTGCAAGTGGGAAGCTGATTTATTTCACACCATACTCTTGTGAAGCAACAGTGGTTTGAAGTGGAAGCACACAAATAGGCCACACCATTAGAGGGCTTTAATAAATATTGCCATTAGCATGTGTTTTCCTGCTAAGGAAGGATGACTGGTGAGCAGAGTTCATGCCAGCAGCTGCGCATAAGTTTTCCATTTGTTGAGATCATTCTGTGTGGACACAGAATTATATATTTGTCCATAGAATATGTGTGGACACGAGGACTGGAGGTGCACCAAAGAGGGCAGATGAGTCCCTGATGCCATCATACCAGTGAGTGCACCTAGTCTATGTAAAAAGCATGAGGAATGGCTTTGGTTTTCATGTTTTACTTTTGGTCTTTCTTAGACATGAGGCTTGGTTTCATATTATTTAATAAACATTAGGACACGATGATTTGCTGAAGTACATAATTTATACCAAATCTGTCAGGTTTTGCCATCAGGAGGATATGCTATACACAAATGTGCCTTCAAAGTTCATAGGCTTTTTTACCATTTAGAAAATAGTGAAGAACTTTCTTTTTTTTTTCCCCTACTTTTCATTCATGTTTTATAACAAGTTTGCTGTGAATGCAAATTGGAAATAAAATACTGAAAACCTGCACTGTAAAATTAGCTTGGTATTAGTTAAGGAAAGCTAACTGTACTGGATGCAAGAGATTTTTTTATATTTTGATTTTTCTTTACCAACCCAACAATGTCAATATTTTAAAATGGTCTTAATATTATTTCTAAGCAATAAGCTACACAGATTATTGTTGGTCAGCCTGTCCTGAGTGATTACATACTGGCTTTCTACACCTGTTTCTTTTCCATGTAACAGGAAAAGAAAAAAAATCTTCCTAATTTTTTATATTTTTTTAAAACTCAGTTTTTTTCTTACTGTTGAGTAAACGAGTTGCACTGGCTTTACTGAAGTAAATAAAACTAAACAAAAGGGATCTTCCATTGAGACAATGAGAGTTTGCAAGGGGGACAGAACTCAGCCCAGGTGATAGATAAAGTAGTATCAAAAAGATGTGGATGTGCTTATATTTTAAGCTGCTCAATACTTGATAATTACTTTCCAAAATTGAGATTCTAAATTTTCCATAGTGCTACATTTGACTGAATGTACAGCTGAGGTGTTCTGTGACCCACAGTGACCAATCAGGTGTTCTTTAATAACATGCCAAGAGTCATTTCTGTCTAAAATGGAGGAGAATTGTAGAAGGGAACATGACATTTCAGCTGAGGTGAAAGTTTAAAAAGAAAAAGAGGGAAACTCCCTGCATTTGTAGGTCTATGAATATTCAAGAGATTTAGAGATTTAGCCTAAGCGATTAACCTTCCTACGATTTCAGCGTTAAATATAAGTATAAACTGAGAGAGTTTTTTTTATCATTAGCAAGGATTACAGTCAATTTTAAAAGCAATTAATTATCTTTTAAGTTTGTAAAGCTAAGAATTGTTTATGTTTTGGACTTCAAATACAAAATAAGAATTTTATATGCAACAAAAACCCACCAGACGTGAATATGTTGGGTTGGATTTAGCTGAGAGAGGTTATTAAATTATTCAGTTCTTCATGTGATATTTAGATAAATAAAGTCTTATTTTCCACTATGCAGCTGGTTTCATTAAAGAGAGGGAAAAAAAAAACAACAACCCTTTAATGTTTAAACCATCTTCTAATTCTGAGCAAATCCCTAAGAATGTTCTGAGGAGAGAGAATCTTAAATCGCTGGATTTTGTACCCTAATTAAATCTCATGACAGCTCTCAGTGTAACGTGCAGCCGCGGCTCCATGTAGTACTGGGGGTGGGGTTCAGCTTTTCATAGTTCTCTTTTTCTTACAAAACAAGGCTGATATTTTCCTTTTTATTCTGTGTGCTCAGAAGCCCCTTTTTTGGGTGCTCTGGGTTTAGTTTTCCTACGAGGTGTAATTTTTCCCTTTGGTGGGAATGGGGGACTGTCCAAAGGAGGGGTGGGTGTTGCCAGCAGCGCAACAAATTAGGAGGAGGAGTAGATCCATTTCTGAAGTTGTCTTAAGAATGAAGTATGGGATTTGCCTGATAGATTTTTAACTATAAATGGATTAATTAGAGTGTTACTGAGGTCATGTATTAAAAGGAGTAAGCTAATTAAGTCTGAGCAGTACTCCGAGTGGCTTTTGTACTGATGACTAGAGATCAAAGGCTAGAGCAAATTTTTGAAGATTATATTTCTTTAAACGAAAATATGAGGCACACTAAGGGCGAACAGGGTGTTCTTTTTGGAGGAGCACTAACAATCCAGGCTTATTTTGCACGTGGTTGATATACTCAGAAGTATTCAATTTTTAAATGATGCTTGGATATTCAGATATCGTGTGCTCTCATGCATTGTGGCAATGTGCCCTTGCAGCCCAAGAATCCAACAATATCCTGAGCTACATCAAAAGCAGTGTGGCGAGCAGGTCCAGGGAAGTGATTCTGCCCCTCTGCTCTGCACTGGTGGGGCCTCACCTCACTGTGTTCAGATGTGGGGTCCTCAGCACAGGAGAGACATGGAGCTGTTGGAGCACAGACTGAGGAGGGCCACAAATGGCAGAATAGACTTGTATTTTTGCATTTTCATACTTAAATGCAGGGATTTTCCTCCCTGGGCTTAGATGTTGGAGATCCTGGAAATTATTGGAGACTCTGGAAATTGTCTTTATTTTGCTTGGACTGTGTTCCTAGTCTACCCTTCTAAGAGGATTCGTGCAGCTGCACAAATCCAGGAGTGCCATATGTCCCAGAGCCACACTCCTCCCATCCTCTTTCCAGGTACAAAGTCAGGTACTCTTCCATCCTCTGTCCTGCTACTCTGCTGTATTCCGTCTGCCACTGCATTCTTCTGCCACTGCATGTTGCAGTAGCAGAGATCATGTTACATAATATACAGCCCAATTTGGGTTTACAGGAGATTCAATGGGGCCAAGTTATGTTCTTATATCTCTTTGTAATGTCATTTAGGATGAGGTGCACCCATGCCTTGTACTGCACTGGGCCTTTGAAAAGTAGTGTTTCAAGGCAGTAATAATATAAGAGACATTTCTTGTGTCATGCTGAATGCCTGCAATTGGCACAGAAACCAGAGAACACTAAAGACACTCATTACAATACAGGGAGTCTTGAATGTTGACATGGACTGGGAATCCAAGTGCTGTTCTGATTTTTTCTTTAAAATTCCATTACTGCAATTTAAATAGAAATGACCAGAAGCCAAACCTGGATACAATCTTGTGAAAGTCGAGCAAGATAAGCTGACTGAGGAAGGATGGAAATATACCTCACTGTAAAACTGATTTTTCTAGCCAACTGTCACAATGAAGCTGTTTGCTACAGTTTTCATACTTTGTGTTTGGAGATGGTTGTGCATCATTACTTCTCATTTTTTGGCCAGATACAGTGCAGTATTTAAACGCTGACTTCAGCATTTCCACATTCACATGGTGTTGATGTGACTTTTCTGTGTTGAAGCTGAGAGAATTCTTTCTTTTAGAAAAGAAAATGGAATGGATAAGACTGCTCATTTTGGACAATATTTCTGAAACTAGAGCTATTTTCACATGGATTTTTAAGTGAAAACTGTAGCTGTCTGTTAGCTTTATTTGAAGATAAATTGTCTGAGGGTGGTATGGACCAGACGATGTCTTGGGGTCTTGTTGTCTCATTCTTGTAGCGACATCTTAGAAGTGACCCAACCATTCAGAGTCAGACTATTTGATTCATGAGGTTTATGTCTTTTCCTGTCTTGTGGTTCAGCTACCAAAATTTAAACAGTCACTGAGGACAATGAGCATAGCTGGCTGATGCCCAGGTGGATGTGCAGGCTCTCTTGCTGAGGGTGTTGAAAAGCTGGACAGCAGCTGTGATTTACAAGATGCTCCTGGCAATCTCATCAGTCAGATTTAGTCTGATGTGTGAAGAGTTGTAAAAGGGATTGAAGGAGGATTCATTGTCCCCTTACTCTGGATGGCCTGAGGTGCATCACTGTTCTCCAGTCTACGTCTTGTTTGTAACATCCTTGCTGCTTCTCATACATCACGGCACAAAATGCTTCAGTTTGCAGTGCTCTTGAAGAAATACAACCTTCTGATGACTGTAAATGTGACTTGATGGATACTCCAAAAAAGAATTTATTGGCATTTGTGTCTTCTTATATTTTCTGATTTGTTTCTTTTTCAGAAAATCTTGACTGAGATAATCCACTACAGAGCTGTTTAGGTTCAAAAATGAGTATAGCTGCTAGCTGGAGGCTTGAAAGCATCTTCTATTGCCACCTGCAAGATAGGAGAGTAGGAAGTAGCTTGTTCGTCAGCATTTTCTCCCTGTTTGTAGGGGTCTGTGATCAGGGTGAGCTAACATTTGAACTTTTTCAGCTCTCAGCATTGATTTAAGCAGAGAAGGGAATCCATCTCTGTAGATGGATACTCTCAATCATTTCCTTCTTTTTCCACTTAAAAATGGAGCATCCAACAAGTGGTTGCAGATGCTGACAGTTATTTGGATGTTGGTGAGCCTGCAACAGTGCTTTCAGGACAACCTCACCAGCAGAGTCTGTGTATTTGCTTGTTTAGGTGCCTGAGCATAGCCTTGTGTATTTGGGGAAAACCTCTGTTGCTAATTGCTGAAAGATACATACTTCATAATGCAACCACATGAGTCCCCAGTCTCTGGTTTGAATCTCCTTGTAGGTGCTGAGTGAGTGCTTTTGCACAGCACAAATAAATGGCATCATCCGGAAGGGTTCTGGACATGTTGAGTCAATATGGTGGGAACACAATGCTAATTCTCCCTGTACTCCCACCTCTCACAGCCTTGCTTTATGGTCTGAAGAATTTTAGGGTGTTTTTCAAACCTACTCAGCAGCAGAGGGGGCCATTGAATATCCAAATCAATAGCAGAACTCGTAGGCTTGAAAAAAATCCTAAATACATCTAAGGACAGATCTGTGTACAAAGAAGTGTAAACATTACCTCATGTGTCTTGCCAAAGCCACTTAAACAGCTTTCCTATATCTGCAAGCAGTTTTTATTTGGAAGACATATGACTATCTGCCAGTGCTCGAGCCATATCTGCCTTCCTCAGGGCCTAATTAAATGAGATGATGCTTCATAGACATTTTTATTTCCAAATAAAAATTGCTAGAAAGCATATTAAGGACAAAGGAATAATATTGTGGAGTGGGAGATGGGATATATTATGCCTGTTCATAGAAATTTAAACTGAGTTATTTAGAAGGGCACAGCATGTGGACAACTGCCTTCATTATAGAATATTATTACTGTATACAATAGAAAGAAATTCATGTGCTGTTAGATATAAACCTTATGATCTCAGTGCTTCTAAGACCATTGGCCATTTTGCACAGGTGTTGGAGCACCTGATGTATATACTCTGCAGGTATACAAAGGCATTTAAGTGACAAAAAGCTCTTTGCTGCTCAATTGCTTGTTGCATGCTGAGGAACAGATGTAGAATAAGGTTGTGTATTCAGGTACATAGCAGCAGCAAATCTATTAAAAAATTGGGATGATTTTCCATTCTCTGCAGAAATGTTATGAGAAAGTGCATTTGAGACTTGGAATTTAATAGGTGATAGAGTGGGAAGGGCAATGCCAACTCTGTCAGCTCTGTCACTCTTAACATCTGGCCAACTGGCAGATGAAAAGAGTCGTGCTGTTGATACAGCCTGCTATGGGACACACAGCATCAAGACACAGTGCCATCCATGGAGCCAGAAAAGCACATAGCAAGGCTGTGTCCCAAAGAAAGACCATTATTTCACAGATGCACATGGCATCGGCTGAAAAGGGACTGGTTCCTCAAAAGACTGCTTACTTGAGCTCCTTCCACATAACAGCAGCTCCACAAATTTTCTTAGCTCCTCACAGTGTTGAATTTTTTTTTATGTAGGCTGGTAATCTGATGTGTTCATACCATGCATACTTACATGTGTATATAAGTACATATAGGGATGTGTGTGTATATAAATAGAACTTATGTATACACATGTATATATACTGAACACGTGTGTGTATGTACACATATACATATAAACACATGCTCAGTTTTCTCTGCCTATCTTTCACAACTCTCTTGATTTTTGCAAATGCCCTAAATACTAGTGATAATTCAGGCTGTCTTCTTTGATTTTTTTCCCCTCATTATCTGGATGAGTTTCTAAATGGTGCTCTTGCTGCTTTCTCTGAGCTGGTGACTAGGAGTTTGCTTTAACAAGCTACAAACAGAAACCTGAATTTGATCTATGCTGGGTAGGCAAAGCAATTTGAGATTATTGCATGGAAGAGCTGGTGGTTAATGCAGCGCACGCTGGGTATGGCTTTTGAAGCCCTAAGCCTTTCTTTTGGTTTTGAACCTTCTAAATGAATTTAAGGTGCAAATCAGAATATTCTCTCTATCTTTGATTTGCAGCCACAAAGAAGCAGTCAGAAGTGCGAGTAATCAGTCTGGCTGCTCCTTTTCAGTGGCTGGCACAAAATGGGAATGCCTTAATTATGCAGGAAGCAAAAATACACCTGCAGAATGCAGTCCTCATTTGAGTCTAGCTGTATATAAAATGCAAGATGGAAAGGAAGTCTGGTTTTATCAGTGAATTGAGAAAATGCTGAACTTAAGTCAGAGCAATTCTTACACGTGCTGCTGCTGTTCATCTTTTGCAGGAGTAAAATTTAATATGAATATGTTTATTATTACCTCATAAAGCCAACTGGCATTTTAGAGTGGAGTAAGTGCATGTCTTTGATGGATTATTTTCCCCCATTGGAACAAAATCCCACAGATGACATTAATATGGTTCCTTTGGGAGGCAGAGGATGACAAAGCTGGAAAGCCTTCTGCTGTTTCACACTGGTCTGTAAATAAGCTCCAACCTCCCTTCTGACTCTTTACATCTCTATCCATCCAGAGAGAGGTTTATTTTCAGGACACCACCTATATTTATATTACTATTTCTGGAACTAGAAGTCGTTGTTGTACTTTGGGATTTATCTTTGGATCTGTAGACGTAAATTAGAGTCGTCCCGTCCCTTTTTAGAGCTGTGCACTGGGGTGTGAAAGTCCCACCTGCAGCTGATGATAGAACTGAGCAGTGTGTACAGTGCATGTGTGATGTGCTGGGGGAGTTATAGCCGGGAGCAGGGAGGGGTTCCTGCCCCCAGCTTCTGTACCATTTTATAGAGGAGCATCATAATTTGTTCCTGTCTCTACGTAAATATAGTTAATTTGGAGTAAAATAAAAGCAAAACAAAAAAAATCACAAAACACAACCTTTACTATTAGCCATCAATACTGGCAGTAAATAGACCACACAGCTATTACACCGACTATCTGTGTTTAATTGTTACAATCCCTGCATAATAAACTTTATTGTGAGGATTGACCTATCTATCTCTCTGTAGAAATTTTATGGAACTGTAGTGATGCCCTGAGCAAAGGATTACATGGAGGAAGCAGCTTAAATTACCTGGAGATACAAAGATTAAAGAAGAAAAAAAAAAAAGACAAAGAAAAGCCAAACATTATGCAGACAGATTCAGGGAGAGTAAAAACCAAATCTTTATAAATAAAGAAAAATTAATTAAATTTTGAGCTCAAAGGCAGCAATTGAATCAGATTTGAATTCTGAAGATCTAGGACACCCCTGCATCTCCTCAGCCTGGATCCTTTGCCTGTTTGGAAAGATGTTTCTGTTCTGGAGATGGTTCACTATCTCTAAGGACACAGCTAACATTTATTAAGCAGTTGTAATGAAAATGATAAAAACAAAACAAAACAGATCAGCTTGGGGTAGCAAGGTGTCCTGCTCCAGAGGTCACCTTTGATTGTGATGCTTTCACTTACATCTCACTGCACTGTCATATGAGACCGCTTTTCTGTTCAGCCTTTCCCAGCTGCCCATGTCTTCCCAACACATATCTGTAGAAGCTGAAGATGAAAATGTAGACCATACTATCCTCTGTCTGTCCCTTGCAGAATGTGTTCCGTGGTATGTTTATTATTTGCAAGTTAATTATGTTAAAACTGGGTAAAATAGACACACTGCTGGAGATCAGAGTGCAGTTTAAAAGTGCTGTCATTCAAGGTGTTGAGCATCCTTCTGTCCATTAAAGTCAGTGGGAGTTGATGACACTTAAGCACCTCAGGAGGCATTTAGAATCCCAGAGGGTTTGAGCTGTGCATTACAGGAAGGGACTTTGTCATGATTTATTTGTCTTTTAGTCTCCAGAGTCCCCTGAGGTGCTGTATAAATAACAATGGCCTTCTGACAACACCAGCCAGCAGCTTTGGGTGACTGACCCACTTCTCTTAAACACCTTCACTTTCTTGGCTGCTGCTTGGCTGAGCGCCCAAGGCTTGTGCTGCTGCTTGCGGAGCCAGGGGTGCTGGCAGAGATCTGGGGCACACTCAGCCTGGAGCATGTCAGTGCCTCCCTCGGCATTAGAAGTTGAGCTGCAAACTAGTTTATCAGAGAGGTGACCTGCAAATGCTGAAGAACAAAGAATTTTAGGACAGTGTTTCAAATATCTCAGAGACTGAGTGGTGAGGGAGGCTTGCAGCATGATTTCTCCTCGCCCTCACCCACAGACTCCTGTTTTGGGCAGCTGGTGCAGGAGATACCTCACTGCCAGCATCATGGCACTGGAGCAAGCACTTGCCCTGTGCTGCTGTATGTCTGCACTTGCAGCTGGTTTCACTGAAGTTCCTTTTTAGTGGTGCCACAGACCAGCTCTCCCTTTGCCTCGGTGTCCTGCTGCCTGCAGTGGAGTGTCATCAGCACAGAGCGAGGACACAAGCTTTCCCCGAAGGGCTGTTTCCCTCCAGGGAATCTGACAGAGCGCTTCCACCAGTCCTGTCAAGCAGCTGTGTCCCCAGGAGGGAGGATGTCAGACCTGCCGTCTAGACTTGGAGGACTTAAAAAAATACCAACAACATAAAACCTGACATCTGTTAGGTGTCAGATGCCCTCCTTATCCCTGCTGCTCAGCACTTCCAGTGTGCTGCCACAGGGCTTGTGATTGCAGGCTTACTGCCGAGAGTCAAGGCTCTCCTTTTTAATCTAACCCAACTGATGTAGGTTTAGAGGGCTAATTTTTAAGTTAGCTCCTTCAGAAAGGTTGAATACTCATTTGGCGGAGCAGTGCAGGAGCTCTGGGGGCAGTGTGCATGGACATTGGGGTGGTGATGCAGGATGCTGGTTCCTGCAGGAACTGGTGTGTATCTTGAAATGACATGAGATATGTCTTCTTGTTTTCAGGGAATGACAAAGAGATTACAGTGACTTCAATGGTGGGGAGGGGGATTTAGACTCAGCTCTGCAGATCGCTGTGGCTGTATGCCCTCAGCTAAACCTGGTGGGTCATGATGCAGTAGCAGATACTCTGCATCCCTGTGACCTCCCATCAGAACTAACTTCTGTGCTGCTCGCCCACTCTCAGCTTGGAAAAACAGCAGCAAACACAGGTACTCAGGAGTGAGCTCTGCAGGAATTTTGCTCCTTTGACATTCCTCAGTTTTAGTGCTTTCTTTGTCCATATCGTTCTGGTGATGGTGGCAATGCCATAAAAACTTCTACACATAGATTGTGAGAGGTCTGTTCCGTACTACAGTGATTTTAATGAATGGCTTTCACATTCAGCTATTTCTCCATAGAAAGTTTGAAACATACTTGTTGTGTTAGGAAATGCATGCGGTTGTGAAAGTCCTGCAGGTCAGGCACTTGTAGTCCTTCAGCAGGAAAAGCTCCTTGTCTAACTCAGAATTACATGGGTTAATCTTTTTTTCAGTTGTTTCACAGCTCTCCTTTTTCCTCTTTATTACCTGTTCATCACCAATTAAAAAAGGAGAAGCTAAAATCTGAAGTTTGTTTCTGTGGTCAATTAAATTTTTTGTCTCACGTGATAGAGTTCTGCTGCTAAATGCGTTATCTGCTGCAGGAGATGGAGCTGACAGGCTCTGGGCTGGGAGTTCCACTGCTAAATCCCACCGACAAGGCTGTTGATGACTTTGACAGATATCATGGCTTTTATGTTGTGGCTCAGCTTTACATTCAGATTGTCTTAACCTCGTAATATCGAGATCTTCTTTTGAGAAGATGCTCTGACAAGCTGAAATACTATTTCAGTGATAGCCTGTCACACACACACACATGCTTATCAAAAATAAACCACTTCAGCTGTGTCTGATGGGATGGGAAGGCCCGCAAGCAAGACAGCTGTGTTGGGGTTTGTTTTTGGGTTTCCCTTACTGCTCAACTGCCTCTATCTGACATTTTTTAAGAGGATTTTTCCCAGTGTTGTTCTGTGAGGGAAATTGGGACCACGCAGAGGCCTGGATGCATCATGAGATGATGAAATGCTCAATCTGAAAGTGCAGAAAAAGGGTATGGGGGCAAACCATTGTGGGTTGCACCCCTCCTCTCCATGCCAATGAACCTCGTATAGTGGGAGCTCCTCACTTTTTGGATGCAAATGGCAGTGCTCGGCCACAGATTGTGGGGGTGTTCTTGCCCTGAGAGCCTGGCACCTACACATCCCTTTCTCTCTCATCCTTGTCTCAGGAGTTGGCCCTGAGCATACCCTCTTTACTGTGGCACATCTGCTGCCTTAACTGGCTGTAGGGCACTCCCTGTAAGGTGTCTGAATGGTGCACCTTGGGAAGGCGAAAGAATGGGACAAAGGGAGAAGCTGGGAGAGCAGCTCAGTGAATGTGAGAGCTGTGATGATGTCCATTCAAGCCAGTCTTATGCAGGATACCTTGAAGTTAGTCTCTGCCTCTCATGCTGCTTCCCAAGCAGCTTATAACCTTCTCTGGTCAATGCTTCACACTGGATATTACAGAAAAGCAAAAAGGCTCTTTTTTTCTCCTTTTAAGCAGATTTTCAACTGCAAAGTGCTGAGTTTTATTTAAATCTTATTTGTGCTAGAGAGTGTATCTTGATAATGTCACTGATCTACATGCATTGGATGCCATAGAAAAGAATTATCCAGTGGACAGACATACTTTGGAGTGCACAGGGATCACAGGCACCCAGTGTATCATTGCACAGGCAGGTAGCAGCCCACTGGGCAGTTCCCCTCCTCTCCCTCCTGCAAGCAGCATCCCCTCATGCTGCAGGGCCAGATGGCAGACTCAGTGGCTCCACAGCCTTTCTCCCCACCAAAGCTGCTTCCCACGTGATGTGATTCCTCTTGTACTGTGGGCCAGATCCATAGCTGGGATAAATCATAACAGCTCCCCAGGTTTATCTGAAGCAATGTGAAATTACAGCGTCTGACTGCAGCTGCTGAGGATCCAGCCGATACCAAACAAAGATCGCAAAGAAAACCTTAGCTCATGGAGACGAGCTGCCAAAAATTCACATAAACAGTTGTAGATCCAAGAGCAAATCCAGGCTGTAATTTCATTGCTCACCATTGTACCGTTGTACCAGTGCTTTAAAACCTGAGGCTGTGATAAAGGCAGTAAAAGTTCTGGCTGTGCCTGCATAATTCTCCTTCCAAGTTCAGGCCCTTGCAAGCCTGTGCAGATGTACCTGAGGTCAAAATCTGGCATCACACTTTTTCTGCCTACCACCTTTGACAGGCCCCAGCTATCCCTCCGCTTTTTGCCCCCTTGGATCTTGGCAAGCAAAACTTTACCCCTATCTTATATGTAGACAGCCTCTTATAGCACGCTCATTCTCACTGAACTGTTGAAATGCTATCTTTGGGTAAAAGTCTGATTATCAGTTCCTAACAAACTAACAAATGTGACTGTGTTGTGCAATTCCTGACTTAAAATCCACAGGTTGTGTCACAGCTACAGGAGAGGTTGAGAGGTGCATCTCTGCCAAGTTTTGGAAGATGCTCACAGAAATCATGAATGAGAGACCTTGGTTGATTTCAGCACAGCTTCAGTCCCAAGGCATCCAGGGTTTCTGGCAGCAGGATTCTTCCAGCATTGCACTTCAGATATATACATAAATATATACATTGGATCTCAGTCATTAGTGTTTTTATTTTACAGGAAGGAGGAGATGCTCAGAAAGGAAATGTAATGGCTGCATACAGAAAAAAAAAAAAAGTTACTTTCTTTGGATTTAAAAGTTGAGTTCCTGCTAACCTCAGGAATATTCCTCTTCCCACTGGGAGAGTCGGGTTTTGTCTGGGTATCATGTCATCTGTCCACATTTATTTTGAATCCAGAAGAAATTATTAAAAGTGATTGAAAAATCAGGGTTTGAAACAGTTGGTATAGAAGTGTGAGACCTGTCTATCGCCTTCCATCACAGAGCCTTGGCACCTCTCCTTCCATCTGACAGTTCCCCTCGCCCTGTCTCTGTATGGCAGAACTGCTGGCTGCTGTGGTAGGGGATCTGATACCAGCAGACATGCTGTGATCGACATGTGGCTTTCTGGCAAGAGCTCACATTTTTAACCCTTTAAAGGGAAAATTAACCCTTCAAAAGGGGAGACTGGAGGCCACTACTGTGTCCTGTAAGTTTATCAGTCTCTGGGATATGGTCCTCTTCCTACCCTTTGTAAATTATGTGCTATCTGTGATGCTTTCTCGGTTAACATTCTGAACTACCACCAAGGTATCACCTGCAGCTACTTGTTTTCCAGCATTATCCCCTCTCTATCCTAGTATCAGAAGGGTGACCTATTTTCTTGTTTCTTCATGTCTCTGCATTTGGTCTTCCCTGCGTTATTATTAGCTAGCTGAAGAATCACTCACTAATCTAAGAGAACAGCCCCATCCCAGAGAGGCACAGCCATATGCCTCAGTGCCTGTTTGAGCTTAGGCCCAAAGCTATGGCCTTCTCCTTCTGTCCCCTGCTGAAAGCGAGCTGTTTCCAAACCAGGACTCACATCACAAACCCAAGCATTCAGAGGCCGCTGTGGGATCTGTGTGCAGAGCTGGTTTGGCAGCTCTAGGCTGTGATGAGGTTGGAGACCAGGATCTGGAGCTGTTAAGTGCTGCTGAGCAGAGCAGCAAATGTGGGTTTGGTGCTGACGTTCAGCCTTTCGATAGCCAGATGTCAATGGGCAGGCGTCACCACAGCCGTGTATATGATAAGGAAAATGAGCTCACGTTTGTTACTTTTTTCCTTTCCTCATAAATTGCTATGTAAATTGCACACTCTCTCCATTAGCTCTCATGTTGCCTGCTGAAAGATAAGTCAGTGAGATTGGCTTATTCACCCTCGTTCTGTCTGCAGGAAAAAATAATAATAATAGAGGTCTGTCTGCCTTGATATCCCTCCTGTAAATCTGTGTTGCTCTTAGTTCAAGTTATTGCTGGTAACTTTTGCTGGTACTAAGGTTAGGCTTTGCTGGGTGTTCCCACCACTGTGTCCTGAGCATGAATTTGCCCCATTTGTTTTGCTCCTCATGGTGTGTTAAGGGCTTTAGGCTCAAGGCTCAAGGCTGTCACTTCTGACCTGCCGAGCCCTTCAGAGCACTGTCTGATTTGAATTGTTCTTATCCCCTTTTTTTTTCTTTCACTTGACATACTCTGGTGTTGCTTAGCATTTCATTAATTTTTCATTTTCTGCCCCCGGGAAATTTCTCTCCATTTCTGGCATGTTTCCCTCATCCTCCCTGCAGAACACTGACTCAAAGAAATCATTTAGTTTCCTAGCAATATCCGCCTCATCTGTCATCAAGAGATAAAATTACTAAAACAATGAACAAAAGGTTAAAAAAAAAACCTGGATGTCTCCAACAGCCAGATTGTAGGTCCCTGCAGTCAAATACTGGTCATGTGTGTGTTTTCCCTGCATGGCTTCACACTCGTCTCCTGCCTGCACCCTGCCCTGGGCGGAAGCAGCATGGTTTGAAGGAATCCATCTTTCTCATCTTAAGAATTGGGTGGAACGTCTCCCGAAAACATCATTTTTGCAGCTGGGGCAAGTGAAAGGTTTATGGAGACTGATTCTCTGCTGACTGCCATTAAAAGGGAAGTCAGGGTGGTTTGCAGCATTAGAAATTTTATTGGAATGCACGTGAGAAGGAGTAGGCAAATGCCTTTCATTTTCAAACATACAAGTGATACTTGAGGTCTTGGTCAAGCAAAGCCAAAAGTAAGGAGGTACAAGAGGAGGAGCTGCTTACTGGGAAAAGAGGAAATTCTTACTGTTCTTCTGTTTGATTGTTACTCACAGTTTAAATCAAAGTGTTTTTCTTGGCCAGCACGTTATGTACAATGCAATTATTAGTGCTCAATGATTTCCAAGTGGATATATCTACTGTTTAGGTACACAGATTCTTTTGGATGACTAACTCTGACATGATGCACCTGGTGTGTGATTGATGCTTCCTCCATTTTGTATCTGGAGAGAGCAGCTGTGAAATGGACAGGTTTTTTTCAAGCAAGTATTGTGTTAAAAGGGAGTAAATGTGAACAAAAAGTTGACCAAGTCATCTCTAATTCATACTAAGGAGATTTTGTGATTATAGGAGATAGCTTATGACAAAGCCAGACTGTGCATGTCAGTGGAGTTGTTTCAGGGCCTATTGCATAGCAGAAAGGAAAACAAAAGGGATGGAAAAAATTCTTGTATCAGTTTTGATATTTTTGATTTGGCCTTTTGGTAATTTCTAACATTTTTTTCAAAGTTGGAATGCAAAATGTGTGCAAGCATGTGATGGTTTTGTGATGCGTTGGTACCAGCCAAAGCCACGTGGTCACCCCTAGCAAATGGAGCAAATGTATTTTTCAAGCCTTGGCAACAAACTCTTTGTGTTTCTTGTTCAAGCTGTAGCTTAGTATTTTGTACCCTTTCAAAGACTTCTCAGCACTCCCCTGGGTTGGGATTTTCTCTTTTCTCCTTACACAACAGTGGACTTCTGACTGAGAGAAGACTATGATCATGTCCTTTCATTCCATTGCCTTCAGTGTTTTTTAAGCATAGGCTTAAATAACCTTTCTGAGTGAAGAAGTATTACTGAATTATGACCTTTATTTGCAACTACATATTGATTTATACCATAAAGTCAGAGAAAAATTGTGTCCAGTTATTGACTGTCCAGAAAGCATGTGTGTGGTCTGTCCTTTACCATACTCTTCTGAATTTGCCAAAAGAAGCAGTCCTTTTAAAAATGCATATTTTTTTCCAAACTGCTATGGGAGCAGCCTGAAACCACTTTGTATTCTGTAACTTCCGTTATGAATGCACTGTAAGTTTGCTTTTCTCATTTTAGTTTGATGACCTGCGATGAACAAAAATTGAGCAAGGTTTTCCAGTTTATTTCCCCTGTGCATTTTAATCCTGCATCTAATGCCGGTTCCTCCATCAATTTATTTTTTTCCTAAATCATGAGTTGCTATTTAATTTTTCCAGGTATTTCAGTTGTTTCAACATTATGATTGTGAATGCCCACTAAAGCATCAACACTCAGAAGTCCTGTTTTCACTGAAAATTTGACATTACTGACTTTGTTGTCTTTCAAAATTAGAATAAAAACAACTCTGTTAACAGTTTCCTTTGGAACAGGATTTGCAGAGCTACAGGAGCAATACCACCCCTTCAACCATAAGAAAATTAAGGAGAGGGCTGAAAATGCAATGGGAATCGCATCCCATCTATTGGCAGCACAGATCTCAGTCTTTCTCACAGGGGATAAGGGTTTGTCTTTTTTCCTTCCTGTCTCACTCTTTTTCTCTTGTTTTAAGTGGACAACTCCAGTGAACTGTGGTGTTATGCATCACCAAAAGAAAACGCATGACTCCTTTTACAATTGTACTCAAAGGAATTTCCATCTAAATGACATTTTTGATGGTCTCTAATGAGCAGGTTTGAAACACGCATGAGCATATGTATTTTCCAGCATAAACTCCCCAGATCATACCAGAGGCTACAAGACTTCAGATGTAAATGCTATTAACGCCTCCTGTGTTAAGACCCTAATTGTTTTCAGGGTTCTGTCACAAGCTGTTTGTTGTCTAAGGACTATTAACGGGAAAAGTTGCACTAATTGCCGAGTTTTCACAGATCAGCTAGAACCGTTTGTTAACATGCTTGTTGGCCTTTTGAGGCTTGTGTGTGTGTGTGTGTAATCTTTGTTAACAGAATACAGATCATTACCAAAGCTCGGCTAACATCCTCTTACAGGGTCTACAGACCTGACTGTTTACTCCAGTGCGTTAGCTCTTGGGAACAGAGAGCTGGATGATAACTTGACTGATTGCACTCACAGAAGCTCTGTGAAAAAAGACCTCTCGGTCCAGCATTTGTGTGAGCCCTTGTTTAGCTCTGGATTATTTAGGATCCCGTTTCTTGGAACCTGGGATCACATTATACAAACACACTTCAGCCGTAAATTCTGCAGATTTGTAGAAGTGGTTACAAAATCCAATGTTCTGAAGTGATGAAAGCCCTTAAAAGCCATCTTGGTGCTATAAGTGATGTCTCAGTTATTTGCAGCTGGTGAAATCTAGCTATTAAAAAAATCTCTTCTTAATGAAAGGAAATTCTGTAGTAATTAATTCTAACATCTGTAAAGCAACCCAGAATAACAGCCATCATCAACCTGATGAGACTTACAAATTTCTGGTTACTTGCAGGTCTTTACTGTTTTCCTCTCAGATATATGGAAGAAAACTAAAATAATTGCTGCTGATTTGATCTGCAAGAAACATATTTTTGCCTTCAGGATGAAAGCCATGATAAAAAAAAAGGTATTTCGGCATCTGAGCTCTGAGCCTCACCTCTGGCATTTGCTGGCTGCAGTGGCTTCACTGCATTGCTGTAATTGTTGGGTACTATTGGACGTGTGAGTTTGTTTTCTCTTAAGTCACCTGTAACACACAGGCGGTTGCTTTTAGCTTTCAGGTATTCTAGGGGGTGGAACTGCATGCTTTAGAGACTTGGGAGGTGTTGATCCCTCAGCAGAGCAATCACTATTATCAAACAGCTTCCAAAGGCTGCTGGTAATTAAACATCCATATGTTTGTGTCCCTCCATTGAACTCATGGCTGCAGGTTTTAGGGAGGATCCAAAATCAGGTGGGAAGGTTTGTGAGGTGCAGTGATGAAGTGTGAGCATTAGTCCTTGAATTAGAGACAGAATTTCTGAACAAGAAGACCATAGAGATGATCCAGGATGGCGCTGCTATTAGCAGATAACAATGTGCTGGCCAGTTCTCTTATTTCTTGAGTAAAGCTAATAGGGGATTTTTTAATCTTTAGTTCCATAGGCCATGCCACTACTCTGAACCCATCAGTGTGAAATTCTCATGGGACTAATTGAATGGCAAAAGAGGATTTGGGCCATAAGAAGAGGAAAAGCAGCTCAGGTGACAGCAAACATTTCTCTTGCTCAGCATCATTTCTGTGCTCCCTCATTCAGCACCTACCCACCCTATGGTAATTTTCTCTTGTCATATTGAACCAGCCAGGCTCATAATGGTAGTTTCCCTTTACATGGCATCATTCCCCTGTGCTGCTTTGTGGGGACAAACAGCAAAATGGGCAGGTGATACCTGGACGCAGGGATGTGTCAGCTGGCCAGCTGCGAGCCCTCCTTGAGCCACTGGCCTGGGGCTGAAGGATGCCTGAGGCTGGGATGGGGCATGGAGACAAGGAACATGTCATATGGGCACCCAGTACTGATCACAGCAGCCCTGTGGTTGCATGCAGAAAACAAGCCAAGGTTGGGGTAACTGTTCTGTTTTTAAACTAATAGGGAAAAATGTTCTTTTTTGGCACAGATTTGGGTTGAACTCAGATTCTTTCAACCTTTGTTTAAAAGAGCAGTTGTGACTCCCCACTACTTGTTACATGGATTATTTACAAAGCAACAAGCAAAAAGTAATTCCAGAATTTAAGATCTTGCAGCGCTTCTGTTTTGATTAATGGCTTCTAATGGTGAAGGAAGCAATACTGTGTGAACAAATTATTCAGAGATCTGGAAAGTCGGTGAGGTGGTGTAGAACAAGAAACTACTATAGAAATTTCCATGAAGAGGCACCCAGCGGGATTCTATTCCTCAGTGCAGGACTGGGATAAAGTGGACAGTGCTGACATGAGGCTGAGCAGGTCCCAGGTGTATATTCAGCACTGCAGAAGAAGGAGGCAGAAATGGAGAGCAGAGTCATTATTAAACGTAGAGGGACAGAAGTCATTTTTTCTTTTGTTGTTGTTGTTGTTGTTGTTGGTTTGTTTTTGTTTTTGTTTTGTTTGGTAATGCTGTGTTCCTCCTGCAGTGGAGGGAATTAAGAGGCTGCTTGGTACCACAGCTGGGGTATTGAGAACTCCATTGTGAACCAGTACTTTAACATTCATGATACACAGACTGAACTGCTGATGGTCCATTCAGCAGAGCAAGTGAAAGGGACAAATCTGCCCTGTTCTTGTCCCTGTGTTCTGCTCAGCTGTGCTGTTTGCTGTTTGGGGCTAATACCAAAACTCCCTTCCAGTTTGTTCAACATTGAAAGAAAACTACCATCACACTGTAAAGCCTGCTTCTTGCTAATGGTGGGTTCAGAGAGCCCTGGCTGCATCTGGTACTCCAGTTGTTGAAATGTGGGGTGGGATTCCAGAACTCTGTGCTTTCCAAATTACAAGTTGAAAGAGTTTGTCATTCGATAATCCGATCTATACTATTCTTTTTAATCTCTTTTCCTAGCGGAGTCATTAAGTACATGGGAATGTTTGGCAGAGAAATGATGGAGTGTGATATATCTTATTTTGGGAACTGACTTTCCTTTTTAATAACAATGAACATTTTTTCCGCCCATCACTTTTCAGACTCACACAGGAGTAAAACTTCTGTGTAGAGAAACTGTTAGGTCAATCTGCAGCATTTCCTACAGACAGAAACAGCTAACATCACTGTCTGGATAAAACTCTCAGATTTACAGCCAAGGTCTTGTTTGAACTTCCTAAGTGTGCTGAAAGATTGATTTTAATGGAAACACGACCTGCTTGCAGCACTGAGAAAAACACCTATTCACTTCAGTGGGAGCAGGAGGAGCATGCAAAGGGAATAAGATGCAAAGGATATGTGATGTAATTCTGGGCCTGAGATTTTGCCAGTGGGAGCAGAAGTTTTGAGGGTGTAATTTCATCCACCCTATTGGAGACTCCTAACAAGAGGCTGATTTTAGTGCATGCTCATCACTTGTCATCTTGAAATCTCTACCCTAAAAGAGGTCTTCAGCAGTCATTAAGAAACTCATGTCCTCAAATGGACAGCTCTTTAAAAAAACTGCTATATTATCAGAAGCATCTGTGATCCTTCAAAACAGCCACAAAATATAAATAAAATAAATAGTGCTTTTTGTTAGTTTTGGTGTGCTGCTATAAGTAAGAACAAAAAGATTCATCCTTACTCATAGGAACACCTGATAAATGAGAAATACGGCAGGGGAAAAGATGCTTATTATTTCTTGGCTAAGGAACATGGTGCCTCTCTTGTAACACTTGGAAACATGTACATGGGGCTACCTAACACAACCCCACCTGCTTCAGCTCTCTCTACCAAGCCTGCATGTCTAATCCTGGTGAGGGGGAACTAAGGGAGCATCTTCATCCAGAAGTTATGTGGCAGTAGTATGGGCCATTCTGAGCTGCTGTAGCTTAGGCTGTGCTTATTCACTATCCCAAATATCTCCGTTCAAGATCTAGCCTCCTGCAGTGAGCAGACAGGCTTAGGGACACCTTTCCAAATTGCAGAGTTGTTCTTGTAGCTATGTTAGCCGTTGGCACTATTGGTTGGCTCAGCTGAGGCTAGAGGGGCACATTTCACGCATAGAAGCTGGACAATGGCTCTGCTGATCTTTAGAATTCTGTAGCTATTGCTGCTTAATTATCTGTACACCTCACTGCTGTTTGGAGACTTTGTCATATGATGTCCCCCCAAGTCCTTCCCTGCCTGTCCATGCTGCACCAACAGAAGTGGAAAGGCATCTTTCTCTTTTGCATACATACATGATTTTGCATTCTTCTCTGAGAATCCAGCCATATAATATGAGCCTATCACTGGTTTATAGCTTGCTTCATTTATGTTTAAAGACATGTTGTCTTCAAAAATATAAAAGATGAGCCAAATTCCTCCCTGATTTATGCACTCCATACTACCACCTAGTCCTGAGTCTGTAATCACTCTATGTCAAGCTTTCCCATCTTTTTCAGTGGGCGTTACATGCATGGAGTATACTATCAGCCTAGTAATGATATGTTTGCTTGCAGCATCTTATTTAGCTGCTAGTTATCTTTGTGTGCCACAGAGAAATTCAGACAAGACTTGCTACTTGGTAAACAAGAAGGTGGGGGTATGAACGAAAACCCTTTTTATTCATATCAACTCCTTTATCTTTTCTCTTCAACACACATGTTAAGATAGCAATGTGTGACAGTAGTAAAATGATATAAAGTGAAAGGTGCAAGCTGAATTTTCAGCTTGGGCTAGAAATTGCATACATTGATAATATTCAGACTTTAATATTATCTTGTCTGGAAAGGTTTGATGAGGTTTTATTGCCAAATATCAGCACGTTTTTCAACCCCACACCCTCTCTTCAGATCACCATGGAAAAGTGGTTCAGTCAGGTCTGTTTTGCATCCAAGAAAGAAGTAAATAATTTGAACAAGTTAGCCCGAAGTAAAAAAAAAATATGGCTTGGGTGTATGTCTTTCTCATCTGCACTGACTTTTAGCCTTTAAAATAGTACCAGGCATTTAACTGAAGAGGATTGACAATATGCAAGTAATAATGGGCTGTGGAAGAAATAATTGGTTATGAAGTTACAGTGCTGGAGGTTTTCTTTTTCTCAGTAATTTCCTTTTGAATGTAAGTTGAATTTTCTTTTCCGTGCATAGAAGATAAGCAGAAACTATTGGTCTTGTTTGAAAAGATATCTGAAGTTCATTAAAGGTTCAAATAATCCTTCTGAAAAAAGAGAGGCACGGGCCCTGTTGTCTGTAATGCAGGTAAGGACAAAGGGTCCTCTCCGTGCAACTGAAGAAAGTGTGCTTTGAATTTTCAGTTTGGGACTGGGGCATAGCTGATCATGATGACCCAGGTAAATGACAGATAATGTACTAGTATGTTCATAAGCAGAGAGAAAGGGAAAGAAAAAGAAAGGGTGCTCCTGTTCAAAAGTTATTCTGAAGATTTTTCCCAATATCCCAATTGCTAGTTACTCACAATTTCCTTTTATAAATAATTATGAAGGATGAAGATCATAAATTATATCATAATTTGCCCCAATTAATGTTGAATGATCAATGCAGTTTGCAGAATTGAGTGATTTGGCTTCACTAATGGATTGTGCTGAAAATGGCTTTCTGTCACGTTATATAATGTTCTGTTATTGTCTTTAGCTCAGCTTGTGAGATGCTAGAAAATCTCTGTTATTGTTGTTGGAAGCTGGTGTCTGTCTCAGTTTGCCAAGCGAACTATATGGGTTTTCTTCTAAATGCTGTTACCAGGAATATGGACAAATCCAAACCAAGAAGGGGCTGGATTTCCTATTCATGGGTTATCTTTATGTAAAACAAAACAAAACAAACAGTGTGGACTCATTACAGATTAGTGTATTTGCTATATCCTTCTTTAAGGTTGAAATCTCATGTATGAATTTCCAAGATTACCCATTTCCCAACTGTTTGACTGAGCTCTGCAAAAGCCATTGATAAGAATTTGTTTCCTGTCATGGGACTAGTCACTGCTTCCAATTACCATCCTACAGTTTTATTTGCCACAGATATTGACTATTTAGATGACAGAATTAGAAGAAATGCAAATTAAAACGTAATTCTTTTAACTTGTGCCACATTAAATCTCTCTTCTTTTGGCTTTTAAGCATTCAATTTAGGATGATAGCATTTTTTTAAAACATGTAAGCTTTTCTTTCTCACTTTCTCTTTTTTTGACTCATTGTCCTCCATTTCACTGATTAACTGTGGATTTCACTCCACAATGCTTGTAGATGGAAAGGCCTGTGATTTCTGAGCTATCATGCAATCTTGTTCTTTCAGGAAGTCCTATATATTCCACTACATTTCTATAAATTTCAGGTTGAAGACTGTACAGTACCTTCATTACCCTGTTTTCAAGCAATAATGTGTAACTGTGGCTTGAGTAAAAAAGAATGCAGCCTGAAAAAAATGATATGCATAATTGCCCAGATGATTCAAGTTCTCTAGCAGAAACCTTCTATAAACAGATACATCTCTACTGTGGAGAGCTCGGAGAAGACCATGTCTCTTTATGACTTCCTGACTGGCTTTCAATACAAGTCTTCTCACAAGAAAATCCAGGTCTTGGCATCAAACAAGTCTTGAAATCCAGCCCTCTCATGCCAGAGAAACATGTGTCCAGGACCTGCTGTGGTGGAGACACGTTTGAGATCTTGGCTGTTTATCATGTCTGGAGGAACAGATTGGACAAACAGCTAGCACAAGTTCTGTGTGGGACCTAGTTTCTCTCACAGGAAGGTAGGATGAAAGACAAACATTATCTAGTTATTAATGTATTTATGCAACATTTCTTTGCTGCCCGTTGCCATTTTTTCCCCCATGTTCAGCATGAATTTCCTCAGACACATTATTGATTAGCTGATCTCATTTAAAATCACAGACTCCATCAAACCTAATGTTCCCAGAACTGGAAGCTATAGTGCAATATGTCTCCTTTTTAGGAATATTGGATTTGGCCTAAACATGGTTCTCTGACTGTGTAGCAGTATGAGACTTTCCTTCCTGAAGCAGTCTGATTTTTAGCTACACATCATACACTGGCAGCCACCAGCTTCCTCTCCATGCCCTGCTCAACACCTTACACACAGCTGTAGAGGGCAAGCACCTCAAATATGAGAAGTAATTTGATGTTAGTTTTGCTTCACCTCAGCATCTCACCAGAGCAGAGACCAACAACTAATCACTCAAGATTTCAGTGTATGGGTTTTCCTACTGAGGACAAAATTCTTCTCCTTTCTCTGAAAATCCCACAGAGAACTGGGACAGATGTCTGAAGAGCTGAAGGTGATAGTTTCGGTAACAAAGTGTTCTTGAACGTAAAAAGATATTATACAAAATCCTGTGCTTTCTGCCCTACACACAGTGCAGCTCCATTTTGCAACTGTGTTGGCAGCTGCAAGCTTCTAGACAGAAAATTATATTATAAAATCATGGAATTGTTAAGGTTGGCTAACATCACTAAGATCATCAAGGCCAACCATGATCCCATCACCACCATTCCATGTCCCAGTAGCCAGATGATTAAATATTTGGTTCCATGTTTTATTCTCAAATCTGTTGACTTTCAGAGCTATTACTGCTTGTCAATATGGTGCAATCACTGTCAAATGCAGGAAAGGCTTAAAGGGAATACACATGGGCTGACTCCCACTCTGTGCTGAAGTGTTTCTTCCACCATGCATGGAACCCCTCCTCACTTCTGAAGTGTGTTGACTGGGTGTGGTGGGAATTTTGCATCTAATGAAATGTTTGTAAGCTCACAAGTTGAAGGATTTGTAAACAGACTCCCGAGACAAACACCGTTTTAAAGCGTTTGGTGAAAATGCCTGCAAATGTCTGCAGAGGGGAAGATAAGCAAATGGGTGATTCAGTCCTGGGGTTTGTCAGGGGAAGCAATGAGGGGCTTATCCTGAGCCTGTGATAACCCGAGGGATGACCTCACAAGTGCTTTCCCATGCTGCTTTTCCTTCACCCACACTCTTTTTGCAAAGTGCATCATTCTCTGTGAGCGGTTGCTGTGGGAACATTCCTGCTTAAGGGTGTGTGTGGATGGCCAGACAAGCAGGTTTTCCTTCTGCATCCAGTATTGTCCACTCTTTTCACTGAAAAATTGAGTGCACCCAAAGGTCTTCACTGGGTCAAATTAGGCCAACAAGGCTCTCTATAACCATGACGTGCTAAGATGTCCCACCAGTTGATCTGATAGTGAGTTAGGCTGCACCCATCAGAGTTCAAGCAGTCAGGAAGTTAATTGCTCAAGACTTGCTTTGCAGCAATGCTAATTGAGTGGGACTTGAATATTTTCTCAGTTTTCTAAAGATGGATGTGTTTTCTTTTAAGAACAGCTTTGCATCTTTTCTTTCTGGCTTTTCATTTTTCTTTGAGCAAACTGTGCAGAGAAAACTCCCACTTAGCACTGATGGTATGAAATTTTCTTGGCCAATAAAGACAAGATGGCACTTCCAGGCACTGGGGCTGCTCTAGGAAGGTAAGGAAATGCTGCTGTCCTCAGCAGATGGGTGAACCGAGATGCAGGAAGAGCAGATGATTTGTGTTTGATCACACCGTATGTCCATGGCCAGGATTCAGAAGTAAATGTTTCAGACTAACCCAAGTAACTGTTACCCTTCCTTATCTCGAGACCATCAAGGGAAATGTCAGAGCTTCCTGGAGATCAGAGCTGGCACTGCTGGACCCTGAGCAGAGCTGCATGGAGCTGGGGGAAGGCCTCACATGCTGGGCCATCTGCAGCTTTTATTAGCTTCTCTGTGACAAGGGCTGCTTCGTTCATAGGCATGGGAGAGGGTACACCAAGAGTGACAATGCTACTTCCTTCCAAGGAATAGATTGCAAGCATGGGATCTGTGCTAATTTCTGGAGAGCTCTCTCATACGAGCCAAAAAAGGAGTTGGGACCCACACGAGTGTCTGGGGTTCTCCACCATCTTCTTTTATTTTTGCTGAAGAACAGGTAATTGGAAGGTTAGAAACATTCTGCCCTTATGAATACAGCAGTAGCTGTATTCTAGGCTAAATTATTTTATAAGTAGAGTTTGCACGAGATATACATCTTGAGGCTTAGAGCCCAGGGATTGTCCATGATGTCTTTATTGCCACTTTGATGTGGTATACCTGCATGCTGCTCTAAGCAGAGAGATTTATGCCCTCCTTTTTCTCATCCTAAAATAATTTAATAAGAGAAAGATAAAAAATGGAATAGGCTTTCAATATCAATTTAATCTGCAGCTATCCATAGCGCTGCACACCACCCATAACTTTCCACTGATTTCCTTGTGTCCCTGAGGGCTGCCTGCAATTTTGTTGGTCTGTATTGTCACTGATTTTCGTACCTTTGCTTTTACACTTTGTAAAATCTTGGTTCGCTTTTACATTTGCCTCAGCCCTGAATTTTCTGGATATCTGCTGGTTGTCTGGAATAATTACAGCTTCCCACGAAATTCTCCTTCAGCCTTCAGATGTCTGAGTTTTCTCAAGCTACAGTGTAACAGTATTTTCCTTGGAAATCCAGTAGCAAGCATTCAGTTCTGAGTCAGCAATGGTGTGATGTCTTGTGCGCTAGCACACACGCTGACTGATTCCTTCTAAAAAGGAATTAAAATAATTTTAAGAGAAACTGTGAGGGAAATAATAAAGAAGTGTGGAAATGAAGCATGATTTTGTTCAGATATATAGCTACAGTTCTCTGAAAACTGCAGAGAGGTGCTCATTCTGCACTAGCATGACTTAGGTCAGGATTTAATCCAAAGTCTAAAGCCATTAGTATTTGGGAGGGATCCATTTTAGCTTCAGCCCAAATCATTTTCTTGCCTACCACCCCTGGGGTGGGTAACTTCATGGTTTGGTTTTAAAACAGAACTTTTCCCACAGGCAGCAAAATCTGGAGGTAAGTGAGGATTATTCAAGGCTCATTGCTGTGAGGTCAGGGCTTGAAACATCACCCTTCCCTGCAGCAGAGTACAAGGATTAGCTTTTCCAGAGTTCATTTTTCAGGGCAACTTTGCCCAGACATCAGCCAAATCTGCATTGTGGGCAGCTCCTTTAGCTCCTGCATAAGGGTCTCCTGCCAAGGTCCATCTGCCCCTCTGACAAGCACACAGAAGGCATACTCAGCCTCTTTTCCCCAGCACAGAATGTCTCCTGGCTCCGCAGAACCCAGCTGGGCTTGAAACATCGCGAGAGAAACTGAGCTTTAAGCCCACAAACAGAAATGCTGTATTTCTAGTTGGGAACTGTTTGCATTTTCAGATGAGGATGAGTCAAACAGCACGAGCTGTGACTACATGCTGGGAAAATATCATCCGGAGGACGGAGTGAGCCACAAGTACCCCCGTACCTTCTCACTGTATTCATTACAGAGTCCCCGTGACTGTTTATGAAGGCAAGTCAGCTGTGGCTTGTTTGCTGGAGCAACAGCCTCATCTAAAAGGTTTCTAAAATCTCCAGGCAGACTTCATCATTGTGGATGAGACCTTGGCTGGGGCTGGAATGGGAAAGGATGGGTAACTGCCTGGCAGGAACTAGTTCCCTGTTGGAAGGAGCTCCTTGGGAGCAAATGTCTTCAGCACACTTAGTATTTGCTGCTGCACTTTCTTTTGTTTTATACCTGAAAACGTAAAGAGAGCCAGGGAACAGAAATACATCTCTCAGCACCGTAACAGCTATAATTGGCCTGATGTTACATTGATCACAGCACTCCTTCAGGCACCATACTTCCCAAATCAGTGCATTTATGCTTAGCTGAAAATGATACCATTGGGATTTAATTAAACCCGCTTGCTTGTCCTTGTTGGAGGGGAATGGAGATGGGGTGGAGCCAGAGTAACACTGTGCAAGGATGGCCTGGCAGTGCTGCCCCTGCAAGGAGGCACCTCCAGCTTGTGGAGCCAGCATGGAAAGGCCAGATATGTAAAGCTGGCTAATATTTTGGAAAGTTCCTCCGAACTTGTTAACTCAGTACATCTGTAAATGCTGGCCGTGTTCCCAGCCTTTATTTTCAGCCCACTTTTCCTGTAAGCTATTTTGCATTATCTGTTTGGTTGCCATCAGACTTTCCCATTAACTCCCAAAGATGTGATGAAGGAGAAGGTGAAGTCCAGACCCTGCAGGATGGTCAGCCCTGACACTGCTGTGCTGTGGGCAAGCTTCATGGCAACTGGATAACAGGGGCAAACAGTGCCTTGGTTTGCACTCAGAAAATGTTCATGGCAATTAACAAGCTGGCACAAGAGCCCAGAAGGAAAGAGTGAGTTGTATGGAGGGAGAAAATGAGGAGAAGCAAAGGCATGCCTGAAAAGTGAAGGTTTTGCAGGGCACACAACAGAGCTCTGTGAGAATGCTGTGAGAACCCAATCCATAGCAAGTCTGGTATCCCTCAGACAGCTTGTTTCTCTCATGTGCATGCTTATAACTGAAAGGTGAGAAGGGCCCCATAAAGGGCCAGTAAAACATACCTTCTCTATATCCTTACAGGCTATAGGGTTTGATTTCCACACGTCATGACTTGTTGTTACCTTGAGAGAAAGTTGCTAACCCTTGCGATGCTGAGGTTTTGCAGACAGCGGAGGAGTGCACTTACATATGTGCACATGCCTGTGTACACAAGCTGACTGTGTCTAATGCAGTAATTTGCAGCTGTCAAATAGTTAATGTAGACTAAGCTTGTGGACTCATAAATTTTGGTTTAACATGCAATTCTGCTCTGACAAGTGTCTGTATAAAAATAGCACCTTCCTACTGAAATGATCTGCTGTCTCTGTGTAATCACATGCAGATCTGATTAATTTGCTGACTAAATTAAGGGGATCAGCTTTGAAAAATGGGTGCCTAAAGTTAGGTATGTTCTATTTAGCTACGTAAATATGCAGTAAGATTTTAAGTGCTACTTAAGTCTTGTCACTCCAAGTTGCCCTTGAAGTACCTTTTAAAATCAGATTACCTTTCTGGGGCTCTAAGGCACAGAATTAGATAAGTGGGTTTGAAAATACTGGCTTCATTTTTGTTCCGTATAGTCTCTGTTGTTTCTGGAGATATACAGCAGCTCCAGGAGTGGGCGAGCAGAATTCTTTTGTTCTTTTTTTTTTTTTTCTTTTTCTCTCAATTGTATAAACTGAAAAGATGACAACTTAACTTCTAGATCCCAGCATGGGTTTGTAGTCCTGATAGTTGGAAAAACAAACCAAACATGTTTTTTACTTGTAAACTGACTGCATTTGATCTGGAAATCATTGAGCTGCAATAAACATTAACTCCATGATCCCATTTTTATGGAGTCAGTTTTCACACTAGAACCACACTTAACAAAACAATCATTATAACTGAACAGCAGTGCTTGTGAAAAGCATTGCATTGAAAACACTGATGAAAGAAGCCTTCTGTTTATCCATGGAGCAGCAGTGACAGTGGCAGTGTGAGCTACAACACACTGCTCCTCGGCAATTGACACGATGGACAAAGTGATGTTACAGCTTCAAGTAGGCTGTTTTGCTGGATATGGAGCTCCTGAGCCGGCATAGTGCAAGTGGTTGCACTGTCATGCTGTTCAGTTTTCTGTGGGCTAGGGCACTTTGCTTTAGTGGCACTTCTCTAGCAACATGATTGCAAAAAGAAAAAAAAAAGAAAAAAAAAAAAGAAAAAATAGGAAGCAAAGTGAAGAGGAGGGATCTTGGATGCTATTGCTTATTTGGTTTTTGCATAGGAGCTCAGTGCTGTTTAGTCCATCAATGCTGGCTGTGCAGAGCTTGGACCTTTTTTTCCTTTTTGTTTTTTTTTTTTGGTGTGCTGACATCTGTCTGTTGGACATCAAAGTGCAGTCTTTGAAAGCCACAGAGTCATATGACTTCCCGAACACTTAGCAGTGATCTATACAAATGTGGGCAGTCTCGCTCCTGGAGAAGACATTCTTCTGAGATGACACGGTAAAACAGCTCTTTGTATTTGGGCAGTAACAAAGATTCATTTGTAAGTATTAGCTGTCATCGGGGCTTGACCTCTTCAGAAAGTATTCTTTAGCGAGGGTTTTAAAGTGGATTTGGAAACATAATTATTCTTGTCCTCGGGTAGAATCTGGGCAATTTATGTGCTCAGCTGACTTGCCATTTTGGCTTCAATGGATATTTATTCCCATAATGTAGGATTTCTGTGCGTGATCATGTTATGGTGACTGAGGATGATGGTAATGGGTGGATTAGATATGTGCAGACAGAGATACTGCTCATGGTGACACATCCTTAATTGTCAGTAATGCTGTAGCAGCAGTGTGCTCAGTACTGTAGCCCTTCAGTGAAAGGGAAGAAGAGAGTATTTATCTCTTTGTTCTGTTCTCTGTGTATGAGTTCACAAAACACTTCCAAAGAAGTGGTTCATGGCAATGAGAAGGTTGTTTGTCTGCATAACTAAAGCCAGTATACCATTTGGAAAATTATACTTTATACCTTTTCTCCTGCATGGTAAATTTCTTTCTGTAATATTTCAATATGCGTTTTTTTATTCACCAACATGTCATTAATACTTTGCCCTGAAGCTTTTATTAGTAGTGAGTCTCACGTATCTTGACTTTCTGGAGTTAATATACCCCTTGCTATAAATGGATATTGCTGCATTTCATAGGGTTTTCCAAGAAAGTGGCAGAGAATAGATGTATTTGCAAAGGCTGCATTTTTCACTAGATCCCAAAATTTATGCAGTTATTGCCAAGAGGATATTTTCCTAGCCCTCTCAGTCTCAAGCAATATCCCCAAACCCCATTGGTGAGGACTAGTCCAAATCCTGTAGTGGGATCAACTGGATAAGATATAAAACAGATTTGTGGGCTCATGAGAATTTTCTCAGCATATCCATGGAATAAGAGTTCTGGGTGGAAAGCCATACCTAGCTTCTTTTCCAACACAGGCTTATAAATAGTCATTATAAATGTTTCATCTAATATCTCCATTCAAAAAACATGTGCTCTGCCATTAGTCAGCTGCTGTGAAGTAGGGGAGATGCCACTGCATGTTCAGTTGTCTCCAAACACAGTTGGCTTTGGCCACATGAGGTACTTTTCTCCATGGTGTGTTGGTGCAGCCTTGTATCTATGATGCTGACTGGGCCTCAAACCAAAGCTGCAGTCAGGGCAGGATGCAGACATCAGATGGATGGAGAGGGACATCAGCACAATTACTGTTTCCTGTGAGTGACGTGCGCATGTTGCACCAGCTGGTTGTGGCAGAGGGGTGGAAATGCATCTTCTTAATGTGTACTTGCTAATATAAATTAATTATTATAATAATGAAGCCAAAGCATGATGAATCTGCTTTCTCCAGCCCATCTTTCATTCTGCCTTTGCTTTGGAAGTGGGTAAAAAAATGTCACTCTGTTTTTTGTTTTCATTTGTGTAGTTAATTTGTCATTTTTGTTTTGTAATTGTTGCTAAAGTTTAATTGATTTCGTACTGCGACTTGTCATTTACTCAAAGCTGTATTATCGTGGTAGAGCCTAAGTGTTATTGAACAACAAACATAATGGACAAGTTTTTCCAGCAGCCGAGATGGATTTTGCAGGAAATTTTCATGGACTGTTATAGACTAGAAACATCTGTGCTTTTCTAGATCTAAAGTATGACAAGGTGCTTGTGGGTGCATGGTTTTGCTGGAGAGTAGGGACACAGCACAAGATGTGTGTGTAGGGTGAAATACTCAATGGGAAAAATACTAAAATGGATTAAAAGGAGGAGTGAAAATCTCACCTGCAGTTGGAGGTGTGGGTAAAGAAGGAACTGTCTTTCCACCTCATCTCTAACCTACCAAAGGTAATGAATGTATTTTTGTTGATGCAGCTGGGCTAAAACCAGCTGATCTTCTGCTCAGTGTTGTGCTCAAGGTCCTGGTAGCTGCAGTAGATCAAGTCTGTAATCAATGTACAATTTCACTACCTTTAGGAGGACTTACTAATGAGCTTTATGCAGCACTGCCAACTCTTGGCATGGGGCGGTTTCCTTCTGCCTGGAATTGCTAGTTTTTGCATAGTGTGCTGTTCAATGAAACTGGAATCAGGAGAGACACCAACCAGCAAAATCCCTTTATAAGAAGATGTGTGTGGGAAAAAAATATATATAGATTGCAATCTGCAAAGTTAAAAAAATCATTCCTTAATTATATCCCTTTGCTCAGCTCTGCTGGAAAAAAAAAAAAAAAAACAACAAAACAAAAAGAGAAAATGTCAAGCCTATGGGTTTTGCATTTGCAACCTGGGAGTGCACTGGAAAGAGAGGCCCAAATTATTTGCCTGTGTTTTAAGGGTGTATTAGATGGTCATTTGACTCCAGACGTTGGGCATTGATGGAGCTGCGGCTTGCACCCTCTGGATATCAGTCAGACCTCCTTAACCTGTAACTAGTTATTTGGGCAGCTCTGAGATTTCTCTTTGTGAAAAGAAGCCAGTTTAGTATAGAGAATAATTGTGTTAGAAATATTTTAGCCCTTTCCATGAAGAAAAGTATGTTTAGGACGGAGAATATACTTTTGGTAACATCCAGTCTCACAGTCTAATAGGATATGTGAGATGAGTTTTACTGTGTATCCTTTGTCGTTGAAGGCTGCTTTGTGGCCCTGTGGAACTCTGCCTTCTGCTAAATGCTATTTTCAGTCAATTTAAGGACTGCTTGTCCAGGAAGAGTTCCAGTTTGTGAGGCTTTAATCCTAATCATCTCTTCATATGTATCTTTAGCTGGAACAAAATGAAAGGAAAGCTGCATTTTCAACCCATTGGTGATCCTTTTCCAGTCAAAATTATAATAGTGTTGCAGGTTCTTACCACAGAAATGTCAAGTGTAAGTTCTACGGCTTTAAACATTTATGGTAGTGTGCTAAAGAAATTTGGACAGAAGAGGCCTTACTGGCAGTAGGGAGCAACTAAAACCACAAGCAGGCGAACGTTAGATTAAACACAAGAAGAAAAAATAGCAAGTCAATGTAAACATGTCTTGGAAGCCTGTACTAATCAGGGAGGCAGTTTGCTTTCTGAAATGCTTCATGGCACCTCGTCTCCGCTAATTAAGAAACCGTCCGTCTGGTTCATTCAGCAGCAGCAGGGTTAGGGTTGGGTGAGCCCAGCCCCTCGGCCGGCCACCATCTGCAGGGGCAGTGCCCCAGGTAGGCACCGCTCCGCCCGCTGTGCCACACCAGGGAACGGGGGGCAGGTGGGAAGGCAGAAGACGGAGCATCCACTGACAGGACTCAGCCGTCCGTGAAACATTTTCCATTAATGTTTAATGTGTGTCAAAAATGTCAGCGTACGTAAGAGAGGCAGATGAATTATTTAGCTGTGTGAGTGCCTTGCCCTGTCCTTCCTGCTGATGCCTGCGAAATGTTTGCCGCAGTTTTGTTCAGAGTTTGGGTGCTGCCAGCAAGTCCCTCAAGGGAGCTTTGTGGCTTGATGCTTCATCATGCCCAGGCAGACATGTGAGTGGGTGACCACAAGCACTGCTGGTGGTGTGGATTTGTGGAGGAGAAGGGCTGGGGAAACTGAAATAGTGACAAAAGATCGGGGTGCCCTTTCTCATGGGCTCGGGGCACAGATCTTGATTTGTCCCTAACTGTGTGAGAAGAGAAAGCTCCTCTGTGAGTTGCAGGTTTTGGTTTTTATTTTGTTCTTTCTCTCTTCTTTTTAAATCAGCTTTAGAGAAAGGCACTGTTGCTGTATCATCAGCTCTATGCAGAAAGAGAGAAAGAAGGACCAAAGAAAGGCATCTATCTGATCAGATGGGGTTTGAAGGCAGGTGAGGGAGAAGCAAGCCTAATTAGTAGTGAGGTGTTAGCTTGTGAGTGTTGGATGAGCTGCAATGACCAGTTCAAAGTCCCCCTTGACACTTGCACAAGACACAACTGCTCCTCCTGGGCAGGGTTCCTTGCTGTAGGCAGTGGGCACTTTATCAGCCTCTGTGTGTGTTTGGATGGGGAACACAGAACCGTGCAAGCAAAATTAAAGACAGTGCTCTCTATTCAAAGAGAAAACATACAGATTGTTTTTAAGCATGGGGCAAATGTAATTGCTTTGTGTTTTTTCTGCTTTTTTTTTTTATTATTTTATTTTTATTTTTTTAGGGAAGTCACAAGCCTTGGGACAAGGATCTCAATTGGCCTCTAATTAAAGTTGCTTTCTTTTGGTCTGACGTGAAATCCCCCTGAGAGGCAGATGTTTGCAAAGCACACTTGAGGCACTGGCATATGGTCCCTTTGTATGGCTGGCGTTTCAGCAAAGTGCCTCCTGAATGTTGTACATAATTAGATATTTTATTGTTTTTTCCTTGAGAAGTTGCTGGCGGCTGGGGACAGCCAGGACCCGAGAGCAAAGCTTTTGGGGGGACAGATGACAGGTTACAGGTGCTAGCTGATGCTCTGCTGCAGCTTTTTGGAAACAGCCTGTCAACTAAACCAGCGCTAGCTAAAGGAAATTGTTCTGACCTCCAGAATTTAATAGAGGATGAGACCCTGTGTACCCAGCCTCTAAAATTTCATGGGGGACTTGCATCCTTCCTCCAGGAATCTGTGTGCGGGTTTAAACTTTTTATTGGATTATAAAATTCTGAGGAATGTTTCCATAAGGAATCCAATTGTAATTGAGAGGGGAGTGAAATGAAAAGAAAATATTCATGCTCACTAGGCTTGGGTAGAAACCATGGCCACGCTTATAATGCTACTTCAGATTACAAATGGCCCATAGCTCTTTATTGAGGCTGTAAAAGACTTGCATCTGGGTGGTTACTGGACCATACCACAACCTGCAGGAAGATCCTTAATAACTAAAAGCTCAAGGTGCTGAATATGATCATTTTCCTCTTGGAGAGCAGATTTGTTCTTCATGTGCTTAATACACAAAATTTAGCATTGGATGACCTATTCTTTTCCAATTCTCTTAATATCTCCCTTTCCTCCCCAAAAAGTCCGTTTGCATTCACCAGAGCATTTCCTATTACTGGTGCCTCATTTTGCCTATTTATAAAAGCAGACTGGAACAATTCTCTGCCACAAAAAGGTTTTGTGAGACAAAATTAATTCATGATTTGAAGGTATTTTTGAGGTCTGTGGACATGACTGTGCTTTACTAATGTGAGCAGTCATTATCACCCTTTTGTAGATGTGAAAACCAAGACCTAGCACAGTTAAAACAGCTTGTTCAGGATCACAAAGCAATTCAGGAGCAGAAGTACAAATAGAGCAATAGAGCCAAGTCTTTTGACTAGCAGTCAGAGGTGCTATCCGCAGGGCTACCTATAATGTCTAATTATTTTCTAAGGCTAGGAACTGAAAGATCTCAGCCTGATCCCCATATCCTGATGAAAATAAAAAGGAAATGCATAAGAGATTGACTCACGGTCACTGAGTTCCCTTAGCATCTCTATTAGTGTTTGTTTAAAGCAAAATGAATAAAATCTCCTATGGATGGAGATGAAACTCAGCCTCTGTCACAGGCTGTGCATTAATTTGATATCCTTCTGATGTTTTGAACAATATTGAGCCATGTATGAAAAGGCTGTTGGCTTAGGTGGGTTGCACAAGGTGTGGTGTTTTAGGGTTCGGATACTGAATTCAGCTTATTAGACACCACATGTGCACAGACACTAATGAACTTGCATGTTTGCTTCAAGGAGCTGTACCTTTATTGAAGCTTTGCCTATTCTTTGGCGTGCTTTCAAGCTGAGGCTACTGTTCAAATGTGTGGACATTCAAAGGCTGCGCTGGAAGGCTTGGTGCTGCCAAGTACCTCGTGGAAGGAATAACAATCTCAGCAATTAGCAATCTCCCTTGAAACCCAGCCCTGACTCTTACGCTGTTGGAGGCAGGGAAAGGAGCTGTGCTCGGAGCAACTCTCCTTGTTTGAGCTTTTGAGCAGCGGGAAATCAGAGGGACTGACTTGCTGATGTACAGGGGGCAGAAAAGCTGCTGGAACTGTGACAAGCATTGGCAAAGTTTGGAAGCAGAGAAAGCCCAAAGCATCACTGTCCAATGGCTGTGACTAGAAGGATGTTCTAGCAAGCAGTGGCAATGTGTGATTAATAAAAGGAAGGACAGAATAAGGAAACATGGAGAAAATAATATTATTCTTGGACTGAGCCTGCATATTACATGTAAAAACAGCATTCATCTTTTCCTTTTAGAATAAGTGCAGCAATATATTGAATATAACTTTCCTTTCAGCTGTGACAAAATGTTTGGCACCTGGTGCAATGCTATGAGTCTTCTATGGAGGCCATCTCTTTGGTTTCCATGGTTCTTGCAACTTGTCAGGGGGTCACCTGGAAAGCAAAGATATGGCATGGATCTGTGTCAGTCTGCACAGTGGGGGCATGAAATATTTACTCCACACAACCCTAATAGGAGTACTGGAGATCAGATTTTATGGTTGGATCCTCAGTAACATTCCTATTAGGTGCTTTCCACACATTTCTGTCTACCGTGTACCGTTCTGTCTACCTTTCTGTGCATTTATGCACAGTCACACATGCAGAAATAAGTAGACTTAACTAAGCACAAGCTCAATTGCCGCATAGCTCTTCAGTTATGCAGCAAGAGAGCCTTCAGAAGTCTGTGAAGGTTCCAGGGATTGTTGGTGTTTCCATTGCAGAGCTGAAAGTGAGCTTTAGATTTGGCTCTACATGGGGTGAAGAGCACAGGCAATGCCAGCCATGCTTCCACTGGTAATAACTACAGTGTCTGTTAGCTTTTGCTAATCTGCCCAGATGAGGGAGGACTGTCCAGTCTGACCTGCAGTCCCAGAAAGTAAATGCTTCCTGTGAGGCCAGGTATTACTGTTTATTATTTAATATGGAGAATAATAACCTTTGTTGGTCAAGTTTATAGCTCTAGGATGATCTATAATAGTTGTAAATGATTTTTACAAATTAATATTGCTTTCTTTCTAGCTGGTGCTGCCTTTAGATTCAGTTCAATACAGTTCACTCCTTCCTTCCTCTGGGAAGTCAAATCTTTCTGCTGCCTGCAGTGGGGAAGGAAGGCAGGGGAGCCTGGCAGGCTCATGGGGAACTCGGGGCACAGAAATGTTCTTTCTTCACATCAAGGATCAGGCTGTCATCTACAGAAGAGCTATCAGCAGATGCAGAGTGTCCAGGCCCATTTATCTCTGCCAGATGGTGCAAAAATACAAGTCTGAAGCACATGTTGCTCTATTCAACAGAATGCTGTGCCATGCTGTGGCCTCGCTGCCTCTGAACCAATGAGCCTCAGCCAGTGAAATCCCAGTGGCTAAGGACCTAGTAGCCCTCAGCTAAGCCCCTGTGCATGGCTTGTGGGAGCTCAGAGAGACCCAGCTAGGAAGGCTTACAGCCCTGTGGGGACAGACAATAGCATGCTAGAAGAGAAGGTAGGGGTTAAAGAGACCTTAGCGCATATGAAAAAAAGGTAAATATTTGAGGCAAAAAAGCAGAAAGAAGGAATAATGGAGAGAGAAAGACTGGAGAAGGAAGCAAAAAGTATCAAGACAAGGAAAAAGGAGGATGATATTCTGCCAGGAAACAAAGGGATAGTTGTGTGAACAAAGCACTGGGGAAGCATTGGGGAAATGAGGGTTGAGCTCTGCACAAACTTTATGTCTGACACCGGACAAGTCAATTCTCTCTGTCTCCATTTGCAAAGACTACAATGGGAATAATAAAGTCTCCTTTGTTCTGCCTCTCTCTGCTCACATGAGACGTCTCTTCTGTTTGCACACGGTAGAAAGGCAAGAAGCTACTGTACTTCAAACAAAAAATTAAGTCCACTGAGGCTTGGTGGGGGAAAAAGAGAGGTAGGAAGGCAAATAGGCTGTGATAAGCCCAGGATATAAAATTTGAGAAAAAATGAAAGAAAAAGAGACATATAGGAGAGACCTTTATTAAGGGAAGAAGAAAGAATCAATATGGACCGGATTAATCCTACTGTGTTGCCTCTTGGACTCCAGTGGAGCTCCTCAAGGGGTGAGTTAAGCCTAAGGAGTTCAGTTTTGTTTTGTTAAAGAAACTGCATGCCAAAATTTTTAAATAGTCAAATCTGTTCTGAGAACTATGAGAATGTGGGCTTTCGTGAAACGTTGCATAGGACTTAGGATGAACAACTCCTGCTGAAGGCAACAGGAGCCAAGTGATTAAGCCCCATGCAGTGCTCTGACAAGAGGCCTTCTTCTAGCCTACGCATACGTTTTTCAGTATAGAAAGTATTTCCATATTTCCTGCAGCTGATCTTTATTTGAAGCCAAAAGCACACTGCATTTTTTCAGATCACAGTTAAAGCTTTTCTAGGAAGAGCAACTCCGTATCAGACCAAGGGTCCATGTAGCCCAAGACAGTATCTCCAACAGAGGCTTCTGACCTCTGCTGAGAGAAAGAGAGAAAGAAATCCTAAATCCTGTGAGACTCTTTTCAGGGATAATTTATATTTCGCTCCAGGAGTTAGCATTTGGCTTCCACTCCAAAGACTGAAGGCTTATATTCTTTCCAAAACTCTTGTTTGTTTTCTTAATCTTTACAGTTCCCTGGAGTTGTTTGCTGTTTGCAGATCTGTGGCCCACTGGGGAAGCCCTTTGAGCTGCTGACCTGCATGTCCTGCAGCAGCAAGTTCCCTGGGCATCTGGGGCATTTGTGCAGGGAAAAAAAGAAAAATTTTCTTTTATTGGTATGCTGCATTTGATGTAGAAATGTGCCTTAAGCTTCCCATCTTGCCCAGCTGGCTTCTCATTACAGCATCTCACCTAAAACTGTGAGATGCTTCTGCTGCACAGGGAATCCCTGGCTAGGAGATGAGCTGTGCATTTGCAACGTTGATCTGCCCTGAAAAATGACTCAGCCGTGCTGAGCAAGCATTTCTTAAATTTTTCAGTGTTTCCAAGTTTCCAAGAATACATTCTTCTGTCAGCTACTCCTGCAGGCATGGTGTGCTTTCTTCTTGTGTGGGGACAGCATGCTAAGCCCAGGATGTGGCAAAGATGTGAAATGCTGTGAGTTGGCTGAAATATGGCACTGTGCTATCTGCACCTCTGATTCTCTTCTGGTAAATAAGTGATTGCAATACTCTAGCTTTTTCACAGAGCAGTTAGACCTGCAGGTGAAAGAGCAGGAAGGACAATGTTGCATATACCCATGATTATGACAATGGTGAACCAGCAAACCAGTGCATGGATGAAGTGCCAGATGTCCAGCCTGCCCTTCCATCATCTATCTGTCCTTCTCTGTTCATTTACTGCAGAGGGACTTGAGCCTTGTAAGGGCAGGAGAGCAGTGTCAGGCAGGATGCCTTCATCAGTGTCCAGGAACAAACTGGCTAGGTGGCTGTACATCCAGAGCTCTGTGGAAAAATTAGGTGGTGCTATGCAGACATGGCTTCAGATCCAGCAAGCAAGTAAACAAAACAACTGTATTAGAAACAGCTGGTGGTGAGGATGAAACCGAGCATTATTAGGGATATGTTTGTAATAACTTATGTTCTGGGTAATGCATTGTTGCTGTTCTCAGCCCTCCTGGAGACAGATGCTGGAGACCATTGCTTTTGTAGCCTTCATTACAGCCATTGGTTTTCCTGTTCATATATCTCTTTTTCCAGTCATTACTGGAAAACCTAACAGCATGCTCTGAGATGCAGCTGCCAACATGTGACTTTTTTCAGGAGCCGGAGTCATCTTAAAGGCATTGGCCACAGACCGGTCTGCAGTTCCAGAGCTGCTGCTCGAGTGAACACATACTCTGCCCTGAGTCAGGGCATTGCTTCAGATGCTGTTGTACCTTTGGGAATGTAACCCCTCATCCTGAGGGAAGTTTTGCAGATTTGGAGAGCTTTTGTGGATTCCCTGGCTCAGTTTTCCTGAGGGATTCCCTTCCCTCAGGAAGGAGGGCTCCGTTTTCCAATTCCTTCACCTTTACCATTTTCACCTGTCCTGGGGAATACTGAGAAAGCTGAAAATGTCTGCTGGTGGCACCATCCCCACTGGTGTCTGTCCTTGCCTCTCCTGCACACAGCCAAAGCACTGGGGCTGTTAGCAGCAAACTGTCTGCCTGCAGCTCTGGATGTGATAATCTTTTGAAATCATAGAGCTTTCTCCTGGTTTCCATGTATATTGCCTGTGAGATATACAGAGGTAGGAGAGTGCTTTAAGTTGCACTGAGCCCTCAGTGTAGTAGGATAAGTTAATAGCAAAGTCTCATTTCTTTAATGCAGAGTATGCGAAGTCTTGCTTACTTAAACACAGAAAGAATTCAGCAATTAAAATTCTAAGTGCTTTTCTGACACAAAATTCTCCCTAAAAATTCTCTTAGGACTGTGTTCCAAAACCTACTTAAATGCGTTTACATCAATTTCTCCTCCTTTTTATATCTCCCTCCATTTTATTAACCTTTCAGAACTTTTGAAGTAGTGAAATTCTCAAATTTGATGAAGTGACATGAGTTGACTGTCTGTATTTTGATTTCACAAGCATATCTCTTTTGATGCTAATGATATTAATTTATCAGCCGTAAGGGTCTAGCTCTTAGTGCTTTTATGTAAATTGTAGACTTTTCCAGACTCACTTTAAGAAACATAAAACTTGGAGGAAATACATGCTTTCATCTGATCTACCCTTCTTGTCCTCTTTTGCAGGCTCATTCCGAAATGATGGCTTAAAAGCTGCTGATGTCCTTCCTATACTGAAGGAGAAAGTGGCCTTCGTATCAGGTGAGCGCATCCTTCCTGGTTCCCTCTATCCCAGCACAAGCACTGGCTGCTGCATACTGGTCCTTATGGTGCACAAGTTTGTTTGTGCACCATATGGTTCATGTTTGGATGGCAGTACTTAAATTAGCTCTTGTGCTAAAAAAAATAAGGGCTATATGCAGAACAGGGTTACCCAGTAACACCCAGAGAGCAGGAAATTGGCCCACGGTGGTCTTCTTCATATTCTGAGAAACAGGTAAATGGGCAGGACAGGAGGCATAAAATACAGCTTTTTAGCTCCAACCCAGACCTGGGCTGTTTCAGGACTCAGGATGGTTCAGGTCAGGGATCCAGCCTGAGTTCAGGGTCTTTGAATCACCAGTGTTTGTCTTGCTATCCCAGTCTGCAGTAGAAGTACCACTGATGCTATATTCACCGGGGAAGAGAACACGTGAACCAATTGCAAACTTGCATGAAGTCATTCAAACTGCATTATAAAAAGTGAGTATTTCCAGTGCCTGCATTTTTGCCAAGGGCAAGCCATTCAATCATCTTTTGGTGATCTTGCCTAATGCAAGAAGAAAGTTAGCATCAAGCAGTTATCCTGCTCTTCCCTTTTTGCTTTCACTGCTCCAAAGAGAGGGATGTCATAATAAAAACAGTGTACCTGAAGATCTGCTTGTGACATGAAGCTGAACTGGGTGCTCTGTGGAAGCAAAAGATAGGATGGCTTCAGATGGAATATTTAATAAGAACAGCTTGTCTGTATTGTTTATGTAGCCCTTCCCTTATGGTGCCTGAGTTCATCTCAGAGCCAAGGCATCTCACATCAACCCATCAACTCATTACATGCTGTTCTGGTCCATACTTGCCTTGTATGTGTGGAGGAGGGCTGAATGAGCTGTGCCAACACACCTCAGGGTTTTCTTACCATGATCTGCAGCAGATGCAGGTTCTCATAGACTCACCATGCTCAAAATATTCCTGTTCCTGGCCCAGCTCACTAGACAACAGCCCCAGCATTTCTACCTGCTCTCCAAGCTATTCGAATGCAATGGCTATGTGCAACAGGTATGTGGGGCCTTTGAAGACAGAATGTGCTGAGGCTCTAGTGTATTACAGTAGCCCCAGCATCACCCCCAGCACAGAATTTAACTGCTCCAACTTTCCCAGGGCTGGTGGAAGCAGATGAAGACAAGAATTGGAGTGCTTCAGCTGATTGCTAGGTTTAATTAAAATGGAATAACTTCCCAGAATATTCTTTGAGCACATCACAGAAATTTTGCCAAAAAGAAAAATCAAATTACTGAACTTTGTGAAAAAATATATATATATCTCCCAGCTGTAGATAGCACAGAGTCTGCGAGCACATTGCATTTGCAGTCAGACTTCCTGAAGGAAAAGCAGAGTTTTATTGAGTCTTCTTCAGAGTTTTACACTACAGTTAATTTTAACAATAAGAAAACAGTGAAGTTGTCAAGGAGTTCATCTTGTCCTTACACCAGCAGAATTTATCAGTACACAAAGCATTCTGCTGAACATTTCAGTTGCATGTTTTTGTTGTTTTTTTTTTTCTTTTCTCATCTGCTCTAACTCACCACCTTGTCTTTTCAGCCCTGATGTGGCAGAGAACAAATGAGCTCAGGATGGCACAGCTGCACTGCTCTGTGTTTCAGCTTTGTGCACACCCCATACTTTAACCATGCAGAACATGAGGACAGCAGGCAGGTCACCTGCCCACACCACTGTGTAACCTCAGGGCCACTCTCAAGCTTGCAGAAGTGCACTTAAATTCCAAATTGAAATACAGCTCTAATTAGCTGGGCACAGATTCACCCAGCCTGAATTATGCCTGGGGCTCAGTGCTGGTGCTTTCTCCTTGCTGGCTCAGCCAGTGGCAGGCACAGAGCTTTGCATCAGCATCACTGTGCCAAGGGAAGATTTAGGGATGGATAATGGTACAGTTTTCTTCCTGGAACTGGTTCTTGACTTCTTTCAGTGACCCTACTGGACTGAACTCAAGCAAAGTTCATATGTCTGTATATCTAAATAGCACCTGAAAATCCCATTCCAACTCTAATAAGTGCGAAGAGAGACTGAGCAGTCACAGTACATCCCAGCCATCACAGTCTAATCACTTCCGTCAGTGGTCTTGTTGCAGCAGATTAAGCCAGGGGCAGGAGGAGGCTTTGGCCACCTGCTTGTTGCCTAAACCCTGATAAAATCTTGGCTTTGCCTGTATGGTTCACTATGTCACTTCCGGCAATGGAATGGCTTTGGGAACCATTAGGGAGCCAGCTACAAGCCAAAGGCTGATTTTTATATTCTGGGAAGGAGATGAGCACAGAAGAAAGGAAATAAAACAGGCTGTAGATTATTTTGGTGGATTTTTTCAGTGAGAGGTGGTGAAAGTGATATTTTGGAAGCTGTGGCTTCAGCCTTTCCTGGGAAACACAGATGCTGCTTTGGAAGGAAGGTTAAACTTGGGATGCTGTTCAGCTGCTTGAATATATTCCTAGTAGATTTTCTGTTGTCAGTGCAGCATAGAAGGAAGTGGATGAGACCCTCAGGAGAGGGAGAGGTACATGTTACCATGTTGGAGCTTCTCATACACTTAGGCTGCGTAAAGATTTTTAGTTCATTAATGCAGGGAGATGTGCTGAAACTATTTGCCCTTTCCTTACATCCCACCCAGAAGAGTTTGCAGGATCTCTCCCAGCACTTTCTGAGAGGATGGGTGAGCATGGAAGAATCAGCAGCAAAAGGCAGAAGGGCGTAATAATTTGGTGATTTGGTGATAGGGGCACAGTGACATCTGAGCCTGAAGGGAAAACAGAGATTTCCCAAAAGGTCCTTCCGAGGGAGAAGTTCAGTGTAAATAGATCAGATGAAAGGACAACTTTGCAATTAGGTTTTGCTAAATTTAGGCTGGCAGGATGAATCCAAAATGAAAGCTTAGAGATTATTTTATTTCTGAGACTGGAGTCTGGGAAAAGTTTGCTCTGAGGTAAAGACTGTTAGAAGGGGAGACGGTGACCCTCTCAAAAACCGCATGTCTCAAGTCCCAACAGGTCGCTTAGTGCCAGAAATGTGATCCTGAGGCCCTCTGAGTGCTGGAAGAGTTCAGATCCAGGTTTCAGGAGGTCCCCAGTGATGATATGTGGACACTGGAATTTGTATTGGGAATGGAACTAACCAAAATATTTAAATTTTGAATGATGTAAACATTCTGTGTTTGCACAGATAGTTTTGATTCAAATTTTATTAGTTTCTGTTCTCCTCTTCCTCTGGAGTGGAAATTTCAAATGTAGCATCAACAATTCTTCTATATTTTGTTAGAAAAAAACATCTTCTTGTTTATACCATTCCCTGACATAGCTTGGAATCAAGGGACATTCCAAAGAGAGGAAATATGCTATTAGAAATACATAACATTCCTTGACTATTGAATTCTCCTTGTAGTTTTAGTTCATCATCCTTTCATCTAAAATTTGCTGCTGCATTGATGCAGATATTTCTTTGAAAAAGAAAATGAGGAAGTTTAGACTGTAAACTTTCCATGTCTTTTTATGAGATCTGAGGCTGCACGTTTGTTTAGGTTGGTTTTGTTTCTTTTGCTTTTTAAGATGTTAGGTCATTTGTGAGGACAGAGAAGAGCCTTTACCTATGGGGACTGTATAGTTATCATCATCAGGACCCTAAGATTAGAGAAGAAATCAAAAAGTTCTGTGGGATTTCTGATTTCACTTACGGTTGTGATGATACACAGATAACACATTACTAGTATGCAGAATTAGTTGCAATTATTTTTTCCATAAGTCTTAACTATGGCAATGGACTACATGAAGTGATTTCTGTGGAAAGTGTGTAGTCATTGCAAACACTTACTGTCCTGACTCACCAAGATCCACCACCCATCTCCTTACAGCAGGGATATTTCTCCTTTATGTATTTCCTTATAGCATGGGTGAAAGTAGAGATAGTTGCCTCGTGGAGACACAAAACAGTTCAAGTCCCTTACAAAAATAGACAGAAAATCAACCCAATCACAGTATTTATCTGAAAAGGCCCATAAGAACTTATGGGATGTAAATCACACTATGAGGGCAATCCAGACACACTGGACTCCTCACCACGTCCTTGAACAGAGCACGTGGGTCCCTGCATCCAGTCATGTGGGTTTAGCTTTTAAATTAGTGATAAGGACTTTTGAAATAACAATAAGAGGAAGGAACTAAGCCCATGAAGCAAGAAGATCTGTATACATCCCATCCTGTTCCAGCTCACAGGACTTTTTACTCCCAAAAGACACAGTGAGCTCCACATGTTTCACAGCAAAGGTCTCTTCTTCATTTACACAGGCAGGTAAGAGATGTTCTTATGCAGAAATGCAGCCTGGGAGTCTATAAAACAACACGAAGAAACAGGGAGACAACTGTAGCATCTGAGATAGTTAATATGATAACAACCAAATGTTTTTGTAATTTTGCAGTAAGGTGTGCACTTGTATCCCACTGATAAGACTCATGTCATCTGAAAACATTCTTATTTCTGTTAAAGTACTTTGGTTCATAGCTTATGGTGTTATTTTGTGTTTGTTTTTGTTGCTTTTTTTTTTAATTTTTCCCTTAGGAATCAGTTTTAATGTACAAGAAGCACTGAAATTCACAACTGGGTATCCCCTCCGTCTTACCAAATGGCTGATTTTTTGATGTATCTCTTTGTAGGAAAATATAGACTAATTGAGGTGGAAATATTCTTCTGAAATGTGCCATTTCAGAAACATTTTTGTCTGATGCTGCTTTCCAACTCTAGGTCAAATTTCTTCCTTAAGCCAGAGAGGAAAAAGATTTCCTCATAGCAACTATTAAGCCTGATATTTTGAACTTTCCCCCGAACTTCCATTAGCTTGCAGGAGCCTCTACTTGACTGTAGCTGCTGAGGACTTCTCTGCTGTGACGTGGCAAACCTAGCAGTCAGTTGTGTTGAATCCATTCATTAAATTATTCAATTTTCTGATGTGACATCAGAAACTTTGCCACTGCTGTGTTTCTGTCCTCACCTCAAACCAGGAAGACAAATACTGTGTGATCAGAGTGAATGCAGCCTGTCTTTGCTTCTTGCTCTGTACTAAAATGATGCTCATGATGTGCTGCTGTCAGCAGTGCGACTGACATGGCCATGAGTTCTTTTGTTCCTTGTTTTTCTCTACAGGAGGAAGAGGTTTTGCAGTGGGGTATTTTTTTGGGCAGATTTGGAGTTTATTTTATTTTGATTCTACATTGCTTTTTTAAATCAATACAGATATTCTTTAACACGTCTGTGATAGAGAGGAAAAAATCTTAGAACTTCTTTGTGTGGGTGTTGAAAGGAATCAATATTTGCATAGGTAAAGGACAGTGTTGAAGAGATTAGTTCTCTGCTCCCCAGATACTTCACAGTAAATCCACATCTTCCAGGGGAAGAAGTAAGCTCCTCTGGAAGATTTATCTTCCACACAAAGAAGCTCTTCCTTTACAGTAACACATCTCACTTGCCCTTCATTTTGTTTTATTGGGGCAATAATTTCCTCAGTGGGAAATGAATCAATTTTCCTAGTAGTTTGTTGGCAAGTAATCATTTAAAATGAAAGAATACCTCAAAATACTTGTATTAATAAGAAAAAGTACACTATGAGCCGAAACAAGTCTTTTCAAATCCATGCACCCATGCTTTCCATTGCAGTGGAACAAATCCATCAGGTGAAAAAAGGACTCATCCAGTGGCTGTGCTGAGCATCCCATCTCCAGCCACTTCTCTGATCTGTTCTGCTAAAAGATCTGGTGGGAACACACAGCGTTGTTTCTTCAGTCATTAATGTAATGTTGCAGATGTTTGCTATTGGGATTTGGTTCATGCTTGATACTTCATACTTGATACTGGGATATAGGATGCTGCAAAAAGGAACATGCCAGTGGATCAGATCCTGGTGACTGCACTGCAGCTGAGTTAATTTGCAAGATGGATATGTTGTGGGAGGTTATATTTCCTTCACTATTGCACTATAATTACCTGCTTTGAAATCAACTGAATTTGAGTGTGGTCTTACAGATAATCCTATATAGACCCTTAGAATAAATTAGTGCCTCTTGATGCTGGAAAAGTTTTACCACAGAACTCTGTTCACAAGTCTGGTAGCAGACACTCTCTCAGAGCTCAGCTATGGTAGAGAAAGGAAAATAAATATTATTTTAAGTCTGGATATCAATTCCTTGATACTTTCCTTCATAGGAAGTCTGTCAATTAGATTTAAAAGTCCAGAGCATATTGCTTGTCATTTTATAGAGCCGCCTGGCATCAGCTGAGCTTGTTCTTTCTCCTCGTTCTCTTCATTATCATTCATTTTTTCACCATATTTTGGACACAAATAACTTTTGAGGAGTATTTCTGTTTCTCTGGAAAGTCACTTATGGGCTCAGCAGAGTCTGCAGCACCAAGATTGATCAGCATATGATCTGCTATGCTGTGATATGATAGGGGTCAGATGAAACAGCCATTTGAACTGCAGCAGACACCTGAACATATGCCAGAAGTGCTGTGTTCTACTTCTGTCTCCATTGCTGATATGTTGTAGGATCTTAGTCAAGGTACTTGAGAGCCGTTACTTGTATGAGTATTTGTCTTTCTGGTTAATTCTTGTGAATTTCTGCTTATGAAGAGCATATTTGCAAAAGGAAGCAAAGAGTTTGAATAACCTTAAATATAGTTAAACACAATCAGAAAAGCATCAAGGTGGAATGGTTGATATAAGTAGAGTGATGAGGCTTTACAACAGAGCTCTATAAAGTCCTTATCCGTTGTGCACAAGAAGTCTGCATTAAAGAGAACATATGTATTCTGTTCCCAAAAAGGATTCTACAGAGCTGGAATTTTACTTTTTTGTGTGCTATAGGGTATGGATGTTTCACAGGACTTGGAAAGGCCCATACCCACAGTGCACATTAGTAAATTTGGGTTGGCCAACATCTTTCCTTTCCTGAGGTCAGTTTCATGAGCCACCATGGGTAGAAGCATTTCGGCTCACCACTGAAGTAAGAAATATCAGGCAGCTGCTAGGGCAGGAGTCTTGTGTTTGGAAACCCTTCGCTCTCAGTTGAAGTCTTGACCAGAAAAGTGGTCTCCAGTATGTCACTGAGAACTGCCCACGTTTTTTGTTCTCTGTTATATTACCCCTGTTCTCAGATTTTCTGCGTTTTCTTTAATGTTTTCTTTTAATATGTAGAAGTAGTGCTCATCATGCCTTATGACATTACTGGAGTATATCCTGCATTATTTGTGGAGAAAAAATAAGTGATTCTACTTTGGGGACCAGATACTGAATTTAGCGATTGTTTCTATGCAAGCTAGAAGAAAGTGAGGTGGAAAGACTGGGCAACGCTGTCGACAAAGGATTTTGTAGGAGGAATGCAAGACATATATGGCTAAATATTTGTTTTCAGTGCACTTTTTGCCCTGATGAACATGTGTTTTTCAGACTCCTTTTTCCAGAGCACTAATAACTAGGCCATCTGTTTGTCTCTCTAAATCAGAACAAACTCCATGAAAGCCCACCTTGAAAAACAATTAGGAATTATCAGCTGTTTGTTTTAGCATTTAATAACTGTAATTAGCAAACATAATGACATGTTTGATTATTGCATCCTATGTCTGTGAGCCCAGTGGGAAGCAGAAGATGGGACATATTGATTACAGCAATTGAGCTTCTTCGCTCCCCTCCAATTCTTGAGGCTGTGCATGTAAAATCAGTGTGCAAATCAAGGCTGACTTGAAGCAAGATTAGCCTCTGTGAGTGGGTTGCTTGCAAGAAGGGATGGTTTCTACAAGGGTTTTAATTTAGTACTTTTATCTTAAGTACAGCAAAACCCTAATACAGTGGAAGGTTCAGAAAACCTCATTTCTACTCCTGATCCTTCAGATGTCTTGCTTTGAGATCTGGGGTGAATTTCTTCGCCCTCTGCTCTTTGCTATCACCCTCAGTTAAAAAGGAGATAATAATACAGAAGAGGACAGCTATGTATGAGATGTTAGAACCTCTGTAGAGCCAATGCAAAAAGAATTTCTTCTTTTAATGGCTTTTTTACATTAGGTGGTGTAAATATCCAACTTACACTCTGATAAGGCTGAGGTTTGCAGTTTTAAGGCACCACAGAAAAGCCAATGTTTATTAGTATTTAAAGAGCAGCCACAGTTGCTGAACTCTACAGGTCCTTGAGTGAATTAAACACACTGTGCTCTGGAAGAAACCTGACATTTCTTCATGCAGGCTCTTCAAAAAGTTGTAAATAATGCAAGCATTCATAAAAATTAGGGATTGCTCATGACTAATTGGAAACAAATGAAGGATTTTAATATGCAATGCACTTGTAAGAATAATTTCATCCTATTATTCAAAGCGTAGAGCAGTAATTTTTATCACAAATGAGAAACATTTGTTCCTAAACCTCAGATTTCTTGAGGTTTGCCTCCTGTCTCCTTGTTTAGCCTTGCTACAGGAGGCAATTATTCATCTTTCCACCATCCAGAAAACTCCAACTGGGTCACTATGAAACCTTCCTCCTCCAAAGAGAATTAACCCATTTTCTTCAGTTTGTCCTGGTAACTTCTGACTCCAGAGCCGTATTTATCCTGCTCCCCAAGGGACAGTTCAGCTGAACTGGCAAAGGAGAAGTTTTATCCTGAAGCAAAGACAGTGCAGAAATATTTTGGCCTCTGTTCCCCTTTCTGCAGCTGACAGTCCTTGCATTATTGTTAGCAGAAATATAAATAATTTTCTGACTAAACTTCCAGAAGTCAGATTTTTTTTAGAACTCACTTTAGTGGAAATATAATTGGGAAATCAGTCCCTGAACCCAAAACCAATTTTTGATCATGACCAAACTGAGGCAAACAGGAGCATCGTAGTGGTCAGGGCTGTGGGAAGATGGCGACTCTTTTTGGGTGCTTCATATCCTAAGAGAGGATTAGAACTCTGGGCTGGGTTGTCTCCTTCACCTTGTCTCTTAGCACTTTTTCCCTTTGTGGAAATATTTAAATTATTGGGACTGGAGGAGGAGGGGGGAGCCTGACTAAGCAGTGGGCAGCATGTTCTTCTGGGATGCAATTCAAGTTCATGTCTCCGCTTCAGTGAATATCTGGAAACTTTTGAAAGCCTTGGTTACATCTTGATATGATGGGAAAGTTTTCAAAACCTTGAAAAGCTTCCCGTGTTGCAAAAAATCTTTCCCACCAACTTCGGTTTCTATATTGGTTTGCCATTCCATAGGCTGGCTTGCTTTTCTGTTGTTCACATCATGCATGATATAATGGTTTTGGCATTGTTATGGTGTGTGAAATAATCCAACAAAGGGAGCATGTGCTTAAAATAAGGATTTTTTAAGGCATGTACGTAGGCCTGAAAATAAAAATGAAGATATTTCCTTGTAAATCACATCCTTGTTACATTACTCCTCCATCCTCATTCTCTCTGGCAGAGGGATGGGACAGCCAGGATGAGATTGAATTCCCTGCATCCTTCTAGCCCTGAATGAGTGTGCTCATTTCAGCAGAGGCACTGGGACTTTGAGAGCAAGAGCCCTATTTGGGCAGGAGTGGAAGGAGCAAGAGGCCTCTCAGGAGTCATTCAGAGAACCAGGACACTGCCCCTTGTGAGCCAAAGGCAAATATTGGGCACATACTGTCAGCAGAGTTTAGACAGGACAGGTTTTGTACTCCATACGTACCCCTGGCTGCAGGGGAACTCAAAATATACATATATATGCTTCTGTGTGACTTTGGGTCATATAGAGAGACACATTTTGCTCACCTTTGAGGTGAGCTTGTACCTATCATGGCATCAACAGAATAGACAATCTCAGAGTAAAATGGATGGTGCTGTGCTGTGAGCTGGGAACTGCATCTACAAGTAATCTCTGCCTTGTAATCCGGTAGAAAAACTGTGCCTCGAGGTATGTTCACGTATCTCATCAGTTTGATGTCCACCTGCAGGAGATCCTGCAGTGTGAGGCACCTCTGGCTCTAATCTAAATTCTCTTCAGAGCAATTCTTCATCCTATGATGAGCTAGTGTTTTTCCAAGGCATGTTTTCTTTCTTTCTTTCCAATCCTACTCCGACAGCAAAGCTTCCTAGGGCTCTTCCTACCAAATCGTGGTGCTTAGGAGCCCTCCAGCAGCCACAGCCCCAAGGAGTGCGTGAGTCCTGTGTCCTATATGAACACAACATGCACGAGTCCTTGCAGAGCTTTTCCTTCTTTTCGGCCAGATAATTTGTTTCAGAGGAAGCATGTGATTTCCCTTTCTCAGAAGTGCTATTTCCCTTAAAGAGATTTAACTTTCAGTTGAAAAGTGCAAATTGGTCTGCATTTTTACAGCTTGTTTGCAGGGTTCTAGAAGTTCTGTGCCAGCTTTCTGAACTGTAATTTTGCTATGACTTTTTTTCCTAGAAAATGATGCTAACACACATCTGACAGCACACAGTTCCTGAAAAAATCATATGATAATACATGAAGGAATAACTAAACACTGAATGAGGAACCAGATTTCAATTTCAAGCTTATTTAACTTTATTCACTGCAGAGAATAAAACAAGGTGCTATAGAATAGGTTGTATTCACCCCTATGTTTCTGATTGTATATTTCAGGGTAAAGCCACTCTTTGTGGCTGTTCTAAGAATTTCTGTACAACATTAAGTGTCAGACACTGTTTTGAAGGAGTGGATTTTAAGATAGGAAAGTCACAGGGGAAAAATAAAAAACATAATTCAAATTGCCAACATTCTAAATGGAAAGCATAGTAGGCATGAGCTTCTAATCAGAACTTCAGTTTCTAATGAATTGCCAGATAGATTAGCATGTCTGACTGCATAAACTTGACTGGGGTATGCTGCATCCAACTGGTGGAACTTTACAAAATGCCTGCCAATGACAGATGCCACCCATGGGTAACAGTGAGAAATACTTAACTACTTTCACTGTCTTGCTGTTGGCCAGCCTCAAACTAGCCACACAGGAGCATTTTGTAGCACTGCCTGCCTGGAGAAGCATTGGATTGGATTGATGGGATTAGGCGAAAGGCAGAAGAAATGCTAGTAATAATTTTCTTTGTTGTTGTTTTTTTTTCTTTTTCCCTTTCCTTTGGAGCTCCAAATGCAAGCATGTCTTCCTCAATTAGGCAAGCCTGAAAGCTACAAAGAGTGCACAGGCTCTTGAATGTGCCTTAATTTATGTTTATCAATTCAGTGCACATAGTTTTTTTGACGTGTGCTTCCTGCCTGATTTTCTAACAACCCTTTATTTTCCACAGGTGGCCGTGATAAACGAGGTGGTCCTGTCTTGACCTTCCCAGCCCGCAGCAATCATGACAGAATAAGACAGGAAGACCTTCGGAAACTTGTGACTTATTTGGCCAGCGTGCCAAGGTAAAGCTAGAAAGAAAACACTTCAAAGCTCAGTGTGGATGGATGGGTGGGGAACTTGTTCTTGGCAGTTGCTGATTTCCAAGTATTAACCTTTAGTACCTTCAGTTCTTGGGACAGAGTGCTCCTTCCTCCTTCTGCATTTGCTCTAGTGGATTTTATCGTGCAAGCAGTGGTGCAAAGTCCCCGAAAGCAGAGGCAATGCTCCCAAACTTGGCCTTTAGGCTCAGAAAGCCAGCTCACAGTAGCAGTGAGGAGACACTCTCATTTCCAATGTTTCTGTACAGCTCCTGGAGGATGGGAAAGGGAGGAGTGCTTGGAGGCTCTGACACTTTCCTGAGTTTTCTCCAAGCTTGAGAAGGAAAGTGGGTGGACTGAAGGGGCAGTTTGCAAAGAGAATTGCTTCAGATGGCTCTGCATGCAGGCCAGCTCTGCTAGAAAGTGCCTTTCTCTATGTTAGTGCCAATGGCTCTTCAACAGGTCTCCATCTCTTTCCCAGGGATGCTGGAAAACAGTTCTATTGACAGTGCATATTTATCTTTGCATGCTTTAGGAGACAGTTTGTAGGGCTCAGTGCCCTGGTAGGTGTTTCTGAGCCAGTGTTTAATGCCTCAGAGAGCACAAGGCTGTGTACAGTCCAAAATCCTTTCCCTATTTTCAAGCCTGTCCACTATCCTCACCCAGTAATCATCACAGTAGGTGAGGGATACCCCAGGTGAGTGGAGCTGAGAAGGGCTCTTCAGATTTGCAATGATGCACCTTCAGGAATGCTTCCTTTTTCATCCTGGGATACAGCCCATTCAATAATGTTTACGTTATGGCAAAAAGTGAAAAGTCACCCTCTGAAATGGGTGGGGCTGATTGTATCTGGATATCAAGAGGTAAGTGACTAAGAAGTGCACTCAGTTCCTTAAACACTTGATGTGCAGAGAAAATTCTGCATTTGGTACAGAAGAGAAATGAGGGCTTGCAATGGGCAGCAAAGACTTAGGGGCAAAAGAAGGCACATCTACCAACTCTGCCAGTATCATCTCCTGCTGACAGGACTTCACACGGCCATGGGCAGTGCATTTCTTGCTGCATTGGACTTTTGCTCATCAAGCTTTTACTAATTTGATTTTTCTTTCTAATTTTTCTGTTCCTTCTCTTTTCCTCTTGGCATCTCTATTTGCAACCATATTGTAAGGAGATTACAGACATGCTGTGAGGTTGGGAGAGCAATAGGTTACTCCCTGATTGTGTGTCCCATGGTTTGGCAGTGCCCCTCCAGCTGCTCCAGTAATGAAACTGCATCTTACCATCCTTTGCATGGCTGCAGGTAGAAAGATATGAAGTTGTCTGTTTTCCCTCAGAGATGGGTGTTGTAAGCAATTGCATAGTTAAAATGATCTACCATGTCAAACTTCTCTGTTAATTGCTCTTCTTACATGGAGGTAGTAGTAACAGAAAGATGCATCCATTCTGTTCCCTGTTCACACAACCGAAGAGGTACCTTTTGCTGCCTTTACTTGCCTCACTGTTAAGAACTAGAATAAGCCATCTCACCTCTTCTTAAAAACCTCCTCAACTCCATATGCAAACATTTGGCATGGGCATAAATGTTAGGAAGAAGGGATGAACCAGCAGGTGACCTCTTTAGGTTCATTCTGGTCCTGTTATTCATGGTGCTGCAGCTGAACTTACTGTGGTGGGAGGAAAAAATGATCATAACCTTCAAGGTTTTGGCACAGGGCACTATGTAACCTGGGCACTGTGTAGAAACACTGAAAACTCATTTTTCCCTAAACGTTTTGCTCATTGTAGCAAGGGCAACCAGCAGAGCTTTCAAACTTATTTACTTTTTGGAAAAAAATAAATGCAAGGAACAGCCTGAATTCATATCGCTGGCTCCCAGGTCCTATCTATTCCAAGATGACTGCTGTGATGAACAACTGCATCTGTCATCCACCAGAACTAGCAGTTCCATTAGCTGAGACTCTGGGTATGATGTCGGGAGAAACTACTCTGATGTTTAAAGTGCTGAAAGGGGGAGAAATTCTCTGATAGGTGGAAAAATAGAAATTCTCTTTCAGGAAATGAAAAAAAAAAAAAAGAGGGGCTGTAATTTATCTTATTGGCACCTGTATAATAACCCTTTCTTTATTCCCACTGCGGTGGTTTTTGAGTGAGACAGATTGCTCTCTACATTGATACTATCTGTCACTTAACCCTGGTTTTATATCTTAATGGAGGGGCAGAGGTGCATATTGCTGGGCGCTGGGCAGAGGCATGAGATTGGTGATGAAACATGATGATAGATTAGGGTAAGTAAAACCTGAGTCTTGCTAGCAGCTCTCAAAGTTTCTGATTCAGCTTTCCATAATTCCTTCTTCAGAAACAGAATAATAATGTGGGTTTTCTGAAAGCAGCAATGTGTGTTTGAGTTAGAGCAGAATAGTGATTGCTTTCATTGCGCTCGGAGCAGCGGTCAGGTGGGTGCCCGAAGTCAGTGGGGTTTCTCACCCAGCTGAAGTCTGCTGTGTGGGGGTAAGGCTTCATGTCTAGGAACTTCTGATCTTGTTCTGGTGCTCCTGGGTACGCAGAGGGGGAGGTGAGGGGCTGGCTGGTTAGCAGCTGTGCACTGATTCTTGTACTGATTCTTGTAGGCATACTGGAAGGTCCTTTTCTCCAAACTGCTGCAGTACAATTAGTTACTAAGAAACTAAAATGCTTTTCATTAGAAGTGAAGATAATTGCTGTGGATGGCAGGTTCCTACTGTTCTGCTGTTTTTAGCTTGTTTCATGTTTTCACAAATGCTTTCTAGATAAGCAAAGTTGTATATCTTGCGAATCAGGACAGCACCCATTTACATGCAAATTTAAATGGGATGCAATGTTTAGAAATTTGGAGGGCTTATCTGAATCTAGGATAATATCATGTTTATAATTAGGGGAGCTGAGCTGGTTCAGTAAGGGGGAATTTTCTGGCCTTGCTGAGGATTTTATGTCTTAAGACCAATGTAGAACCATCTATTCCTGTAGAGTGAGTTTTGATTTATATGTGTGTAAATGCAACTAGCACCAGGCCAGTCCCTGCTGTGAGCCCTTTGGAATTAAGTTATGCACAGGCTATAGGAGGATAACAAAGAGACAGAATATTATTAGCTTGAGTTATCTCTCTGCGTGGCAAAGCAATACGATGAAGGAAATGTTCTTTGTCAGCTACAGTGAATCTTCCGGCTGAACACATCAATCTGTTTCAGAGCCAAGATAAGCAGTCCCCCTCTGCAGAGGGGGAAACCCAAGATGCTTCAGAGGCCTGTTTTAAAGATATCCACTTTTATTTGTCCTCTGTTTAAAAGCAGCTCAAACATTTCCCAGTTCTGGGGGACATCCAGGACTCGTAATGGTAGCAAAGTGTTTCCAAGAGGCAGCCCCACATATTTGAGCAGCTTCTCAGAGCTGCCTGAGCCAGATTAAAGGTGCTAGGATCAGTAGAACAACGGAAGCACAGCTAAAAATGAGTTTAATGATTGGGGCTTCTTAAAATTGAAAGAACAACATGGGTTGGCAAAATGTGGCAATACTCAACGCTCTTGGATTTACTTTAAGCTCTTCTCTGATCACCTGTGGTACTGTGTGTATTAGCTCCTCTGGCCAATAGTGTGAAACTCATTTTGCTCATTGATAGGAATTAAACCCTACAGCTCTACTTTCACTGACGTGATCCTAGCACAAAAGAAGCTTTTGAGGATTGTTTTTGCTGGAAGCTGTTGTGGACCTACAAACATATTCATGTATTTTAAAAATAATAACAAGGACCTCATAATAATTTGGGTAACTAAGTATCTGGTGACAAGTGTGAGATAATTATTCCACTGTACAGTTGCATCAAAATACTACATTAACAAATGAACTGAAGCTAATCAGGCTAATGGAGGTTTAATATTTGCTTCAGACATAAATTGATTTTTTTAGAAAAAGATAAGCATTTTGGAGAAAGAAGCTTATTAGAAGTATATAGCTGACTTGAACGCTAGTGGATTTTAGAGCCTTTCACCACTTGATAGCCAATTCAAATCCAGTTTCCATTGTACATGGCATAGGTATGTGATGCTGCTACGTATCACCATCTGCTAGGGACTGGAAAGCTTCTGTGGAAGTGACAGCAGCCTCATCCCTCTGAAAGGGCCTCTGACTGTATCACTGTTTTGTACCCAAAGCCACTTACTGACCACGTAATGACCAGGTTACACATTCAGTGCCAAGTTACATCTTTGCCTCTGGTTGTAAGTCAGTTCTCCAAAGTGGTTCTCTGATCTCTTACCAGCTGTGCTAATGACCTGATGAGAATTGCATGTGACATTTTATTCCTAGATATCTGGACGATGTAATTGATGTCAATATTCTGTAGTAAGTCTCTACAGTTCCAGCCTGTAACCAAAAGCTAGCAGAAAATGTGGACTTTCTAGAAATGCGGAGAGAGCAACAACAGCATCAATCAACTTAAAAAAGAGGGAGAGAGTTATGTGATAATAATCCAACATGCAAAACTGAGTGAATGGGGCAAAAATAAATGAGTTAAAATCACAGATAGAAGAAATGAGGCATGCAGCATGTTCCTGTAGCATCTCCAGCTCTGGAGCCCCTGTTGGAAGAGGTATGGGGAATGATCCAAGTATTGTCGCTCCTGTTTTTCAGCAGAGGGATAATAGACTCTCGAGCTCTCTTCTGACAGCGTTTTGTCCAAACCTAGGGTAAATGGGGACTTTCCATGTCAATTTCCAGGTTATTTCCTGCCTTCATTTCCTGCTGCTGGTTTCTGGATAGCATAAGGACTGATCCTGCAAAGCTCTGAATCTCAAGTAAATGTCCTCTATTAACTCTGCCTTTTTGTGGGAGATATGACCACTCTCAGAGTAGCTCTAGCTCTGTTTGCTGCTGAGAATAGCTCTGCCTTCCAGCTGGGTAGCTGTACAAGTGTTTTCAGACTGGTTTTCTGATGAACAACTCAAATAGCATGATGCTGAGCTTTGTAGGTAATGTACTGTGAATTGCACAGCTCACGTAGCATTTTTCTTCTGAAGATTAATAAAAGGCAGGACAAGCTGAGCTCTGCTTATCGCTTGTACCAGAGATCATCCAATACATTCCGTTTGGTCTAGCAGAAGTGTCTCTTATCCTTCTGATGGAAATATCTTGTGAAATAAAGGCTAATAAGAGTAACATAATGTCAATATTGAGACAAACCCATGGAGATTCTATTGCATCGTTTCAGAACATAAATTCAGAGACTGAAAATTTTTAAAAAATGAGTCAATGCTATTTCAAGACTGGATCTTTTATTGGTAAAAAACAAAACAAACCAAACACCTTAATGAACATAGAAAATACTCTACAAATTTTGAAGATCTTAAAACCTATAATTTTTTCATACTAAAGTCTCCAACATTTCTGTATTTGTATATAGTAGCTAGCCCCATTTTATTTTTTATTAATTGTATTTCAGTAAATAATTGAAATTATTTATTACCACATACAGAGAAAGTAGGATTTCAACTTGCCATTGTGTTTTTATCATCTGCTTAATTTTTTACTATGAACCTGCAATTGAAAACAGATAATATCATTGTCATTTATCGTCTCTGATTTATTTCCAAGGCAATTGTTCTTTTTTACAGCAGGGAGGGGGGTGTCCACTTCTCTCTTACCATGTAGGCACCTGCTGAGATTCCACATTGGGTTCTTTCTGGTTTGTCTGATATCTCCAACATAAAGATTCTTTAGCAGCTTGCTGATTTGAAGATTTTGGATTGCAGAGGTTAGCCCTGCTGGCTATGTTTATCACACAAAGCAGATGCATAAGTCTGGAAGAGAAACTCCTTTTCCCGGTGCTGTGCTGCTTTTCCAGCTCAGTGGGAGCTCAGTCATGCCTTCCTCAGCCGACTCAGCAGATCAGGCTCCAAGGGGAGCAAATCCCATGAAATAAAAGGTTGCTGTTTTACTTTGTGCTCCTCCTAAATGGCAAAGGAAGCATCTTTAGCCTGTTTGTGTCCAGTGCCTTTTGGTGCTATTGGTCTGGCTCTCCCTGCAAGCAGCATATTCAAACATTCAAAGCAGCCAGGACAGCAGCAAGCCCTTCTTCTCTGTCCCCGTCTTCCCATGATCATTGAGCAAGAAATGGGAAGCCCATGGGCTGCAGCTCCACAGCATCACCACACCTGACTTCACTTTCTCAGAAAAGGCCCTTTAGCATGTACAACCCCATGAATGAGAGCACATTTGAAGCAGTGCATTTCCTTTGAACTGTCTGAACCCAAACCAGGTGCAGACAAAGCTTTTCACTGCTCTGTCTATGGCAGGTGCTGCCCTACCTGTGCACCCTAAGGTGCTTCCAGCCCCAGAGTCTGGAGCCACTGCAACCCAGTGACGCCAGCAGGGTCTCAGCCCAACCTCAGCCCTGAGCTGCCTCACGTAGAGCTGTGCTGCCTTGCTCTGCTTTTTGAGCTCCATCCAAGCCCTCGATCTGGGGATTAGATCAGCATTGTTTCTCTTTGCTAAATGGCTTTTGCATGTTGATCATATTGGCGTTTGCTGCCTAGAGGAGGGTGCAGAGGTGATGGAGACAAGTGAGAAAACCCCTTGTAAGATGGCATAAAATTCACTGCTGAGGAAGCTGGTGGCCACCACAGCCCATTGTAATTTTAGGTAGAGCATAATTTTCTCCATCTTCTTCTTCAACAGCTGACAAGCAGTTTGGGATACTTGCAGTACACTTCACTGCACTGCCCATTCCCCACACTAGTGCTGATTTAAGGCTGTTGTGTACTCCCCAAGGGCTTCTGTGGCTCCGTAGCACTTAAAGAGGTGCAGGCAAAGAGACCTGGAGACTCCATGAAGTAGGCAGCTCTGCGCCAATGCGAGCAGTAATTCAGAAATGCTAAAATTAGCAGAGACCTTTTGTGGGAGCAACATGTTGGCAGTAGAGCTGCACCAGTTCTCTTCCCTGTGGTTCCCTGGTGAAGCTGTCAGCAGAATATGCAGCAGTTCAGCCAATCCTAACTTTTCTTTTCGGTGATCTCTTTCCTGCGGCTTTTACAGAGACTATAAAACGATTTTGTCTCATTCCAGCATGGGTGCTTGTGTTCCTCATCAGTAACTGCAGTACGTGCTACATCCTTTTCACTCTCAGAAATTATTATAATTTTGAAGTCTTGTATGCCACCCTCTTCAAGGATGTCTTTAGGAGCAGGAAAACCACCACTGTGCTTTGTAGTCTGCTTTGTAACAGGAATATTGTTAAAGATGTTTTAACATCAATGGAAAGTTCTTCCAAGTCCCATGGAGAATGGATGCAACTCTGTGCAGAAAATGGGAGACAGAGAAGCAGAGCCAGACTGCCTTGTCCTTATCCTCACGGGATGGATGGAGGTGTTGTGGATGCTGATGACGCCTGGATTCCCTAATGCACAGCTTTTGAGGAGGTCTGATGATGTATTTTTAGTCTTCTCTCCAAGTGATGCAATGCTTATGCAAACATGCTGTCTGTCAGTCACTGTCTAAACCAAATCTGTCAGAGAAGAGTTTCAAGAAAATTAAATTCTTACAAGCTTAATGAGATTGGAATGCTGGGTCAAGGAAAGGAGACCTAATTAGTGTTCACTGAGAAGGAAAGGTGAGCACAAATTAGGACTTCACTCCTTCTTAGAGAATGGAGGTAGAGGGGATATCTCCAGAACCCAAGAGCTCTAGAAGAGGGAAGTTATTTGTCATTAGAGAGTCAGTGCTCAAGCTGCCACCAAAGGCTTGGCAGTTTCATTGCTCCTGAAAGGTCTTAGAAAATCAGATCATACTAAAATAGAACAACGACTGGTTCATGGTAGCTTGTGGCATTGAGCAGGCTGATGCTCTTACAGCATGGAAAGTATGGGTTGAGACTGGCAAAGTTTGTCTGAGAGGCTGACATGTTCAATGCTTTGCTGTTTCCAAAGGGAGTCAGTATCCAAGAGTTTGGTAGGCAGTTGTAAATCTCATCAGTGGTTTCTTCTCCTTTTCCACAAGGTGGTCTTAACCAAGTCAGTCTGCAGAGTTTAATGTTTTCCTTGTGGATCCTGGCACTGCTCTGGAGCTCCCTATGGATTCTGTAATACCGTGTGCAGCAAAAAATAATTGTAACTATGTGGTGTGAGGCCACTAGGCTTCTTTGAAAAATAAAGAAAAAGAAAGGAAAAAGAAAGAGAAATACTTTAATCCAGAGTAAAACCATACGTGAGAAAAATAATTCTAGAAAGTTCTCCCCATGCCCCCCAAAAGGTGGAGAAGTGTAATTCAAACCTGCTTTTGGCTCAGCACATATTGTCTGGTCTGCAATATTTACCACAGTGTACTTTTCTACTATTAGGAAGAAAGCATTGGTTTCCCTGTGTGTGTACACAGGGCTTTATTTTATGTCCAATGTTAGCCTCTGGAGAATTTTCCAGTGATGTAATTTTAGCAGGTTCCTTTATGGTACTTTTCTACAAAAAGCCAAACCATAAGAACAACTTTCCCTTCTGCAGTTGCATTCATAGAAGCCTCTACATTGCATTCATAGAAGCCTCTCGTACTTCCTTGCTCTTCCACGTAGCCCCAAGTCCCCACTGCAAAGCAAGCAAAGGAAAATAGGATCCTACTATAGGGCTAGTGTAGTATTTTCAAGAGACATCTTCTCTGGATGATCCTTTCTATTGAATGTTAAGGTCGTTGAGTAGAGATTGAAGCAAAGCATTGGCTTTGTAGAGTAAGTTCATCTCTCTGAAAGTTAGCAGAAGCAGCAGTTCATCACTAGGCAAATTTAGGCTGCTTTCACATGCATTTTCTGTGCACTACTTCATGGTGTATATGATGTGAATATGATGCAGCTCTCCTCTTTCACTCCGTTTCCCATGGGAATACAAGAAGATAATCTCTTAGTCTTTTAATAAAAGGGTTAGTAAGCTTCAGTTTTAATTTATTTATTTGAGCATCTGGATGGCCAGATGCTTCTGCTATTGATGTTGTCATTGGGGATCAAATAAATATTACTTTGAAATTCAGTTTGAAAGATCTACTCATTAAAAACCTTTGACCACTAAGTATCAGCCTTTTTACCTCCCCTAGTCCTAACCAAGGCCAAGGAGGCAAGAAGGTATTAAATGTATTCATGTAAGGAATGCAAATAAAAAATACGTTGGCATAGCATTAATAAGGTGATTCTTGGGACACTTAGCAGGAATTTTATGGCATTTTAAAATATACACTGAATCAAACTAATCCTGGAGCAGGGCCACTGATTTCAATGCATTAAATTCAACTGATCAGCAGTAATCCCTACAGTGACATAGCAAAGCATGCCTGTGACTAGATGAGCAATTCATTTTTGAGCAATATTTGTAATGAACAGCCCTCATCTGGGACAATAAATATATTAGGCTGTGTTACTTTGGAACTCCAGTTCAAATTATTAATGTTTTTCCAAACAAGGTCATGGCTTCTGTGGTCCTGAAGAATGATAGGCAAAATCAAAATCATAGAAAAATAATTTTCGATACTTTGTTTCATCCCAAAAATGAACACTAAAGAGCTGTTGAATATATTGTTTAAGTGTTCACAGAATGGCCAGGGTTGGAAGGTACTTAAGAATCATGAATCTCCAACCCCCCTGCCACATGCAGGGCCACCACCTCCCCATTTAAGGCCAGATTGGTTGGGGCTTTGAGCAACCAAATCTAGAAGATGTCCCTGCCCACAGCAGGAGTATTGGAACTAGATAGTCTTTCAAGGTCCTTTCCAACCCAAACCATTCTGTAATTAAGCAGCTCCATGGACAAACATCATATCCCACTAAGAACAAAAGGTTTTGCCCTTACAGAACTCTAGGTGTGCTTACTGTACATATTTCATCTACTATCCCATGGTATATCACATGAAAAAGGTATTCAGCATCTCATCATTGGTAATAGTGGATGGAGACTTTTTCATTCCATACTTTCAAATGTTCCTTGAACTATATTTACATGAACTGTAGACTGATGTACAACATCCCCACCTATGATGATTAAATAGGTCTCTTCTATCTCAGTCTTATTTGATTCAGCATTTGACAGAGATCAAAGTCCTCTGCAATGTCACTTTTCCCTTCCACTGTTTTTATACTGTGTGCCAGTCCTAAATTGAGACTAAAATTGTATTTCCTTTTCAGTAGCCTTAGTGGCTCCACATAGACCACCGACTAAAGATGGTGTGTTTTAGCAGCTCTGCTTATGTCTTTTGTGATTTTTGTAGAAGGTAATCAGATGGAATCCTCAGGTTTGATTTAGGCCATTCATTTAGGTCACATTTGCACTAATGCAGGTGCCATCCTGGAACTTCAGGGGAAAGATACAGCCAGAGTTTCCTGAGTTTTAGTTCTGGGTTCAAGTTATCTTCTCTCTTATCTTAACTGCATAGCCTTGAACGTATTGGTCCATGAAGTAGGAACTTCACAAAGTTTCAGAAACTGTATTAGCTAATATTTTCATTCCCTAAAGATAGAATTTTTCTTTTAATCATAGTTATGCTATATTAGTCTAAAATATAGATCCATGTAATAGTAAACACTGATAAGACCTCTCATTTTGGGGGAAATAGCTCTTTAAGGCTGCCATTCCCATTGCTACACTGGGAGCACTGCATAAGAAACTGGCCATATACCATGTCATCTGACCTTAGAAAAAGCACTTGATAAAAGCTCCTCATTATAAATGTACCATTTTGCCATTTAGTGAGTCCAGGAGAAGAACGGTAATTCCAGAACAAAATCTAAATGAAAAGCAAGTACCTGATAAGCTAATAGATGATCTTCAATATAGAAAGAATGGCTGGAAATGCTGCCTTGTTAATGATCTGTTAGTCTAAGTTTTAATCAAATGCACAGTATGTACTTTTGCTTGAAGACTTCTTTTTAACTCCATTGTCAAGACAGAATTGACTTCTTCCAGAAGTGATTAATCACATCCAATTTTGTGGTTATGTCTCCTTATTTCTCCTTTTTCCTGTTTTTACAACGTTTGTAATTTAGTTCAGAAACTGCATCTGGAGAAGCAAACATCTCTGGGATCACAGATTAGTTTAGATTTTGCTTCCCACTAGAGACCTGTGGAAAGGAGCTGCATGTCCCTTCCAACAACCAATTAAAGAGCAGGTATGTAGGAAAGTAATGAACAACTTTACCCATAGGAAGAATGTCTGGAAGTTCTACTTTGTTAATGAACTGTTAGACTAGGAATCAAATACACTGGCAGTACACGCTCTTTCCTTAGGGTTGCTTTCTTCTCAGGGCAGACCCCAGTTGCTATATCACCTCACACTTACCAGGTTTACTGGAAATCTCAGTTTCTTCTTAAGTTCCAGAACAGTCTCCCCAGCCATTTTGCGGTGTCAGATGGTGTATGGTAGGTGACAGGAAAATAGGATCAGCTGAAAACGTTTCCTGGGGTTTTCATTTAGGAATGAATTCTATAGAAAGCTTCATCTCTGTAGTTTTATGGACTGTTAAATTGCATCTGTGTTATATTAGTATTGGTAACACTTTTCTGATGACTTGTTAGGCGCTACCAATTATAAGAGTAAGGCACGCATTTTCATTAGGTAAAATCAACTCAGTACCCTTCAGAAAGAGGCCACTTGGAGATGTACCTGCTCAAACTTTGACAGCAGGCCTGGAAATGCTTCTATTAGTGAATGCAATGCTAATTTTTCTCTTTTTAAAATGCATCTTTCTATATTCCCCTGGCACTGGCAAATTAAAGAAGGCATGCTTCACTAAGGTATAGAAAGTGGAGCAATATAGATCAAATAAATGCATCTGATGCATTGCTGGTGCAAAGTTGTCTTCATCTCCATTCTTGTACTTATAAAATTGGTGTCAAGCCAGGGTTTCCAGAAGATGAAGTCCATGCCAACAGTATAGTGCTCGCTTTGCCCACTAAGATGTAATTGACTTACAATTGGTTTTACAAATGAAAACACATTTTTGCCTCTTTTTTTTTTTTTTTTTTGTGGGAAGACATACATGCACAAAAGATCTTCAACTATGGTCATGCTGCCATGAAAAAATGCCAAAAATCAGATGTGTAATTAGAGATTCTGTTAAATGTCTAATTCCCTCACCTGTGAACATTTTTTGGCACAATAGTCCTTGCTTTTTTTCTTCTTTTTCTCATTTTCCTGGCCAGGAATTAAGTTCCATTTCAAAGGAAATTGTCAAAGATATTTTGCGGTGTTTTTTGTTCTTTGTCTAAGTCCAGCATAAAAAAGCAGTTCCTTCTGCTTTTGTTGTTATGTGAAATATTTTAAAGCATCATATTAGAAACTGGTTCATTTAGCATCTAATTAACCATGGCAAAACTCTTTAAGATCTTTCAGGACGAAAGATGGTGTAACCGGTTATGGCAGTACTGTTATAAAGTAGGTTTGTTCTTTTAGTCTGAAAATTAGTGGATGGGGCAAATTATGCTTTATATCAGGGAGATACAAATGTTGTTCAAGTTCTAACAAAGCTGATGATAAACTGTATTAGTTAAATGGGGTAGAATGAAGAGCAAAGTATGAAATAACAGGATGTTTTTGGTGTAGTTAAAGTAATTGGAAACTAATATATCTATCTGGTCATTTTATCATGATCTGAATTGATTTATCAAGCTGTTAGTTCTTCCTAACTTATAGATGCCTTCTGTGAAAATGGTAGGGTGTCATCTGTGGGTTCTTCCAGGCTACAGATGACTGAATGTACTGGCAATACACATCTGTTCTGCAAACAGACTCAATCAAGAAATTTATCTCAAAACAGAAAACTACAGCAGAATACTACTCTGTCTATGGATCTATTCACTTTTCCAAAAGACTTTTCCATAACTCTCTGACTTCAAAGAACATCTTATTACAGAACAAAGAGATTTATGCATTATGTAAATCATCAGGCACTTAAGAAGGAAATCATTAAGGTGGAAATGTGCATTCACTGTATCTGCTGTTACTCACAAATGAAAGGCAGATATCAACGTCTTAATTCACTACAGTAACCTTGGAAAGAGATGCAAGAGGTCAACTGGAGCAGGAAAAGGCCTGCCTGGCCTGCAGGCTGCTGCTTCACACGTCCTTTCCTAGTTCTTGTTTAAGGATTGCGATCCTCCTCCAGCAAATCAGTCAAGTGTACACGTATCTCTATCTGCATCCAACAAGTGTAAGCATGTGCTTCATGCACCATCATAATTGCTTAATCAAGCTCCTTATATTGTGAGGAACAGCTATAAAAACAGGAACCAGATGGAAGATATTTTTATCAGGCAGTCCGTAAGATTAAAGAAACACAATCACTGTGTGTTGACGTCCTTTAAAAAAAACAGCACCAGGATATGGCTGCATCCATGCAGCATCCTCACAGTATGGTAGCACAGGCAGCACCCACTGTCAGAAACTCCGTATCAATCTCACCTCTTTATTTTCTGACATCAGTAGCCAATGTAAACTTGCTTGACTGACAAAAACACATCATCAGTGATTTTAAGATAGCATCAGGAGCACTGCAACAGTAAGTTAAGAATCTATAATTACAGAAAACGTAGGAATAGTCAGTTATTTTAAGAGTTGTGAACTTTGTGGGTGATTTTAATGTGCTTTGAGTTGGCAGTGTCATTCTTTTAGGCTCCCAGTGTAATATTCTTATTACCTTCAAATGGTAGGAAAAATTCTGAGTCTGTGTGAGCTTTGTTTTGTATACTGTTTGTAAAGCGTGCCATAGCAACAGACATCTTTTAATCTGTTTTCCTTAGTTATAACATACAGCATTTAAAACTATTTATTAGGCTATTGCTCCTGTGAGTTCTGTATCAAATCCAAAATAATTGTGAGTTTGCAAACTTCCCCACTCTAGGCTTCTAGTACAAGTTGTCTGATTATGCTGTGATCAGTGCTTTTAACCCACACATTAACAAAAGATAAAAAATACGTTATTATAATTGAAATCTTATAGATTTGGTCAGGTACCTCTCTTGTCCTGATTGACAGCCTGAGTTGTACAGCAGAGTCATCAAAATGGATACGAGGTTTTGTGAATAATTTAAGGCTTTGACAAATATTTTATCCACAGGCTAGGTGGCAAAATGAACAGCAAGGAAATAGTTAAAAATCCTGATATTTAGGCAGTCAGAACTGGCTTTTTATTTAATATCCCAATAAGATAGAGGGGACAAGTTCACTGTTCTAGGCTCATTGTTTCTTTCCACTGGCTGCAGACTCAGCAAGACAAATGTGCATTGGTTTATATTGTCAAGGCTATCTTTGCAAGCAGATGGGCTGGAAATCTAATTAAAAAACCAAAAGCTTTGATTCTGGCAAAAATAGCAAAATCTGTGGGACAACCCTAAATCCTCTGAATTAAATGGATGTTCTGTGTCAATGCAGTTCTATTGTCTCACTTTATAAATAAAATATGAAGGCTCTACTTTCACATAGACTCATAAACGTGCTCATTTATGACTTTAATAAAGCATGTGTATTCAGTGCAATTAGATAAGCGTATGTATAAAGTAATAAATGCCCCCCTGTAAAATCAGCACACATGTAATGGAGAATATAGCCCAGCATGGACAAATCAGCACATGCTTAGATTATTAAGTGCTCTGAAGCTTCTGTGAATTAACCATGAAGCAGCTCTGACTATTTTCAGCTTATAATTCTCCTGCAATTATTTATCCTATCTGTGCCTGAAAATATCATAAATATTATTCAACAGGATAATTCATTTTTCTCAGTAAGGAAAAAATATTGTAAGAAACATTTTACAGCTGAAAAAGCTAAGGCAGAGTTGAGCTACAACATAGAGACACTAGCGGGTGGCAGTCAACCCCAAACTAGGACCCTTGTCCAGGACTGCAGTGCTCTAGCTGGATATTAAAAAGGAATAAACAGTGAAGTGATAACTGTAAGGAAGCTACCTGCAGTTCTTTGTCTTTTCTTAATGTGTTAGAGTTACACTAGGCAGGCTTTTCTTGTAGTGGGTGTTGTGTCCCTTGTGAGCATCAGCTACAGTCTTGTGGAGTGGCTGTGAAATGCTTTCTGCTCTTTCTTAACACTTGTTACCCGAGGCTGTGACAATGGCTGTGCATCTTGCTACAGAAACCTGCTATTTTATGCCCATTCTTACACACAGTGTTATATTGCATTGGCTTAACGTACAGATAGGGAAACCATTAGGCTGGTGGGGAAAGGTGGCTTGTGACAAACCTTGGATGCATCTCTTCCAGACCAAGCAAGCCAGTCGATACTAGGACAAATATCTGCAGGTGCAGTGCTCTGTGAATCTACTCTGCAATTTTTATTGTCATGGGCTGACTGATATCTACAGTAAAGAGTTTTCTGACTAGTAGACTCCCATTACTCCTAACCTGGCATACATTACTTTGTCAATATAATTTTCAGGTCTGCCAGCAGGAAAGTCACCGCATGGTGTATGCGGTTTTTGACATGAGTAGGATGATGCACATTTACATGTGGCACTTGTTGATGGATTTGCCTGTGGATTTTTATTCTGCTTTTGACCGAGAAGCAATATAGCTTAATAGTGGGCATGCAGCTAAAATGGAGCAATTACTTTTCAGAACGTTTGTCTGAACCTACTTTAGTTGATAAAACAGTTGTTCAGGGGTTTTTCCAACTAGGGGTGACTGATAGGAAGAGGTGTTGGTGGAGAACAGAAATTATTAAGGGCTATGGTGGAAATTCAGGATAATAAGGAGCATTTTCATAGAGGGCTGCATGGAACAGCCTTGAAACTATGCTGCTGTGATGTCAACGTGGGAGTTCCCATCAGGATGAGAAAGTTCCTTATCACAATAGGCTGTAAAATTTTGGGGAAAGCACACAGGCATCTATGGCACATGGCATCCTACAGTCTGAGGCCTGATAAATGAAAAAAATACCTCATGTGCTCTTGGGAAGATGACAGACTGTTAGCTCAGAAATTCAGGTGAGGTCTGCAAGACACATTGCCAAGACACACTGCTAATTTTTGGCTTTGTTATTCAGCTGCTGGATTCTTCTACACTTTCCAGAAGATTTTTGGATGCAGCTTTCACACTGTGGGGGCCAACAGTGTCTTTTGGGTGTCCTACTCCTTTTGAAGTACTGAGCTATCAATTTGTTTGTGCTCAGTTAGCATCATTTCGATCTATTTATGTCACCACTCAAGTAATAAATGATGCCTCATGTCAAGTAGCTTCATTAGCAAGGCTTAGTCCTTCTTGCTAAGAAACTCAGAAAAAATCAGACTTGAGCTAGATGGTTTGAAGTTGCGCTGTAAATAACATATAAGTATCCACTGTCTCTTGAGAGCTCTGCAAAATTGACTTTTTATTCTCTGTGCCATTGTAGTTGTTATTGGAAAGAATGTGTAAAGTCTGCTGTGTAGAGGAGTGCACACATTTTGATTTTACAAGCATAGCTTTTCACACAGGTTGATTCTGCAGCCTCAAAGCAAACCCTTCTACATGTAATACCCCACGCACCCAATCCTCACCCAGTCTGGCACAGCAGGAAGTATCTATCTGATAAGTGAACTATTTTGGTATAAATCACTGTGACTACAAAGATTTGCTTTGTTTGTATGCGGGTGGAGCTCAAAAGAAATGAGTGCCACTAGATTTATTGGTCATGGCAACTCCCCATTGTGCAACCTGGGGAAAATGGAGACATCAACTTTTAACCATACGTTTCCAGAAAGACCTCAAATTCTCACGTACTGTACTGGCAAAGCAGACTCATTGCAGGGACCACAAAGTTTGTGGGTTCTAGCATTCAACCTTTCCTCCTAAGGGATGCACCTGAATTCAGCACGTGCCCTTAAATAAAACAAGTACATGGACTCTGGCCAAAATCCTGTAACCCTCAAACAATGGCTGTATCATTTCTGTTAGGCAATTTGTGGGCTGAACTCTGCAAATAGGTAGAAGCTAGATACTTACTTCTAGAAGAATCTGTCTGCTCTTTGGAACTGCAGGTTTTAAAAGAGAAAAAAAATCTCAAGGCATCAGAAATTTCTCAACAAAAAATACCTCCAAAATATTTGATTGACAAAGTTTTTTTTTTTTTTTTTTAGGAAATTCTGCTTTTTTTCTATTTATGGTCTGTTTGGAAGCTGTGGAACGAAAAGAAAAATAAGACGTTTCACCTGAAAAGGCCCAAACAGAATATAAAACCCTGTTATACATTTTAAGCACACTTTCATGAAAACGTACAACCTTAATGAAACATCTCATTTTGGATCAAAGTGTATTTTCTCACCTCACCCTCATTCCTTACTTCAGTCACAGCTCTTCACTACATGGATGTACATTGCTCTCCTGTAGTGCCAGGAGCAGCACACGGTGTCTGATGAGTGCTTTACTGCACAAAATGTCAATACTACTTAGAGACAGTGATTTTAGTATCTTTGAAGAGCATTTTTTCCTATTCTCATCTGTGAGCTCAATTGAGCCCTGGATCAAGTATGTTATTCCCAGAGTGCTTATACCTGCTGACTTCAGTACAGAACTTGGCACGGTGTCTGTCTATGGACATATATTGGATTTCACCAGGTGCTGCTGTCTGTTGCCTAAATCTACATTAATCATTCTTTGAACATAATACACATGAATCAAACATGCTTGCAGGCTTGTTTGTACTATAAGAGGTCTTTCCACTGTGGGTAACTCTGCCTTCCACGTGTTTCAATGAAATGTATGTATTTGCAATCTGGATACTTTCCATTCTGGGGTAACTATGTTTTACTGTGGTGACAAATTCCTGGAGCTGCTGCTGCTCTCCGTTAACTTACTTTTTAAGTAACTGATGTCTTGAAATGATAAATCAGGAACTTAAGTCAAAGAGCCCTGAGTACTCATCACCCAGTTCGAGTGTACTTTACCTTATATAAAAATCTGGCAGTGTTGTACACTAAATGTTATAGTGACTGTGCATGAAGTGGACTTTATGGTCTCCTTACCTTAACCATGAAAGTACTTAAAATATCGGCATAAAGTTGTTGGTTTGTTTTTTGTTTTTTGTTTTTTGTTTTTTGTTTTTTTAAATTAAATCTGACTCATTTGGCTGCACCAAGCATAACCACATATTTATTTCTCACCAGGAGTCCAATGAATTTGAATCTCCAAATATATTCTTCAATAGATCTGTTTGTCCAAACCTTTTAAAAAATAGTGTATTTATCTTTCAGTGCAACTATATTTTTTTTCCAGCAGATAACATATCATTTTCATTTAGTAAATCATTTTTTGTTTTGTTTCTGATAACCCAAATATAAGACTTCAAAAGGCTCAAGAGAGAGCTGAGTGGTACTTACTTTCTGAATATTTCTTTGTTGTAGTAACAAATCTTTAAATGTAGCCCAGCATCAACAAAACCAAAGCCTTGATTAATCTTGTATTTATCTCAGCAGCTGTTTCATGGAAGGCCTGCCAAATATTGATCCAAATGTAGTAGACATGCAACAACAAAAGGGGAAGGGGGTAAAAATGGGTTTGTATGCAGGCATCACTTACTAGCAGAAAGTTAATAGGAATGTGAAAAATCCTAATATTCATCCTCCAGCTTTGACTTTAATAGCTGCAATCATGTATTCTTGGACACAGCTGTGTTTTGTATCTTTGCTATTTGAATAAAGATGGAAAACTTCTCAAATAATATTTATTTGCTCAATTAAATAAGAATATGAATGCCTGCAGAGATCTGGTCCAGTCTGTGATGACAGAGATGTACATTTTTGATTTCTGCCTGGATAGGAAACAACACAGGGTGACCCTGCTGAATCCTGACAGATTCTCCTGGCAGAGGACCTGAACCTGTTGTAGAGACACTGGATCTTACATAATCACGGTTAAATATTGGGAAAAGATTGTCTTGCATCAAGGTGTGTTTCCCAGCTTACAGCATTATACAGAAGAATCATTCTGACTTCAGAACTGTTCCTTTAGAAGGAAAAAAACAAAATACCAGCATGTTACTCTCAAGCTACTTGCTTGAGAATAGCAGAAGCACTCTTTCTGGCACCAGTAAGCTTCTGCCAAAATATTTTTTTTCTGCTTTTCTATTCCCTCCTGTTGACAAGTGTCCAAAACTAGGGGTTGAATGTGGACATTGTGCAGCCAGGCATCTGCATTCTAGTGCCATTTGCAGTCACATCTCATGTCCCCTAAGAGCAATGGCTGGAAACCAGAGACAGGAGCTTTGTCTCTGACCGGACCTCACCGGCTCCAAGTCTCTTTACAAGATGTCACTGAAATTTCTCTGCGATGCTGCTTTATGTCCAGCTTCAGCCAATGTGAAACTGCCTTTTTTGAAAAAGAGAGTGAGCATTTCCTTTTTGAAGCTGCAAGAGGAGAAAAAAATTTAGGTCACAGTAAGGAACAAAGGATTGATTGGAAATGGGGGCTGGATGAATACTTCTCTTCTAGTTACAAAAAAAGCATTGTGAAACCAAGTAAGAAAACATAAAAGGAAAAATTTAGGCTGAAGCCTGTCTACCTACAGACTTCTAGGTAGCTGAACTTGTCTGGTGGGAGCTTTCCTAGAATTGTTATCCAGAGTAATGGTGCTCTCAGGATGTGCCTTTCCCCACTGCTGGTTGATGCACCAGCATGTAAGAGGATGTGAGGATCAGCAGGCATCCTGGGATCTGTGTGCAGATGGACTGCTCCAGCACACCCAACAGCAACAGCCACTGGGGGATGTGGGACACCACTGGTGGCAGTGTGAGCGCTCAGGAACTAATTGGAATGATAACTGGAAAGCTAATTGGAATGATGAGCATGATACAATTTTTTGAGAAGTATTGAATGTCCAATATTTTAATAAATAATGCGGGTTCAAGAGTGCTTCATAAATAAGTCTATAAGAAAGGACTATCTTGTCCTCCAAATTCACTGGAAAGCATATTAACAAAGCAGATAACTATTTCTGTTGGCAAGATGATCTTCAGGCTCAACTTGGTAGTGAAGAACCAAACAATTACAGCCAGTAAGTGACACTGATTACAAACGTCCCCAGCCAGCTTCATTTTCAAGCTGTGTAAACAAACCGCAGACAAGATGGATAAACAATTGCAGTAGATAAAACATGTTAACACTTTAGTTACTGAAGTGATCCTCAGCATACTGAAACTAGCCAGGAGAGTTAGTTTGGTCCCAGTATGAGATGAGGCCTCAGAGAGGTTGTCACATACTAATTTTTCTCCTCTTCCTCTCCCTTTTCCACCCTCAGCTAGTGAATCAATTGACTGACACAGCCACATTTGTCAACAGAATGTTGATCTCAAAAATAATTAAGCTCCTGCAGATTTTGTACTTACAAATTGATGCTTGTCGAGCTACTTGTAATGCTGAGAGTGTCTCTCCTGACAAGGTTACACTGACCCTCCTTTAAGGAGATCTCACTCTCACTGTTAACAAATCATATTCTCAATGAGATGCCATATATGTCAGATCTGTGGTTTCAGTGGCCCAACAGGCGTGCTAAATGTGTTGCTTTTTCATTAACTCGTGACTGCAAAATGGGAATGGAGATACTGTGTTATTTCAGCTAATCAAGTGCTGAAGCTTCTAAATGCCAGAAGCTTTGGCCAAATTGCAAGGGTGAAAAATACATATAATCAATGATAGTTTTTTCAAAAATTAATCAGAAAGCATGAAGTGCTCAATACTGTTTGGTACCCAGCAAGCCAGCTCTTGCCAAAGAAAACACAATTTAGAATGTGCCTGAATTAAAGAGGAAATTTGAGAAAATAACCTTGTGAAAGCACCCTAGAAACCAAAATAGAGGGGTTTGTTTTGACAAAATTATCACATCTACCTTTGAGTTTTGGATTTATTCTTTTAAAAAATTTAAAAAAACCAAACACACACACACACAAAAACACCAACAAACATATCATAAGTATTGTTTTTACAAATATTCCCAGATATTTTTAGTAAACTTGGAAGGTAGTCTCAGTCTTTGTTTAAAAGCAGTGTAGCAATTGAAATGACTCATCACCTATCAGATATTTTGTGCTCACTGCTGCAAATCAAGTCCAGATGAGCACAGTCAAAAGGCTGATGGATTGTCCAAATACCTTCATCTGAGCGTTTTCTCCAGTTTCTGGTCAAATATCGATACCGGAAAAAATTAAACACCACAATCAACATTAATTGCCATCCTGAAATGATTGCTTGTGCATAATAGATATGTGGATTGCTGCAGCCTCCTGAGAGTTGGGGATAAGGCGTGCCTTGCTTGGACAGTGCAAAGGAAGTTTGATTGCTGCTGATGCTTTTCCCGATCAATTGCTAAACTAGGGAGGGTTTCAGTTGTTGCTTTTAAACAATAAATTTAATAAGCATGGCTAGACTATTCAAAAGGAACCTAGGGTCATTTCCTCTACATATTGAGGTAACTGATGAAAAATAACTGACTGTCAAGGATGACAAATGTTCACAGATTACCCTGACTCTCCAGAATTTATGGATGTTTTGTTGTCTGCAAATGAGGCTTGTTTTAGAGCCCTGTCAATGGCTGTCGGTACTGGGGTACTACAACTTGAATATTGTCATTTTCAATGTGTGTTTTTTTAAAACTGCAAGATGTCCCCACATTTATGTAAGCCTTTCACATCCACATTCAGTTGTGCTTTTACAAATTGTTTTTAAATATTTTATGGAATTATTTGGATTTGCACGACTACTTTCTCAAAACATATTTTTTTTCAAATTAATGCTAAGCAGCTGAAGTCTGTGTAGGTACCTGGAGGCAAACTCTTTAGAAAAACACAGCATGGTAGATGATTTCTGCCCTAAGGAGCTTACTATCTAAATAAATACTTAAACACTTATCTCCTTCTTCTTTGTTTGCCTACTGGATCTCTGTGTCAAATGTTTGAAGAAAAATCAGTCATTCAGTATAACAAGGTTCGGTGAATTGGCAGATGTTGCTGAAGACCCCATAAAACTCTGCAAGAAAAAAACAACACAGAACCCCTATTCAGGTCCTTTCTGATTTGGTTTTTTGTCTCTGCTGTAGTTCCAAAGGGCAAGAGGTAGTAGCAACACCAACAAAGCTTCTTTGACAGCATTTTTTGGCATTAGTTATGGCAGGATCAGATGTCTGACCTTTCAGCACTAGGTAAAAAGAGAATAAAAAGATCTGTATTCCTAACAGTGTTTGGAGGTGCCTGGTCTGCCTCGTGTTTCTTTGCACAGAGTGTTGTATTTAGCATGCCTTGAGTGTGCCAGTAAGGTGGAGGACCAAGTACACTGGCTGTGACCACTTGCTCCTGGTACTGAATGGAGGCTGCAGAATTTAGGGACTTCCCTTAACATGGCAAAAAGCCCTTTGCTGTGAGGCAGTCAGTGCAGAAATGTTTTTACATCTCAGTGAGCTCACCAAGGGCTTTCATTTTAGATGGTAATCTAAATGTTAATCTAGTGTGCCTTCTATGAAAAATACTCCATCTTTGACTTAGAGAGCTTTACAGAGTTGTTTTAGTGAGATACGTGTGATCTAGATTGTACCAGCAGGAAGTATTCAAGGATTCAAAGAGGTAGAATATAGTGAAAATTTGTGTGCACTGAGAGTCTTCATATAGAGTCTAAACAGAGTATTATGATTGTGCATTATAAGCATGCTTAATAATATCTGTCTTCAGCATATTTTGGACTCTCTCTAATGATATCCATATCAACATTTGCTATTTTTAAGTATCTGACATAAGCCTTTATGTCTACGTATACCTTTATGAAGCTATTTGTAATGACGGCCAGTTTGCAGAAAGGCCAAGTGTGCTTTATTCATGTGCTGAAGAGAATTTCTTGTTCTGTACCTCCCTGTTGCATTCATTGTACAAAATAGATTCATGTTCTGCCATGTTCCTCTTCTTCGGTTTGTATCGTCCTTTCTTCTTTCTACAGTTCTTTTCTTTCTGCATCTTCTTGTTATGGCTGTGTTGTGACTGGATTGTGATCAGCAATTAGGCCATGCTGTCTTTTTTTAGTGCTTTGACAGTGACTTTTAGTCATTAACATCCCAATAATATTAGTGGGGGTTGAGACTTTGTGTTTTATGCAATTGCACAGGGCCTACAGGAGACACCTTGGCTCTCTGAGCTCAGTGCCATGCATAGCAGGTGTATTGGCTGGACATTCAGAGGAGTCAACACTGGCCAGTTCTAATCTAATGTTTGGATGCTGCAGATGGAGGATGACACTTTTAAGCCATACCCCTTTTTCTGAGAAACTGTACTATGTCCCTGGAAAATCTATTCAGAAAGCTGCCCAGATTTGACTTGAATCTACATGTTCTTTCATCTTTTCTCTTCTCTTGTGAATAAAAAAGGAAAGGCATGTGGCAAGATGGTGCTGTGGTGCTCTTGTTCCATGCACATTGTTAAGGATGAGGCTAGACAGCCATCTTTAATGTTTGAGGAGCAAGGAGAACAGGCTGGCAGAAAATTAAGGCGGCAGACATAAAAAGCCCAGCAACATTTGGAAGATCGATCAGAAGGGAAAAGGGCCTCAATTTCAGCAGTGCACATAGTGAGTCGCAAGGACCTTCCTTTCACAGAATGATTGGCAAGCACTTTTCTGGAAATTGCACATTTTTAAAAAGCCCGTAGTGGGGCCTCTAAAAATGAAAGCACCCAAATATATGAGCAGTCAGCAATGTTAAGGCACAGGACACTGCTTGCTGGCTTTGATTGTGAATTAAATTCAACAAATTGAAAGCAAAATCTGTTGCACACATATATATTCAGGTACTGTATAGATAGATTTGATTCTGATTTGGATTGTGTGAAACTACAGGTGATTTTGGTGAAAATTTGAATTGCCTGTTCTTAGGAAATATGAGATTAAAATGTATACACTTCATGTAGATTAGATTATGGCAAAACTCTTAAAAGTGATAACCTCAGTGCTGTACACTTTTGCATTTTATTTTGAAGTATATCATCTCTTCCTTTGCTCTGCAGCACTGAATGATAGCAAGATAAGTTAAACCTGTTGTGACTGCCCTCAGTATTAATTATGTTGACATGCTTTTATTCCTACAGTGAAGATGTCTGTAAACGAGGATTCACTGTTATTATTGATATGCGGGGATCAAAATGGGATTTGATTAAGCCTCTCCTAAAGACCCTTCAAGAAGCCTTTCCTGCCGAGATTCATGTTGCCCTGATTATAAAACCTGATAATTTCTGGCAGAAGCAGAAGACAAACTTTGGCAGTTCCAAGTTCATCTTTGAGGTGAGAGACATGTGAGGGTTGTATGGAAAAGCATTATTCCTCATAAAAAATGAGTGGGGTGCTTGTTTCACTTTGGTGATGTTCACATCCATGGGTCACATTGGTGAGGGTTCTTCTGAGAGTTTTATTTTTGATGGTGTTGCATTCAGCCTTTTGTGTGTTTATTTTAGGAAAAACAAACAATAAACAAACAAAAAACTCCAAACAAACAAGCAGCAAATGAAACAAAATAGTAAAGACAAAGTTCTCTAGTTGATAATGTATGGGTACGAGTTTGTTAGCTGATCTTAATGCAACTTCAGTTAAAAGCTCTTTTAATTAAAAACGTTGATAATGTATGGGTATGAGTTTGTTAGCTGATCTCAATGCAACTTCAGTTAAAAGCTCTTTTAATAAAAAACATTGAGATTAAATTTGTCTATATATTGTCACCACTTTAGTTTAATTGAGATTTACAGTTCAGGGCTAACAAAAACAATTCTTATTAATGATAAGTTGCCTCAGGCAGGCTCTCTGATAGGTAACCAATATACAACACTGCATAATTAAAGAGTTTTTTACTCACTTTGCCATTGATGAAGACAAACCAGCTATGTTCTCTTAATGCTTTTTAGCATTCTGGGAACTTCAGCTTCTTACCCAAAGAAAAGCAAAGCTCAGGCATGTGAAGAGCTTATATGTCAATCATGCCCAGCTATTAATTAATCATGTTTGTTTTTTTTATTTTGCTGATAAACAAGTATATATTTGGCTCTCTTACTCAGACCCTGAATATGCAGCTCTGAAGCTCAGTCTTGCAGATCCACTGCAATACAGCCTCCACTATCCATGAGCTTCTGTTTTACAGGGTTCCTGCGGTTGCTACTGCTTATCAGTAAGCCCTATGGCAGCTCTTGCTCTCTACATAAGAACTGTGAATACCAAATAAGCATCACAGGTTAATATGACTCACATTTATTTAATTTGTGTGGTGCAGCACACATGCACCCTCTTTTCACAATCCTGGTACTTTCCCACAGCTCTGATCAAACACAAGGTACTCAGCAGGAGGTGAGTGCAGTGGAAGGCAATGGAAGTCTCTGTTGAATCACCCCATCTACAAACTAAACAGTTGCCAGTGTCTGTTTTTTTAGCCAACTTCTGCTTCTGAGCTTAATGAAAGCATTATGCCTGTGCCAGGACAGAGCATGGCCATGGTGGAGGCTAATGATCTGGACACTGTATTGTGAACCTCTGGCAGAATGATTCTGCGTTACAGTCTGGAAAGAGAAACATGCCCTGCAGTTCATCAGACATGGAATAGTAAGAAAAAAAGGACAAGGTTTGGTTCACCTATGCAGATTCCAGAATGCCCTGCCATTTTGAGGAATGGGTCGGGCTGCTTAGTTAGCATTAATCCAGGGGTGCTTTCAAGATTCTTTTATTTCTCCTGCCATAGGCTTTAATAGTGGGCAGTGCTCTTTAAAGTGAATTTTAGAAGAAAGATGGGTGATCCCTGAGTTACTTTTACTTTGTCTTACCACTTACCTGCCTAAGATTGTTTTCATGAGAATCTCCTCAGAGAAACAAATCTGAGTGAAGAAATGTGATACAGAAATCTCCTAATGAAAAGCCTTTCTGCTATATTGTCATGCCAAATTCTCAGCATGGTAAGAGCAATGCTTGCATTAGCTTGAAGAACTGCAGGGGAAATGCCAGGTACTGGCCACAGAGAGATACTTTTCTTGTCAGGCAGTTAAAATCTAAGCTTAATTCTTTTCAAGGAGTTAGTGTCTGGTGGTTTAGAATTTTGAGATCCCTCTGAAGCTGCATGTTTTCTTTTCCATAGTTTGGCTCTTCCCTTTTCACCAAACCAAAGAACATTGAAAGCTTTTTCTAAAATAATCTTTCTGCTGAGCATGTATTCAATAGAATTCTAGAATTCCCATCTTAATACGTTGCAGAATGCCTGATAGTTTCAGATGGATAAAAATTGGAAGAAAAGCCTATTATTAACTTAAAACCAGTGGGAAGTCTGTTCTTTTGGACACAGTTCAGGATAATGGACAGACATTAAGTATTTTTCTTTACAGATGACATTTACAAGTTTCTGTGATTATTGGGTGCATCCACCTCTGAAGAGCACAAACTCTGACATTTTTAGAGGCCTGATTTTGTGGGAGTAGATGTGCAGCCACTGGTGAATACTGCAGTTCTTTAAGGGCTACCAACTTGGGTGTTAAATGACAGCACAGAAAATCTATAATAACATTTGAAACTTTATGCTCATATTTCAGAAAAAAAAAATTGATTTGTCTAAAATAAATGGGAACGAACATCAGTTGTTAGATCCTTAAACTGAAAGTTGTTTTCCCGACACCCATTGCATTTCTTTATCTCTGATTACTGAGTCTAAATGAATTAAAACCATCTCTCATTGATTGTGTATGATTCATGGACTCATGAGCCATTCTTTCTATTAGCAATAAATTCTAATTGTTAATACTTCGGTGACATTTCATTTTTGCATTGATTTTGGCTTAATTGAATTAGAAATTACTAATGTGAAAGAGCTCTGCCTGTGGCAAAAGCGAACTGGAATGATTTGGAAGAGAAAAAAAAAAGCCAGCATATTGTGTGTTTTGGCAGTTCACAATACCTACTTTAAGTGCCCAAAATGTTTGCTGCAGTACAGCCGCTAGCCTGAATGCAACGTAAGCCACAGAACCATTTAATACCATTTACCTGTTTTATAACAGGTAATTAATGGGAACATTTTCAATCCGTTCATTCTTTAAAGTTAAACATAGTCCACAGTATCTTTTGCAGTGTTGTTGCAATTATGTATTGATGAGGAAAATAATCCTCTCATGCTATTTGTGGGTTACACCATTATTTCTGGTCACAGTCACTAATTCAAATGCTGACGTTTTCTCTTCCTTAGACAAGTATGGTATCTGTTGAAGGCCTGGCAAAACTTGTAGATCCATCACAACTGACAGATGAGTTTGAAGGATCCTTGGATTACAACCACGATGAATGGATAGAGCTGCGTGTCTCCTTGGAAGAGTTTTTCAACAGTGCCATCCATTTATTATCAAGGCTGGAGGACCTCCAGGAAATGTTGGCTAGGAAGGAGTTTCCAGTTGACGTTGAGGGCTCCAGGAGGCTGATTGATGAGCACACACAGCTTAAGAAAAAAGTGATTAAGGCTCCTGTGGAGGAACTGGACCGTGAGGGTCAGAGGTTGTTACAGTGCATAAGGTGCAGCGATGGTTTTTCCGGTAGGAACTGCATTCCTGGAAGTGCGGATTTTCAAAGTCTTGTGCCAAAGATTACCAGCCTTTTAGACAAGCTGCATTCTACCCGGCAACACTTACATCAGATGTGGCATGTCCGCAAGTTGAAACTAGACCAGTGCTTTCAACTTCGACTTTTTGAACAAGATGCTGAGAAGGTAGGGAATATGCTTTTCCTTCTTACTTTTACCTAAACTATCACAACTGCGCTGTGACCATTTTTTCTATAATTAGCCACATGAGGTATTGATCACAGGTGTAAATCTCGTGTTGCTAGCAGATGTACTTCATATGACTCGTAAACCAAATTGACTGAACTAATTGTTGGATGTAGCATGCATAATGACATCCATAAAATAACCTGTCTATATCACTTCTGATGAAAATTAATCTGCTTTTTTTTTTTTGTGTCGCAGTGGGTACATTTGGTACACATCAGTACAAGAATCAGTATTTTTTAAGTTTCTGTTACTAAATTTATGAATATATTTACCTACGTTACAGCGCCTAATGAAGAATGATTTTAAGGTTTGATTCATTATGATTATTGCTTGCACTTCTTGTGAGTCTGTAGGAAATTTGTCATTTAAATCCTCCTAATTGTTATCCCAAACTACATGTTCAGTTTCCCTTTGCTAGGAAGCCGCATCAGGTTGCAACTGGTAAAATCTTTACCAATGGAACTGAGTTCCTAACTTGAAAACTGTTGAACATTAAATTATCCACAGAGATTGCAATGTGACTTGGTCATTCTTAGACATTTGTAATGCAGTGTATCAGCCTGGAAAGCACATAGTTGGTTGCAAAATGAAATACGGTGCACAAAAGAACATAGAGCAGAACCACTGGTAAATAACATGGCTTTAGGAAGCTGTACTTTAGCAAGTGTGCTGTATTGCTGCAGCTACCTCCCCATCCCCTCTCTCCTTAGGAGATACTCATTTGGGAACCTGTAGCAGATAGGAAGTTCTCTACAAGCAAAATATAGAAATTTGCCTCACTTGTTGGAAAGACTGGATGAAAAACAGAGTTCCATAACAAGGTTTCATACACAACAACCCCTTCAAATTTCAGCAATGCACAATAACGCAATCTTCCTACTACTGTTCATCTTCTCTTTGCCACTGGAAGCATTTGCAGGTACCAGTTTCAGTGAATTTATTTTAGAAAACTATGTCATGCTGGAATCTTGGCAGTTTCTCCTTTTCAACACAGAAGTACTTGGCATCCTATTAGGTGGTTTGGGAGAAGTCCTTACTTCACATTTGAAATTCTAGGCCACAGAACTAGGATATTCTTAGCGAAAGGTATTGAGCTCTTGGACTTTTGTTTATCTAGTCTGTACATCCATCACAAGTCCCAGTCTCTACATCTTCACTTAATGTATGAGCCTATCATTTTACTGTTGTGTCTGTCTGGGCCCAGGAGGGACAGCAAAAGAAGTGCAGATATCATCTGATGGCACATTCTGTAGAGTATGATCTGTTTAATCAATTTATATTAATATTAATTGTAAATTAATATTATTTTTAAATGTCAGGGATAAGAACATTGTGGAAGCAAATACAATCCTCAGTAGCACAGAGAAAGGCACAGGTCACTGGTTTTCAAAGCATCTATGAAATATTTCTAAAGGATTCTGTGGCTGAAAAGGCTCCATCATTGTGTAATCAATCCTCCTATTGGGAAAACCTTGAATTCGGATGAGACTCTAAAATCAGAATCACTGTAGTACCACTCAAGAATGCATAATAGTAGTTTTTCTTCAAAATGCTACAATTTCTTTTTCCTCTCCCTTTTCCTTGCACATGACTTGCTATAAGCAGATTGCTGATGACTATACTGTCTTTCCCAGTGGTGGCTGCAGTTCAGTCAGCTTGGATTTGTAATTTCTTTGGGATTTTTCAGATGACGAGTGCTTATTAACAGAAGTTTTTATTCTTCTAATGATGATTTCTTGCTGATATTATTAACCTTTTCAGCTGAAAGCTCTTGGATAGAAACAGTTTTCATGAAGTTCTTGTTGCCCAGCATCACTGTATGTTGTTGAAGTTTCCAAAATACTTTTTCCTTTCTGTCTCCTGAACGAGGACAAATGATTGGTGTGATACAAGCCTGAGCAGTGCGGCAGCTGGGTTCATTGTGTGTCTTATTGGAAGGTTATGTGTAAGGTTTAGGCAAGTCAGAAGGTAGATGAGACTTCTGAGGTGAGGACAGAAGCAGTGAGAACATGATTCCTGCTTTCTTCATACTGGCTGTCTCGAGCAATTCCCAATTGACAAAACTGGCGTTTTGGTCTTCTAGATACCTCTCATTCACTTGCCTCTCATAACTAAACATACTATTACTTTGGCCTTTCTTAATAGCTCACTTTATCTTTCCTTGTCTACTTCTGCTGTTGCTTTATACTCTCAAATCAGTATTTTTAATCTTTCCAGTTTGTGAAATTCACCCTAACATTCTTGCAGAGAAGGCTGCGGACCCTTTTACTTTGCATTTCACATAGGTAGACTGTTATGTAGGTAAAATATTAATGTACTTGTTCTCCTTTCACAGATCTCTTTGAAGTAGTCTGACCATCTGAGACTGGAAAGTACACGTCTCATAAAAAGTTCAGAGCAAAATCCAGACTGAGAGCTGTCTCCACTGTATAAATATCCACCACAGTCTGTCCGTATTGAATTTTAAAGTTTCCTGGTACCTCCATTTTCTCACTTGAACTCTCTACAGAGCCAGGATGGTCTTCGTCTCCTGGGGAGAGGAACAGCTCTCACCCTTCAGCCTGGATATGTCATTTAGTGCTAATCAAATGACAACTCTAATACTCCATAAAAGCTCAAACTCCAACATAAAATTCTGAATATAAATAAGGTTTTAAGGCCTTTTAAAATATTCTGTATACTCACTGGGTGTTATTTTAGGAAACCAGTAAGGTGAAAATGGACAAGGACTTTCCATTTTCTGGACACCTGTGATTTTAAAAATTTCAGCTGTCCTCATTGCCTGAAAAATTCTTAAAAATAAGATGGAAAAAAAGGGGGGAGGAGGGAGCACAAGATGGAAAAACACACAGCATGTTCATATAGGCTCCTTCTTAAACCATGATGTTCACAGCAAATCAGTTCACTTTTTTTTTTTTTTTTTTCTCTGTAGAGCCTCTCTGTAGGAACTTTTATAAATGACAGTCAGTGGCTGGACAAATGGATTATTCAAACTACAAGTATTACAGCTTACAGAAGGTCTATCAGTAAATAAAAGGAGGGGGCAGCAGCAGTCACACTCCAGGCTTCTCCCACTCAAACCAGTGGGAGAGAGACACCTTTGGCATTTTCTTATCTTGTGCTGGGGCAGAAGGAAAGGCAAAGCTGGGTTCCGCCACAGGCACAGGCAGCACAGAAATGGAATCACCAGCTGGAGGCTGGGAGCTCCCTGAAGCTCAAGCCAGCAAGCAGGTCAGCCATGGGGAGCTTTGGCAGAGTGGTGCAAGGAAGTTCACATGCTGTGCAGTGCTGACTGTGAAGATCTGCTGATAAATAACACATTTCAGCTGTGAGTGCAGCTCCAACCCTCACTGCTCAACAAATTCATTCCCCACCAGATAATATACGTACATACATATATATGTACATAATTTTGAAACTAGAACTGAGCCTTCACTGTGTTTTTACTGGGTAACAAGGAAAATATTTTAGCAATCAGTAATATGAATAAATGTAGTTCAGTCCAAACTGATTACTGCATAAAACAAAAAACCACAATGAACGTAGATCCAACTATTGTAACTATCCGAGAAATGTTAATTGGTTGGTTGAAATTTGGACAGGGAGAAGAATTCAGGCAACAGTCCACATGTTTTGTGCTTGAATAAATACCAAAAAAAGACAAAAAATTATTTCTACAATCTGGGCTTTCCAGCCCTTCTGGAAATCATTTGTAACTGGCATCCAAATTCACTTTTGTAGGAATTTCCCCATCATTTTGAGTTTGTTCCATATCAATTTTACTACCCCTGCATGTATGTGAATGAAAAACAGTTATGGTATAATCAGTGTTGTCCACATTAAATATGTGCAACGTTGTCATCAGTTGGACTGAACTTAGGATCTCTATGGCAAACCTGTAACACTAACACCAGAGCAAAGAAAGAGCAGGCTGTTCTTTCTGATCAGGGTCAGCCTCTAACGAGCACCAGAGGAGAACCTGCATGGTCGTGTGTACCCCATCTCCTCTTCTCCTTGCTGCCTTCCCGCAGAATCCATAGAACAGACTCCAATGGGAGTCTGGCAATGGGGGTGGAAAATGCAATGAGTGAATTTCACTGGAAGCTTGTGGTGGGAGAAACATTTTGTTTGGATAGGGCCAGCTTTTTGGAAAGTCTAGTGGCAAACCACTGGCCACATCAAGTCTTCAGTGGGCAGCAAAGCAGCAGGCTTGCACTCAAAACCTTCTGCCTCATCCATATTAAATCTTTCTTTGAAAAGCACAGCCCTGCCTATTGCACCACGGCTGTTGCACCCATTTTGCAGAATTTGTGACCAATATTGGAGGATGGGAATTTTTTAGTGGGTATCAGAGTGATTAGAATGTGATAAAATTCCTCACGAGCAGTACTTCTTTAAGGCTTTCCCTCTGACCAGTCTGCTTAAATAAGGGAATAGTAAGAGCTGCTCTACCAGATTGTCTCTATTCGACTCAGTCTCCATGCAGTCAAATAAATAATAGGGCATTTGGTTCCTGAAGGAGAAAACACTGCTGAGCAGGATATTCATTTGCAGTTAATCTGAAGTACTAGGTAAAGTTCCTGGTTCAAAGTCAAACTTAACACCATACAGAATCTAAAAAAACACAGAGAACCTCTAGCTCCATGATAAAGCTAATGAGAGACTATCCAGTGAGTATCTGATCTGAGTACTAGAACCATGCTTACACCATTATTAGACTATTGCACCTACTAAAAGTTTACGTTTCTCAGAATGAATGAAAGCTCAAAAAGCTGCTTGTTGTCTAAAAAGATGCAGGATAATTTTAATGGAAAAACAGAATTCAAAATGTATAAACTATCCATTCGGTTAGGTAAAGAAAAATGGTAGTAAGAAAGCAACGTGGATATTTTGCTGTTTTAGAGAAGTGTATTTGTGACTGCATGATACATATCGACATTAACCGTTTCATACATTACTTCCTTTTATACTGCTCTCCAAAATTATGATGCTACATATTCTGTAATAAAATGCATTACAAATCTGATGATATGATCCTTCTAGCTAATAGGATGCAGTTTATTTTATTACAGTCCATTAAGCAGAGGAATTGTAACTGCTCCTTTAGTCAAGTGACTCTGTTTGGGGAAGTATTTCTAAAAAAATTGTCTTAGCTGACTTTATGGAAGAGCAACATTAGAAAGATTAGAAAGATCAATATTTTCACCTCCTTCCTTATAGCCTTTCATCTCTTTTTTTCCTTCTAAACACTCTGAACTGATCCAGAAGTAGATGGCAGAACTTTCCTATTTATACTATGTCACATTAACTCTTATGGATTTATGTAATGCAAAAAGGTACAGCACCTGGGACAGACTGCTTGAACTGACATAAAATCCACTCAGTGAAGGACCACTTCACCTCTCATCTCACTGCTGGAAGCACTTGCTTTCTTTGATCTCTTCTACGTGCTTTATACACAATTACCTCAAAGATTTTGTGTGAAATGGTGGTTTAGAAATTACTGGAAAGGAGATGTGTCCCGGGGAGTGAGAGTGGGAAACCAATGAGGAAAGTACTGAGAAGCTGTCGGAGGGATCTGCCATGTGAAATTAATGCAAAGTGAGTTCTGGGAGGTGGGTAATTAGGGCTGAGGAGAAGGCGTATTAAGAGGGGAAAAAATCAGAATCAGGATAATAACGAGAGCATGTCCTTAGCTTTTCACACCAAGGAGAAATATATCTGCCTCTGTGCTGTTTCACTGGGAAAGGATTTGTTATTGAATGAACGGTATTTAACTGTTAACAGTAATAATCATGCTGGTATAATAAGCATGGATTAGCAATGGATTTTTGTGTAGGATTTAGATTTCATTGAAGTTACACGAACACCGCGCTGGTGTACAGAACTCAGCGTGCCCTGGATTTTCCATCTAAGTACTTATACCATGGATATCACAACAGCGCAGTAAGTGAGCATCACAGTAAGGAGCTTTCCAGGAGATTTTGAACACGGGGGGTGTTGTTAGACCTGAGGCAAGCTCCCTAAGACTTCCTTAATAAAAGGAGTCGATAAGCTTAGTGTCTTCTGCAGAAACACTTGACTGAGAGTCTATGTCAGGCTCATTGGAGCATGCTACTTTCATTCTTAGCCCATCCTGAATGCCGGTACAAAGGATGGTGGCTTGAGGTACAGATGCTGCCTCAGAGAGGCACAAACCTGAAGTCTGTGTTTGTAAAGATGCATGTGTTTACAGGGAGTTTTGTTAGAAGAGTAATCAAGCTAAACACAAATGAAATCCCTTACATATAGCTCCATATAAAGAGTTCTCAGAGATCAAAAGGGCCTGACTTGTTGATACGTAGCCCTTTCAGCCCAAAGCAGCTGCTTCCCTGTTTATCGGGTGTAGCCACTCACTTACAGGCTAGTTTTATTTGCATCCCCTGACCTGATAGCATTTTGAGGTCTTCTTGTGGTGTCTGCTAAGGAAGCAGAGGCCCAATCCTGTAAAGCACAGGCAGTCTTATCTTCCTTTGGTGTTAAAGGAAGACCCTCGTGGTCTCTCTGAGAGTTCTACTGTTAGCTATACAGAAAGTGTGTGCTCTTAGAGCCCCACTTGCAGGAGCCACGTGCTTTCGAACTACTCTGGAATCTGTGTAGACACTTTTCTAGCTGCTGTCTCTGGCACCAGACTTACTGATGTCTGGATTGGCAGCTTTGCCACCCACTTACAGAAGTGGGACCCTACTTCCAGCTGTCTGCGCTGGTGCCCTCTGCAATATGGTTATGTAAGTGCGCATCTGCAACACTATGGGCACCCTGATTTGCCTGCACTTGTAATACTCCTCATGGAAGAAAAACAGATTTTGAACATGCTCGTGACACAACAGGTTTTATTTTTAAGCCCTAGAAGAAATATACAGATTTCTGTATTTATGGATCTGAAACGGAATAGTTGTCTACATGAACAGAACTTGCTTAATTGCAGCATTTAGTAGTAACTTAACCTATTTTAAATTGCTTATCTTCTTTTTCTCTACCTTTTCTCTTACATATGTACTCTTGCGCAGAGCAGATAGTGTCTGATCTCTCCCAGAACCTTGTTTCTGTATCTGGTGTCTACTTCCTTGTACTGCTGGTTAAAAAAACAAACAACAAACACCTTTATTCTATATCCTGAAGTTTCCCTTGGTATATGGTACCATTTATAGTGTAGAAATTCTTATTGGATGACTTTCCTTGTCTTTCGTACAATCAGGCTTAGCATGTCAGTGTGGGGATAGAAAGTCAACTTTCAGTCCAAATAATCTGCCATGTGCATAGAAGATTGTTGAGGATTTAACATCATTCCTGTTATTCTTGTGCCATCCTTTGTATTTAAACTCACTCTGAAATGAAAATGACAATGGAGAGGACAAGTCCCATGTTAAGCATGAAGTATTTGCTCTGGCAGAATTGATAATATCAGGCTGCACACAGAAAATAGGTGCAGATAACTCCCTAAATTGTTGAACTGGCAGACAGTGTCTTGCAGTATCAAATCCTAAAACACTGAAAGATCAATTATATGGATGATGTACAAACATGGGACTGAGCTGGGTGCACAAGCAATAGTTAAATGCACATTTTTGCTGAACCTAGCACAGAAACATACTGAATCTGTCTACAGTGTTGGGTGTTTACAACAAAGAAATGCAGCTTTTCAGCTGAAAAAATGCCCTTGCAGTCGTAAAGCTATGGGAGCATTCCTGCTGAATACAGATATACATCCATGCATGCTTTGAATTGCTTTAGTATAGTACTGTGAATATGCTACTTCATTTATGATGTTTTATGTAAAATATTTCTAATAACGTCAAGGACAAAGAACCAACACAGGAAATTGCTATCAAAGGGAGATCCTGTATATCTGTTCTTAAAATTTTGTGTTCCCCAAAATTAACCTCTGCCAACTTTAATCACATATATCACACATTTTAGAAAAAAGGTTGAGCAACAGGTGAGCATTGAAAGTATGCAGCCATAACTCTCATGACAGCAGTTTTTCATTAATTTTTAGTGTGCTTATTCAAATGTGTCCTCTATTATGTGTTCTTTCTGGGTTTTTTTGTTTTGTTTTATTTTTTGGGGTTTTGGTTTTTTTTTTCTTTTGCATTTTAAAATAATTGAATTCTTGCTATTGAGTACCTCTCCTGCTCTGTCTTGAGGTGCTTCAGTGCTGTCTGTCTTGGATAAGCCGACATTAGGTGCTCTGATGCAGCCGAATAAGCAGCATGATGTTCTGAATATATCCTTTCTGGGTACTTGTTGTTTGTTTTTTTTTTTTCTAAACATCAGAATAGGGCATAGGCTCACGGCCCACATAGGCCCACAACCCAAACCACCGGGTTTGCCTGGCTTCAGACTTTTTTTTTTAAGAAACAGAAAAATAACAAGGGGTGGTTACACACAGAGTGTGCGTTGACAGTCACTGCAATGCTGTGAGCACAAACGTCGTGTGCTAAAAGGATTTTGGAGTAGGATCAACACCTTCCACTGTAGTAGACTCTGAGGGTGCAGCTAAACTGTATATAATCTGCAGTCACCCTCACCAAGTCATGGACATGATGAAGGAATTGTTGGGGAACTGTGGAGAAATATCTCTTTGGGATAAATTATTTTCAGAGACCTTCATTTATAAAAGAAAGATGAATCCAGTGAATCCTGTATGTCTCCTTTCAGAAACCTGCATGCTGGGACTTGCAATCCTTGCAGGCTATAGCTCTGAATTAAAGATGTAGCTAGCTGACATCTGCTCTGTTTAATATGAAGTAGACTTCTGGCAGGTTGCTGATGCCATCCTCAATTTGTTGCCCCCAATCTAAAGAGAAGAGTTGCCAGAGTGGGAAGTAATCATGTTGGGCTCTGTGGGAACTGTTCATTACTTTGACCACTGCTGGTCACGCTTAATAAGATCCTGTCCTTGATATCTGTAGGAAAGAACAGATTTTGCAAGATCAGGACATCATTATAAAAGTTTTTAACTCCCCTCAAAGCACAAACAGAGCTCATTTATGCTAATTGGATTGTAAAATCAAAATGTCTTCTTTATTAGCGATGTTCCAAAGGAGCTTCCAGCTCTTTCACAGTGTCAAGCCTCGATCCTGCTATTTTCTTTTCTATCAGGAAAGGATGCAGGGGGTCTTCCTCTGTACACCAATTGCACAATGAACATTTGCTTTTCTGCCCTTCCATCCACGAGCAGAAAGTTTGGGGACAAAGCTAATAACAACAGAATGAATTCAGAAGTACGCACCAACTGCGCTGTGTGGCTCCTACAACTGAAAGTAGCTACCAACCCGTTTTTGCCATCTGGTTTGAGGAGGTGTGGGATTGCCTTGCCTGCTGAGCAGAGCAGTAGAGGTAATTAGATAAATATTCATCAGCAGTCTTCCCAGTGGAAGTTGTTCTAATGGTGAATGTTGCAACCATCATTTCCTTCCTTGTGGAGGAAGGGACAGTACACCTTTTGGAGCCTGACATGGATATTTCTGCTTCTGCTGCAGTGAGTCTGTTACTGGTTTGACAGATCAGAGGATGTAACCTTCTTTCCATAGCAGTTTCATGACTGGATTGAGAACAGCCTCCACAAGCAAAGAGCATAAGAATGTTCTGAAGGCATTTGTGGCGCTGATTTTTTAGATAAGGACAGCTGCCCATTAAGAGGGGCAATCATCTGCGAGAGATGGACTACTGGATCAGCTTTGGAGCACAACGAAAGTACAAGGAATGCAAAGTTCAAAGCAAAAAACAGGGAATTACAAACCACAGATGTTAACTGCCTTCCCTCCTGTCACACCACAGTGCTGTCCTAAAGTGGGAGTCCTGATCTGATGTGTGAAATACATATTTCAGTGCTTTCCATCTTTTTGTGTTAATTCATACTGCCTTGTGCCAGGAAATCCATGTTATTATCTTTTTCTTTGCGGGCAGCTGAAAATGCTGCCATCAAGGCACTTGGAAATGAACCTGATCTTTTTGATGAGAATATAAAAACAATAACAACTCATCGTCTCCACTGCACGGATGGAGGTGAGGAAAGCTTGCACACTTCCTTTATGCTAAGTGCACCCTATAACACAGTTATAGCAGCCTATAGCACTTACTATCCAACTTGCAGTGGATCATCCAGCACGACTGACCTTTCAGAACAAGAGAGCAGAATTAGCTGAGTGATGGCGTAGTTCCTGCTTTGTTTCCTAACTCTGGCAGCAATCACCTCGCCGTGTGTCCGTGCCTCACTGTAAGGAAATAGTTCTGAAGCTGCTGCTGCTGGAACTGGAACATGGTGTGCTGTACTATTTGTAGTTTCCTGCTGCTGACATTGGATATGCAGTTGCTATTCCTCTTGCTTCCTCCATGAGCATTAGAATGGATCCAAAAATAATTGGAGGCAGTATGTTCTGATAGAAATTTTTTTTTTGCATTTGCACAAATTTCCTCTTTAATTTCTGTTGCCAATTTTGATATAGAGCATTTTGAGGCAGTTTCAGCTTCCCTAACTTGGCTCCACTAGGAGGCACAGGAATGCTCCCCTAATCAGTATGGCAAGAGAAAGAGTTTTGGCATCTGAATACAGACTTAAAACTCATTTTTAAGGATGAATGTAGGATATTATAACCAAGAAGTTCTTCTTTAACGAAAGATGGCAAGAAAACCCCAATGCTCTAAAGGGCAAGAAAGCCTATGCATATAGAAAAAAGGGGAAGCCAATGTATATAGGACAAAAAAAAAAAAAAAAAAGAAGAAAGCAGCTTTTTTATTTACTGCTTTGAACCTCAAGTAGGTTAGGTGCTAAGAGCCTAGCTGTCAGGAAATAATGCAATTACACTGTGCATGAGGTTAACAGACTACTGTGAAGCATCTTTTAGATGTTCATATGTGATTATTATTAAATGAATGTCTTTCTGGCCTGGATAAAATGCTTTAAATAGTCCATGCTTGGCAGAACTTGGGATCTTTGAAAGTATATCGTATGTTAGCCACGTCTCCACATCCATCAGTGCCACATCTCCACATTTCTTGAACACCTCCAGGTATGGTGATTCCACCACCTCCCTGGGCATCCTGTTTGTCATGGTTTATAATATGTCATCAAAATACTTCTGGTGATGTGGCAGGCAGCTGAGGAGGTCAGTGATAATGTGTGCACAAGTTTCTTTCTGCCACTGATAGAGCTACACTTTGATTCTTGACATCTTCCTGCTGTGTTCCTGCCCCAGCACAGGTCACCCATGATCCCTTAGGTGTGTCCCTGCCCCCATGCCATAGAAGCACCCAACAGAGAGTATCTCCAGCCATCAACAGCTGCCATTTTTTTTCCCAGGTGCTGTGTAGGTGTTTCTGTGGCTGACATTTTGATGTGATGATTGGGCTCTGCTGTGTGGTGGTTTTCCCAGCTGGGGACATCTGACAGCCTCCTCCTCCCACCCTGCTGCACAGCCTCACATGGGCACAGGCAAGCACAACTGTTAGAAACCCCTACACCCTGTACAGAGGTGCCAGCTGCATCCCCAGCATTTCATGACTTGTTGGAAGTTAAACATATGATTATCCCACAGCTGTATCTCTGGTCCTTAGACATGGGTACTTCCATAAGGGAAATGCCATGCTTCTGATGCAAAGCACTAAACATCTGCCTGGCTGCTCCGGTTATGGAGGCAGCTATTTGGAGTCACAGGAATGTTACACACAATGCAGGGAGTAGAACCAGAACCTATAAAGTCACTCAGCTCATACAGCTTTTTCACTTGAATTGAGTTTACTAAGTATTTCCCAGAACATTGATAGGAAGGCTTCCTCATCTGGGGGACCCACTCTGAATTCCTCATAATTTATATTGGTTTTTTTTTTCTGTTCATCTGAGTGCTGTTTATTTTTCTCTTTCGATATTACATTTCCTACCCAGCCAGTGCATTAATGTGCACCTAGGCAGTTTCTATTCTGAGGAACAGAAAATTCTTTCCAAGAATGCCTGAGTGTTTGGTGCCTCTTAATGTGATGGAAAGGCACAGTAGTTCTAAAAAGTGATGCAAACGCATGGATGCATGATATACACCTAGATTAGTCATATTTACGTATGCAGTATCTGTAATTTTCTCCCATCTTCAGCAATAAAATTATTGCTTCTCTAGTCAGCGTTATAGGAATCTCATGCCTTAGTTTGTGCATGACTGTGGCTTGGTATCTGTCAGTAGAAAAACACATCTCTCTTTTGCTGGTATTTGGTAGGAAAACTCATCACGAGTGTGTTAGAAATGGTGCTCTGCCATTAGTACAATGCTATTTGTCACATCACACATCTCACTAATTTTCTAGTGGGGATGACAGTTGTGCCTATTGTCTGGAATAGCTCAGTGTGCCATAGCTTAAGCTTACAGTATTCTATGAATCACATATACAGATATCCATAATGGAAAAACTGCGTTCATGCAGCATTGAGGTTACACAAATACAGCTGCAGATCTGAATCTTCAGCTGGTGTAAATTGGCCCCATTGGCAGGATACCAGTTTGCCCTGGCTGTTACTGTTCAGAACATACGTGAAAAAGAAAGATGTGGTGGAAATATTAGCTTGTCCTTCACTGCCTGTAAACAAGAGGCAAACACAACTTTGCATTTAGGCCCTGATTTAGCAAAGCGCTTACAAGCGTGCTGAGTGCTATTTTAAACCTTCAGGCATTTTGATTTAATCAAGACTTTTTTTTTAATAGAAATTTCATTGATGGAATTTTTTTGGTTGTTTGTTGAAGTAGCTTTCATCAAGAGTTTCATCAGAAATTCTCAAAAAATTACTCTGGGCCAGCACAGTCCTGCTAAGGAATGGCCCATTCTTTTAGCAGCCCCTCTTCTCAGTAGCTTTGATTTACTAATGGGCATTAATAGCCCTAATCAGCTTCACCTGGGCCTTTCCAAACCCTGCCCATCAGCTAGGAGTCCTATTTCATCTCAGCTTGATTTCCAGATAAAGGGGATGGTTTGATGGACTGCAGACTCTTTTACAGTGGAAGACTAACATCTCCCCTCATGTGTGTGATTCTTAGCCTTTTCCAGGTGTACAGGAGACCTGTTGTGATGAAACTGTAAGATCCTTCTTTGGAGTCACTAAGGAATACTTTTGATTGCTTGTCTTTTACCAAGGTAGCTGATGTGAATCTTTACAGGACTATCTCTCTCTGCATCATTGTAGGTTGTGTACATATCAGCCATATGTTGCCTGGTACTCTTTTTTGTTCAAATACTGGCTAAATTCAATTGGAAAGGGTGTGAGGGATATGACTTGATTTATCTTCAGTTGCGTTGTTGTGAATTCACTTAATGACATAAGTATAGACCATGCAGTTGGAAACTTTGTAAACTCAATACAGTGGTTCTGGCATTTACTGCTCTCTGTGTGTGTTATTTCTTTATTTATGTTGTGGAAGCATATGAAAATGAGCTTGCTTAGCCTTAAATGGCCTTAGAATGGAACTTTCCACTTTCTGTTGTAGATTAGTCAATTTAATACTGGCTGAGTAATTTTGAAAATCCAAAATTCATATGAGCTCACATATGGATGTTTCTCTAATAACCAGTACAGGCTAATCTCTAGTAGTTTCTCACTTGGATATGAAATTTCTCAGTAGATCACATTCAATAAAGTGGGTTTATTGTTCACAGATATTGATTTGCTAAGCATTTGCCTTGAAAAACTTTACAACGTTTACAAACTGGAAACAGATCAAAAAGCACTGTTATGGTGGAGTATGTTATTTGTTTTTTTGCGTGGCGTGTCATTAATCTGTCACTTACTCAAATACAGACACTCTTATTTTTAATTTTTTAAGATTAGTGACATGTTTTTTTCTTTGTTAGCAGCATATGGAAGCATAGTGTGAGAATATTTTTATGCCTGTTGCTTTACATGTGAGACTAACTGGAGTTTATTAACTCTGCTTGTATTTCTTTCTGAGTGGTTTTGAATTTGCTCTTCTGATTTGGAACATAGCTTGAGTTGTTCTCAAGTTGTTGAATTGTTCTTTGACAACGCTTATGCAGGAGGTGATCAAGAATAAAAGCCAGGCAATGCAGGAAGTACTGATGTTGATTCAGTAGCTGTTGATGTTCTTTTCTAAAACTGAGGTCAGAAGCACTGCACAGGTAAGCCTAGATGGCACCAACTGGACTATTTCTGTTGGAAAAAAAATTAACATCCTATTAGTACCTTACCTTGCATCAGAAGATGGCCATCAACTAGAACAAATGCTGTGAGAAGATGTGTAACTTCTGAGGAAAGGCTAAAAGAGTGGGATTTGTTCACTCTATTTATAGTGAAGAAAAACAGGGAAGAATACTGCCCTTCCTTGTTCACAATAGAAAAGGTTTAATCTGTGGGAGGAGAATTTTTAAATTTAAAGGCCAATGTTGACGTAAAAACAAACATGTATGAACTACTCTTGAGTCTGAGAGCATTCAAAGACCTCAGTAATGGAGGCAGAATGTTTCTGATTCGCTTTCTTACCAGGGGAGCTGAGGTGGGATGCTTCGCTCATTTTTTTTTCCACGTTTTTTTCCACAGTGAGCTCTGTCAAAAGCTGGAGAGCAGAGGTTATTATTTGAAGCATAATAAATCTCATTTTATAGGAGGTAGGGCAGGGCAGCGCACAATCTGCAGACATGCTGTTTGGTATTCGTGTGTTTCTTCTGTGTTCCCAAACAGCTGTTCTTACACTGTTCTCACTAGCCTGCCAGATGTTACAAATCCAGGGGAAGTATGTGGTCCCCTTCTTTCTCCATAGGACTTGCTCTTGACCAGCTGGAGACCTGCTGTTTGGTCTAATGCTTAACCTGGATTTTCTAGTAACTCGTCAACCTGATGACAAAAAGTGAGGTTAAGAATTCATTGTTGCCAGCACAACTGAAGCTAGAGTTAAAGTGTGGTATCTGACTCTCAGGAGAAGTGGCCGTGAGACTGTGTGTAATACTTACTGGTGCATGTATAATCATTAACGACAGTTGGGGTAGATGCTTTAGTAAAGCTTTAGAAGATGACCCTCTGGACCATTCTTGGCTCTTCTGACTCTAATAATTGAGTTAAATGTAGGGTGGTATTCTTTTTAGCGCTTAATGTTTGTTGGCATATGCATTCTCTTTCCTTTATATACTGTTAGAGACAGGGATTGCAAGAGATAATCACACAGAAGTTTATCTTCTGTTTTAAGTGTGCTTAAGTCCTGCTCTCTGCTAGGCAGTCACTAGGAAACTCCAACAGCTTAATGGGTCTCCAGGTTATCTACAGCAGTGTAGAGAAGTGCCAAGCAGGGAGACATTGAGTACTGCTGGTATGCAGGTCTTAAGTGATCCTATTTAGTGTGAATTCATGACTGTAGAAATGATTAGCAGACTTAAGAGAAGAATTAGCTTACTGGCAATCTGTACCTCTCCAACTAGGAAGCAAGTCATAGAATTGTTTGAGTTGAAAAGGACCTTTATAGGCCATCAAATCCAACTCCCCTGCAAGGAACAGGGACACCTACAGCTGGATCAGGTGCTCGGAGACTGGTCGAAGAATAACTAAAGATTTATTAATTTTATAATGATTAATTGGCGAGGTTTGTAAGAACCCTTTTTAAATGTATGGGTTGAAATTAATTGTTTATAATGCTGTTTAGCAACATTATAATGACATGGAAGACATCAGGTAGCTGAGACACCGTGTCTGGTCTAAACTGATCTCTCAGGGCACATTCTCTGGATTCTGCTGTTTACTGCATTAAAAATGCATTCTTTTGACAGGGAAACTAACTTATCAAAGGATGTTGAACGTTTTTCCAGGAGCCCATTAGGCCCTTGATACTAGAGCAATCTTTGCAGAGTTGAGTAAAACAGCAATTGTTGGGTCTTTGCCACACTCACATTCTTAATGGTGTGCTTTAATTAAGCAAACTGACCAACTCATTTCAGGAACACAGGAAGCATCAATGTTTTTCATGTGCAAAACAAGTTTAACTAGAAAGCTTTCAGGAAATATTGCTGGTAATATGGGCAGGTCAGACAATGTTGTCAGGCCTTTCTATTGAACCCACCAGCCACACATTAGCAGCTCTCATAACTTCACTGCGAGTCACACAGCATCTGGTATATTCACAGAAGCCTCTGCTTCCAATTTTATTATCATGAGAAACTTTTTATTTTGGTCCATTTGTAGACTTTATGGTTGAAGAGAAAAGTTTGAAAACACAATTTTTAGATCTCACAAGCAAACAACCTCATTATTTACTTATTTAAATCCCATGTTTGTTAAGTAAATCCTGTGGTCTGTGGGACTGTGTGATACTTATTCCTGTGCATCTTTGATTAGGAGAGTAAAAGAACAAAGTTTTCCTTGTTGCTATAGATGAACAATAAAGAAAACCCAAACCATTCTTAAAGATACTTTAAAAATGTCTGCAATTCGGTGAGCATTAAACAGAAATCTTGAGAAGTCTCTGAACAAGCCCTTGCGACAAAACCAACAGTCAAATCAAAGTAGTACCATGCCCAGGCTGTTCTGGTTTTGGGCAGCAGACTTATATTTCCACACAGCACTGGCCTAAGCCATGTAGAGGTACCAATTTATCTTGAAATTATTTGGATATTTAAGATAGTGATGTACTGCATAAGGTAGATGTGCCTGCAGTTTTGCAAAGCTATAACTAGTGCTTAAAGTAAGAGTGATGGTGGAGACTGCTTATCATTTAGTGTTTTTACTGAGCAAAGAATCATTAACCTTACTTTAGAGTGTTATGAATCTGCCCTTTTTTTTTTTTTTTTTTTTTTTTTTCCTGCACTCATTCCTGGTTATCTTGATGGTTGTCTTCCTGCTTCAAACCACATGAAGCAACTTTTGGTCTCTGAGCTTTCAAGTCAGAGAAGTTTGCAGCAATTAAAGGGAGAGACTCCAGACAACATTGATGGGGGGATAGTTTGCTATAGACATAGGCTGGCTGAAAACAAGGTGTTTTTTCTTTTTTTTTTTTTTTTTTTTTCTTTGAAGAATATGATAGAAAGATTCAAGGTCTAAACTGACAACTCTTCCAAAATCTGCTGCTGTCCATGAATAGAAGTTTAAAAAACATACCCTTTTGAAAGGTGATATGACATTGTTGGTAATGCATTGGCACAGGCTGCCCAGGGAGGTGGTGGAGTCACCATCCCTGGAGGTGGACTGTGGGGATGTGACACTGAGGGATGTGGTCAGTGGCCATGGTGGGGATGGGTTGATGGCTGGTCTTGATAGTCTTCATGGTCTCTTCTAACCTTAATGATTCTATGATCTTTGTGCATTGCTCAAAATTCATGAAGGCTATCCTTTCAACTGATAGTGTGTATTTCAGTTGACTAAAGTAGACAAAATGATTAATCTTCTTTTAAATTTTGTTGTTTTTTCCATTATAATCTATTATTGCACTTTAAAGTGCAGAGGCATGGTTTAAAATAACCTATATTCTCATCCAATAATATAGGTATAGATTAGATGGAGGAAATGCTTCTTATCCACAGAATAATAGATACTTAGTTTAAATTACTTGCTTAAAAAGTTCCCAATTTGGCCTCACTAAGCATAAAATATTAGATTTACTGTTTGTTTTCAGTGGATTGCTGCCAATTTCCTTCTTCCTGTACATCTTTAGATTGTTAAAAACATTAAGAAATATTCAGATTGAATGCATATCTACTTACAAAAAGTCTGTTTCTAAATAGAGATGTAAAGTCTTGTTTGGACATAAATTCCTTAGCAGCACAGTTCTTGCTTTAGGTAGCTCTTCAGGTTATAGTAGGGTGTTTCATTCTGTTTAATTGGCAATAATATTTGAAACTGCTGAACTCATCCTTGCATAAAATCTTATTTACGCTATCAGAAAGAAACGTGTGGTAGGCTTCATTTTTATCATCTCCATTACAAAACAGAAAATGGATAAGCCAAGATGTTGGTTTGATCTTGCATCATTGTAACTTGAATCAAATTTGTTCTTTAAGAAAACTCATAAATGTGAAATTTGAGATTGTGTAAACTCTGTAGTTTCAAGTGTATTTTCATAAATAAAAGTTTAAGAAGTCAGGCATAAGTGACAGGTTTTTTAGGACCATGTCATTACAGTGTGTCCTGTGATGCTGGAGTGCTTGCAATGTTTATTTTCTTCCTAATGAAGGGGATAATCAGTATTATTGCTGCAAATTCCCTGCACAGAGCAATACACTGCTGTGCTGAATCGAGTGCTGAGTGCAAAATGCTGAGTTTATTGCAGGAGTCTAAGGTGACCCATGCAGGCCTTTTCTCTGTTCTTGGGATCACCTTCTCTTTAGGGAAAAGATAATGGACCCTGAGAAGCTATTGCAATGTGCAGTGCCAGAGCAGTGCTCTTCAGCTGTCAGAGGTCAAAATCTGTTCTTCAGTGCTGAAGCAAAAAACAGTTACTGACTGGAGAATGCAATGATGCTATAACAAAGATGTAGACTGATCCTTTGATGGCTGCTTAAAAAATGTCTCTCTTACCTTTTCACCTGAAGGCTCTCTTTAACATCTGAGACTGTATTGGCCAGACCTCCACTGCCTCTACAGTAATGAATTTTAATTCATTAGTAAGCAGTGTGGGGAGGGTTTGTTTGTTTGTTTGTTTTTTAACTATGACAGAGTTCTTATCAATGGACATGTCACCAGTTTTCTGGGATGGAGATGGAGGCAAAGTTTTCTGGGATGGAGATGAGTGAATGAACTTTGAAGGGATTTTGTAACAGAAAGTGTTTGTTACAAGATTATAATGCCTGTACAGCTTTAGTAAGGCATAAAGAATGAAAGGTTCCTACTTGGAAAATGTTTAATCTCAACTCAGAAGAAGCCAAAACACAAACACACCATTTCCAGGCTGACTTGTGACAATTTATAACTAATGAACATGCAACAAAATAAGGAATGAGTTTCATCAGCTTTATTAAACATATTTCTATCTGAAGTACTGAACTACCCATTTTGCTTGGAAATACATTTGGAAGTGGAAGAAGTTGAAATGTGTACTCTTTATAGATATTAATAAAATACATTTTTTCCTCTTCATCCCAAAAATAATAAGTGGAAGATAGAGTGCTTTTTGGCACTAGAACTGGAAAGATCTAGGAAATAAAAGAGTAGGAAGTCAACTTGCTATTTGGATACAACATTTGGAAAATTTTATGTATAGACTAAAGAAAATGGGGTGAGAAAATCCCATCAATATTATTTATGACATTTTTGGTCCATTTCTGGATTTAAGGTTCTTTATGAACTGTTAAGAGCCTTGGTAAATGAAGCAACCTCTGATTTAGGTCCCTCTGCTGCCATCTTTTTATATATACAATTACTATTATGTATAAGAAAAGACTACTGCATCAGTTTACTTAGGAACATGCTTTATGAATTATGCTTCCTGACCTATCATTTTGTTCTTATCATGGCAACTTAAGTGTGGCCATTGCTTGAGAAGCTTATCTTGGTAAGGAACGTTTCTGAAGGGATAGGCAAGTAAGGGGAGTCAGTGGGGTGGTCCTCAATGTTAAGGAGTGTTGTGATGTTGTAGAGCTCAGTGCTGGGAATAATAAAGTTGGCTGCCTGTTTAATATCCTTATTGATGATCTGGATGAGGGGGATTGAGTGCAACTTCAGAAAGTTTTCAGATGAACAATTTCAATTTCTTCACCAAGCTGTGAGGAAATGCGGATCTGCCAGAGTATAGGAAAGCTCTACAGAGAGATCTGGACAGGCTGAATCAATGGGCTGAGGCCAGCTGTATGAGGTTAAACAAGACTAAGTGCTGTGCCCTGCACTTTGGTCGTAGCAACCCCATGTAATGCTACAGGCTTGGGGCAGAGTGGCTGGGAGGCTGTGTGGTGGAAAAGTATCTGTGGTTGTTAATTAACAGCCAGCTGAACGTGAGCCAGCTGTGTGCCCAGGTGGCCAAGAAGGTCAGCAGCATCCTGACTTGTATCAGCAATAGTGCAGCCAGCAGGAGCAGAGAGGTGATCACTTGGCAGTGGTGGGGCCACACCTTGAGTATTGTGTTTGGTTTGGGATCACTCACAACACAAAGGTATTGAGGTGCTGGAGCATGTCCAGAGAAGAGCAACAAAGCTGGTGAAGGATCTGGAGCGCAAGTTTCATGAGGAGTGGTTGAGGGTACTTGGATTTTTCAGTCTGGGGATGAGGGGGACACAGAGGAGACCTTATTTGTGGCCAAGGTATCGTATCTGACCTGATCTGTGATAAGGTCTCCCTCTACAATGAAAGGAGATTGTAGTGAGGTGGTGTTTGACCACAGGTAACAGTGATAGAATAAGAGGTGATGGCCTCAAATTGCACTAGGTGAGATTCATGTTAAATACTAGGAAAAATTTTTTCTCAGAAAGAGTGGTAATGCAGGCTGGCCAGGGGGGTGGTGGAGAAACCATCCCTGGAGATGTTCAAGAAACTTGTAGATGTGGCACTGCAGGACATGGTTAGTGGGCAGAGTGGAGATGAGCTGACAATTTGTCTAGATGAGCTTACAGGTCTTTTCCAACCTTTATGATTCTATGAAGCAAAATACAGAAGAGTTGCTGAGGTTTTTTTGTCCATGTTACATATAAATCTGTCTGAGAACTGTGAGGTTTTATATTCTGCACAGTCTAAAATTTTTTTCATCCCTCTCTAATACTTTTTTTTTTCTGTCCTGTGTGAATACTTCTAGATGTTTGACTGGATCAGCCACAACAAAGAATTGTTCCTACAGAGTCACACGGAGATTGGTGTGAGCTACCAACATGCCCTTGACCTGCAGACGCAGCACAATCACTTTGCCATGAATTCAATGGTGAGTTTGGAGGCATACTGTGATCTAATGGGTCTGTGTGTGTGATTGAGGTGAGTGTGTAATGTGTGAGGGGCTGCCTTCATTTCAAAGTGCAAGGAACCCGTGAGAAGTGGAGAAAAGTCAGGCTGTGCTGTGGCAGCAGCCCTCTTTCTGGGAAGCAGTTTTGCTCTGTCCACCCAGATACTGATATGATTATTTCCTTGACTTAAGATCAGCATGTCTTTTACATTTTGGAGAGCAAATACCATTATTTTCTAAGTTTGTGACATTTCTTTGACTGGTTATTAATGATATCTGTGTGTAGTCCTTGAATAATTTATGCTTTTTCTTCCACACCCTGGTAAGGTACTTCTCAAAACCTTGAAAAAGGCACTAATCAAGCTGTCAGTTGTGGCCACAGCGAGATTTTGGCTTTTTCAATAGTTAATTAGTTTGTTCAATTCCATTTACTTTACTATGGTTTTTTTTTTTTTTTTTTTTAATTGTTACTATTTAAAAAAGAAAAAAAAAGTATAATTATCCATTGAAAAGTGCTTTGCTCTCTTTCTTATTCTTACCTTGCATGAAGCATTTATTCTGGACAAAGCATATTGATGTTTTGATTGTTGTGGTGGGTTAGAAAAATGAACACAGGCATCCTGCTTCAATCATACAATGCAGAGATAAGCCCTCTTCAAATGCTGTCACTACACAAAAGCTCATCCTGACTCAGCCAACTGCTTCATACTGTGCGTGGTCTGACTATAGTTATAGTGGGGATGAGGCCTCGAAGGTGGGGGTTGGTGTTTAAATTTGTGGTTTACATCACTAGAGAGTCGCACCTGACTATTTTACCAAAGGTTAAGGTGTTCTCTGAACTGTGAAAAGGAGATCCTGACCACCCAATGTTGTTAAGCTGCCCACTCCTTTCATAAAGGCGTGTTAACCCTTTTCCTCTGACTACATTTCTGCTCAGGTAATTAAATTTTCTGACCTAAATTCTACCCACCACTTCCACCTATCTGTTCCTCACTAAGCCCTGTGAGAAATGTTTATAATATGTCTATTAATATGTTTATTGTGATTATAATTGAAATGAGCACTGAAAAAATTAGGCTCTAGGCACTTTATAAGCTTGCCATCACATTGCCATCCAGCAAAATGTAGAATAGCATGGCTTCTGTATAGCACTGCTGTTTGCAGAATCCTAACAAATAAGTTTGTCCTGGAGGTTAATACATTAAAAGTCATTAAAATATAATTTGGATTATGATAGATATAAACTCAGTCGTAATCCTTCAGAAGGCATTGTCAGAAGAGTCAAGCTGAAAGACCTCCCTTCATCCTTTTGTGGTGCTGCCTGGCATTATTTTGTAAAAATAATTGGCAATTGAACTTGGAAAGAGGTTATTAATGTTAATAGAAAATTAATGAATGACAGGGAGGGTGCCACCTAATGGAAGAAAAACAAAGTTTCTCCATTCTTCTGTCAGTCTCCAAGTGAACTTTTGGGAATGAAAAATGCCAGAAGGTGTGGCATTTTCAAAGATCCTTGGGAACCTGCTGAACATAGGGACCTCTCAGTGGCTCTGGCTCCTAGTTGTGCCCTGTCACCACTGCCCAACTTCTGTATCATAGAGCTGCCCAGAAACCTTTTCTGCTGTGGGGGAATAGTGAGACAGGTGTCATAACTCCCATTTTGCTTCATCTCCAATGTAAACTGCATAAATGTTTAATCATGGGGTTTCGTGTGGTTAGCATGAGTGATACTGCAAAGAGGATTGTCTTCTTCATCTCTAACACACACAACACTTATGTGGAAGGGCATCAGTACTGAACACATTCAACTTTCCCCCTATAAAGTTAAGTGAGGGATGACACTCCATTCTGGACTAATTAAATGAACTGAAACATATGAGTGTGTGCAAGAACCCCTTGCTGAAGGACCTGTACGTCAGTGATGTGTCTGCCCAGTGGCCTTTCCAGAGGGGATTTCAATTCCCAGGTTGCATAGGCTGGCAGGTGAATGGGGTTTTACAGCATGGTGACATTGGCTTGTGGCATTAAAGAGGGCTGTAGTCTTGCTGAAGGCTGGGCATCCTGCTTCTGGAATAGCAGACATGAGGGTGACTATATCAGTCTGAGTAATGACCTTAAGCTTCAGCTACTTGAACTAACCTGGAGCTGCTGGTGTCATGTCACTGTAGTTCTGCTGTCAACAGTGATATGGGTTTTTAAATTAAGTTACTTGCTTTAAAAAAAAAAAAAAGAGCAATTTTTGTTATCCCCAAGAATCAGTATTGTGAACGTGAGTATGTTAGCATGCAGAAAACATCAGTTTGCTGCATAAGGGTGTTGGGCTGCATACTAGTCATCCTGACTGAGAGAAAGAATGCAGGAAGACCAAGAAGAGATTGAAATTAAAGCAACCCTTTCCTGGCCACAGCTCAGCTCCTGTGACAGGCAGTATCTGTGTGTCTTGGCAAGCATGGGAACTTTGTGAGCATGTAGGAAGACAAAATGTGGTAAGGATGAAACCTTTGTGGTAGTTCATAACAAGAGCCAGCCATGGTCAACAAAAAAGTTGGGACTGAGACTTACTTGAGCAAAGCAAATACAGAGGAGGTTGGGTGGTCATTCCGGAGGATAGTGGTAGGATCTTATATGCCCCAAGCCTACCCAACAATATGAGCTGTACTTTGATGGGGAAGTGAGGCTGGAAATATGCATCAAGTCTGTCTGATGCATAACGCCACTGGAAGACAGGAGAATCTTGCTAGTGAGCAAGAAAACTTTAGGAAAGAATGACCACAGGTAGCCAAAATTTTTTAAGGCAAGATTTTTTTTTATTTTATTTTATTGTTTACCATACACAGCTTTTTGAAAGGAAATTAGTAGCAGTGATGTTACAGATATGTAATCATGCAATTGCTACTACAAAACTTTCATGCAACTATCTTTCTTGGTTCAGTTGTTGTGCCGCTGTTTGATCTCTGCTAGAGACTGTCAGATAATGACTAATGTGTATGTGCCTATTTAATGATATTTATAGGGCATTAAGAGGCACTTTGGTCACTTTGTAAAGTGTGCAGATCTCTGCCTTGCAGTGTCTGTTTCTAAAAGCTCTGCTCCTGATGTGTTTGTGTACACTGCTTTCATGCATCTAGAAGCTTCTTGCATTAAATTACCCACTGATAAACACTTGTTAATTTAAGGATTAGGATTAAATAACAATGCAGAATATGTGAGATAGAAAATTGTAGCTCTGGAGAATTTAATACTAAGCATGTATTCATTTGCATTTGCAATTATTTCTCAGTCTCTTTCTTTCTGCAAAGAGAAAATGCCAGAAATCCTTTCCTGTTCCATTACTATAAATGGTAACATAGGTAGTTGTATCCCTCACTACTCTTTGCCATCCCAGATGTGATAAACTGATCCACCCAAGTCTGAAAAATTAAGAGTCAGTGGGTTTTAATAGACACAAACATTCATACCTGATGAACTTTTGAGTTTTCTCATGCTAACTACAATACTCAAATATTTAGCTACCATGCTCAACACCCAAGATGTGGAGATTGGTTCAAGAACAATGACATTTTAAATGGCACAGCGTCTTTTTAAATGTGAGCCTTTTAATTTCCAAGTCTTTTGACTAAAGTAGATTGCACGATTCTGTTTGTTTTTTTTCTGGAGATTTGCTGTATAATTGTAGCTTTGGTAGGAATTTGCTTTATAATTTTGCTGGATCTTTTCTAAGCAGACATGTCAGTCTCAGCAACTGTTGGATTGCAAATAAGTTAGCTATCATGAATCTGAATAACAAGATCTTAAAACACTCTTATTGTGTGAGATTTGGGATTTTGTGATGTTTTTGTTTTGGTTTTGGCTTTTTTTCCTCAATATATTAAAATCAGTCTCGAGAGAAGACTAGAAGAGGAGCATGTAGATTAGGATGGCTACATGTTTTGTAGGGGGAAAAATGTACAGACTTTAGCAGAAGTTGGATCAGATCTTGGATCTTTAAGGTATTTTGTTTTTCTTTCTGTTGGATCTTAATGTTCTTTTGGCCTGTCATAACTAACAGAAGTTACAACGCTTGTCTCAGTTCCTCTGGTGTTATTTGGTCATGTCTTTTGTCAAGTGCTCTTCCTTATAGACCCTTACAGGCATTCTGTGACCAAAGCTCCCTTATGGAAAAACAGTTTTACTCTAACCAATAATAATTCTTCCTTTTAGTGAACAATATGGCATGTGGAATGTGGAAAAGTCGTATATTTGAGGTAATGAACTGTAGTGTGGTATTTTTCTTTCAAATAAAGACCATAGATATTCTTCCTGTAATTCAAGGCAATGCTTGTTTTCACTTCAGTTTCAAGATAAATTATGTTAGTCTTTATCACAGCTGTATAATGTTTATACTGAAGCAATACTACTTCTCATGAAGATGAATATTTGGCTTCACTATTTTGTGAAGAATCTCATCAATCTAGTCAATTTGATTGAGTTACACTGAAGCACCAGAGCTTTTTTCTTACCACTCTGATCACAGCTCTGTACTTGGATAGATGGCATACATATTACTTGTTCTAACTGAGGTTGCTCATATTTCCTTTGCCAGGACTTTTTTTATGCCTGGATCTGTTAACCTCCTTAGAGTGAATTATCACTTTCCGTGGAGCGTACATAAATATGGTGCTGCTCAGTGTTGGCAGTGCTGCCCATCCAGCTGTCGGGGAGTTAGTTGTCTAACACTAGATGGTGATGTATATCATCTTAAGAAAGTCACAATATATTTCATACAAATTACAATTATTTTGTAAAGGCTAATGAGGTCTTTTGGAAAAAAAAAAATCCTATCATTGATATTAAAAGAACAATATATTTTTGTGTGTAGGCTGAGCTAAAATGCCATCCAACGTTATTCTGCAACATGCTAAATGTAATTGGTCTTCTTATAGAAACTGAAAGGTCTTAAAGATATCTCATGAGATTATTTTATCACTGAAACATTCTGCTTTGGATTTATGTGTTAGGTTCACTTCACAGATGGTTTCTAAACTTGTGGTGTGAGCTTTCTTTTTCTTCCTCAACAATCAAATTTTGCCTTCAATTAATCTGCAGTTCCCCACATTCACTCAGCCATCGCAGTATGTCAACCGTTTCTCTAGGAAAGGAGATGAACACAGCCAAGTTTCTTGCAAATTTAATGTTTCTTACTGCTCGTTTTTCTTTCCAGAGTGCAAGGTGTTCTCTATATATGTGTAATAGAAGAAAGCATCACTCCAGCTAGAGTTGGAGGGCTTAATCTAGAGGGAAAGTCTCTCAGCATGCCCTTTAGATGATCAGGTCTGAATTAGTGCTTTGTTTCCCTGTGGGAGATCATTCCACAACTGAATTGCCACTACTGTCTGTGCTTATTGGCAAAGGCTGTCATCCTAACTAGTGTTAGGGACTTGAGTGATGATAACAAACACTGGAAGGAACAGCTATGTTTTAGACATTAATTATAAGAATCAAGGCCTTGTTTAGGCTACAGGAGTGGACTAAGACTTGGTGGACGAAATGAGGTGTTCTACGCTTGAAAGGCATTGCGCATGAGAAATACTCATGCATATTATGCTACTGATGCACGTGTGAAGGAATCGTTGTTGTTGTTGTGTTTTTTTTTTTTGTCAAATGTTCCTTAGGAGCAAAAAGTCCCCTTTGTTGCCCTAAATTTCACAGTTGAAAGAAATGAAGGAAAAATTAAAATTTAAGATAGTGACTGCTTTTGGAAACTGCAAATAACTGTAAAATAATGTTTTCTCAATGATAAAGAAAAGGTTAGCCAAAACTTGTTTTTTTCCCCAGTTTCAATACAACAGAATGTCAACTGTAGTGCTTTTGCCCTTGCTTCTAGACATTAATATATTGTTTTCTCATAGTTTACCTACTGTACTTCTGTGTAGCCATAAATCAGTATATCCTTGCATTACTCTTTGGGGACAATTCTCTTCTGTGAAGAAAAACACCAGGAAGGGAAGAAAAAAAAAAAAAAAGAGCTTGGACTTAGGTTATATTTAAAGTGAAACTCTCTATGAACCTGCTAACTGTGGATTTTTCCATCCTAAAGGAGAAATAAAGTCACAGACATTAGTTGCTCTATCTAACTTGCTCTCTTTTAGGATCAAAAGATCCATGTAACTGTAATACAGCAATTCCCCTTCCTTCAGTTTTTAGAGATGAGCAAATCAGAGGGAAAGGAAGTTGTAACTCTGAAATGTGACAGTTAAATTTTGGCATTTTCAATTTTTTGTTCCATTTTACTTGGAACATTACACATTGGCTAATAAAGATGAAAGCGACTTGCTTACAATTTTACTCTATTCCATGATGGGAAAATAAGTGTCTTGCAATTTTTGTGGATTGTGGTCTGTTAAATGTTTTTTGTTGTTTTTCTCCCAAAACTAAATTCTGGCCATATTGGATTTTGTTTCAACCCACAACAGCAATCCAAATCTCCTTCACAATCTTGACTCCATTTTTTCCCAGTAATGGTGACAGTGTTCTGAGATAAGAAATAAAATGTCTGATAGAATGTGCTAATTGAGATTTTTAGTCAAACCTTGGGTTTCTTTGAGACCTTGGACTGATATTGTGTGTCCAAGCCCCGCTTCAGTGTCACTGAATCACTGAGATATGAGAGACGGTGGATGAAAGGGGGTACCTATGTCATAGAGTAGGAGGTATCCACATGGCACTACCAACTGGAACTGTACAGAAGAGCACATCACATCTGAGTCTGCACTTGGATCTGTTTATCACTCAGGAAGCAACTGAGGAAACTTTGGATCCTCTGTTTCCTGAGCCAGTTCCACTTGGTGCACTGAGAACAGAGGTGACACCCACACAGCTCCTTGCATTCTATTGGAAGTGCGATGGAGTTGGTGGGTTGGTTACAGCACAGGTTGGTACTCTGCCGTTAAAAAGCCTCATCTAGGAAAATGAAATTTCCTCAGTGAAAATCTTCATCTCTGTGTAAACATATAACAAAGAGACATAAGGATATAGAAATCTCCCTAACTTGAAAAACAGACTCTAGGAACATCTGCTGTATTTAATCTAAGCTTACCTCTACCTTCTACTAGTTAGTTGGTGCATCTATATGCTGTAGCTGCAGAGAAATGAGGAATTCACAGTTTTTCTCCTGTTGGATGATGCCCACTGCATTGCAATACCCAAGATAATTCTGCGGGGGGGGGGAAGAGGAAACCTACTATTTTTTACATGTAATCATAACTTATTAATTTCAACTTTTCTTTCTCCTCAAACATGACAAAGTCCTGTGTCTTTTGTTGGTACAACTCACCCAGAGTTATGCATCTGTACTGTTTCTATACTGTTTTTCACCACAGTAACTGACCTGATACATTATGAAGTTGTCTTGGCTCAGGATCAGTCATGCAGACTTTCCAAGAGAAAGGCTTAAGTGTTTTCTAAAGTTGCAGTTAGAGGTGTTTGGACGTTTGACCACCAGCTGCAATCAAATCACAATATTTTTTTTAAGTATATGTAAAACTTTAGAATAATTTTGATCAGTTTTCTTCTAACCTTATGGGGGAAAAAATAATCTTTATTTCTTTGAATAAATGCCAAATGAAAATTTTGAGCAAGATGGTAATTTCCATGGAAACTCATTTTTCTGTAGAATATCTTTATGGGCTCTTCTAAATTCTCTAAGACTTTTCCGTTTGTTGACACTGCATGTCTATAAAGGATTGTCAGAGTTCTCAAAGGATAGAAAGCAAATATTTCCTTTATAAATATCTGTACTTAGCTTTGAAAAATGTGAAGTAATTCAATAGAAATATGAAGAAGCAATGTGTAAACCCTAACAGATAAGTAGATAGCTAATGAATGGCAATTGATTTTACCTAAATACATAGAGAAACAAACAAACAGAAGAAGAGGAGAAATAACTAAGTGGTAGATAATGGCATAGATATGCAAAATAATTCCCATGGGATGCATTTTTAGTGTGGAAGGTAGTATGCCTGCTAGCTGTGAATATTTAAAAGAATGGTTGATTACTCTCACTGAACTGCTTTGCTTTGCTCCAACTGGTGGTGTTTGGAATTTGTAATGAAGGCAGAGGGTGGTCACAGTTCTTCCTGCTCTTTATTTGTGTGCTTTCTAATTTTCAGAATGCCTATGTCAACATCAATCGGATCATGTCTGTTGCATCCAGGCTGTCTGAGGCAGGCCATTACGCTTCCCAGCAAATTAAACAAATTTCTACACAGCTGGATCAAGAGTGGAAGAGTTTTGCTGCAGCTCTGGATGAACGCAGCACCATCTTAGCCATGTCTGCTGTCTTTCACCAGAAAGCTGAACAGGTGAGCTACTTTTGTGACTAGCGAAGTGATCTACTGACAACTTCATAACGGTTATGCTGCAGTTACTACCTGATGGCTTTTGGCTTATTTGCAGTTAAACCTGCTCTTATTGGAGCAGTGTTTCAAAAACAAAAAGCAACATATTCCTCTC